>NC_142606.1:17822486-18144603 GCF_041222555.1 Hakea prostrata
CCACCCAAAAAACATTTTCTGGTGTATTGTGCTTTAAGAAACAAAAAAATTGGTTGAATATTGTAAGGTTGTCAAAGCATCTGCCTAGGCGCGCCTTTGTGGCCGCCTTGTTGCCTAGGTGACACCTTATCGCCTTAGTTTTTTTTGCCCTCTATCCCCTAGCATCGCCTTGACAACTGATATTGTTTGATAAATCTGTTTTGCTTCAGGCAATTTTCAAAACATAAATTGAAATTTATGGTAATTTCTGCTTCAAGAAACACTTCTGATCAAAACAGCTATTTGTTGTTCCATTTGTTTCTTGAAGCAAAAGTTGGGACCGCACGGTTCTTAAGTGAAGCAGATTTGGACGGGTGTATACATGGGATTTGGCTTCTAAAATACAAGGTCTCTTCTTGCTACTGCTGAAACCCTAGTTCTCTTCCTCATCTCTTTCTCTGTAAAGTCGAGAGCAGTGAATACTGGTTTGATAGAAAAAAGACCCTAAATATGCTGAATTTGTTTGCCACTTTGATTCCAGAAGGAAAATCACTGGAATTCGAAGCTCGTCCTCTTGTGTACTCTGTGGAGCCATTTCAATTCTTGACCAATTCTCTCTTTTGCATTCTCAGGTTTTGTTTCAAATGAAAGTTTTTGGGTTCATGTTTCTGCCCTAATCTGATATGGAAGTTGTGAACTTTCTTTTGTTTAAATTCATATCTGTTGAAATTTTTTACGGAAAAGGATGGCTCTTGAGTGCAGTTTAGGGTTTTGTAACTTTTGTCAAAGGGTAGGCTTTGTTATGGATTTTTAGTTCGTAGATGAGCTTGTATTTCTGGCAATTGAATTTGCAAGAACTTAGAAGAGTTAAATACCCTAGAGAGAAATCTGTTGTTGTTCTATAGTGATTGCCAACATTCCACAGCAATGCCCGCATTTTTTAAGGTTAAAACAACGAAAAGATGAAGTTACATTAAAGAGAGTGAAGGAACCCGTGGCCTCTCATATCATTTCTTCAAGAGCTTAATAGCTTATTTTTCTAGTTCACTGCATTTTGTTTGATTTTAATGCTCAACTCTTGGTTTTCATTCTGTTTTGAAAAGTTTTGCACATTTGTGCAACTCATAGATGGGTGCCCATACATCTCAGTTCAGAGTTATTGCCTCTGCGTCTACCTAGAGAAGTTCAAACTCCTTGCCGGAGGCCAGACAATTAATTAAGAGAATCCCTGCCCAGGATTGGTTGACCTAGAGATAATTAAGAGTCGATTGGAAGATGGGTAATATGCTATAGTGCCAATATGATGCACTGAAGGGCATTGCAGTGGGTTCTATACAGAACTTGATAAAGGAGAAGGAATGATTGATTAATTATAATTTACATAACTGTTTCTTTCAAACAGATTTCATCAAATGCCAGCTAACTTTGAAAAAACTTTCAGAAACAAGTTTTATTAAGCACCTATTGAAGTGTTTTTGCTTCCAGAAACAGTCGAAACTTTTTTTGGTGCTTTTTGAAGCAGAAACACTAGGTGGGTTATCAAATGGGTATTTAGTCTTCAGTCTGAAATTGTTGTTGCAAATATAACTTTAACTTGTCAATACCAACGGAGTCATCTCTAGTAATAACAATATCATCAATGTAAATGACAAGAAATAAATTTCCGGCACTAGAATGGCAAAATACACTGAATAGTCACTGTCAGAATGAGCTAGTCCAAAGTTAAGGGAATCATAAGCTTTGTGGAGATTGATTTTTAATGGGGCAACAGGGTGTGCAAAGTGTGATCTAACCCCTGAACAATTTCAGCACAAAGGAAAATGTTGTCACTTGTCAGTAATGCTCCTACCAGAGATAAAGGCAGATTGTGTTATTTCTGACAAAAGGGGGGATGACAAGCCGGATGCAATTGTACAGAATTTCATAATAAATTTATAAAGAAGATTTCAAAGAGAGATGGGCCAAAATTCTAAGAGAGAGAAGAGGCACCTAGCTTCTTTGATAAGGCAGAGAAAGGATTGGTTCATAGAGGATAGTTAGAAATGGTCCTCTATAGCATTCTAGCAAAGAGTGCAGCCCAGGGAGGGGGGGTGGAACCTGAATGTGTCGATGGCAGAGTAAGGCCTTGAGTAGGGAGGCAATTTGAGAGGATTACTAGGCAGGGCATTCTAAAAGCTTTACCACTACTGGGTGCCAAGAGGGATGAGGATTGCAGGCTTACAGCCACCATTAAAGTCTATAATATCTGAGAAAATGGCATGTCTGTGAAAACCATCACAGTGGAAAGCTCTGGGATGATAGAGTTGGAGAGAATGCCACTTGGATGCAAGTGGTCGAGACATAAAGGAGTAGTCCTCCCCAATGTGTGATTTTTGGCCGAAACATGGGGATTCGGTGGTTACCAAAACCACTAAAATCCCAAGATTTCGGAAAAATCTCAGCAAAATTTGACCAAGATCTCGGTCAAATTTTGCCCCCTTATGTCAAATAAAATATGGTTTCTTATTAAGGTGCCATTTATTTTGGGAAATAAAATATACATTTGCAGGGGTTTTGGTCAATCAACCTTACCTAGTTACCTTATGCATTTCAATCAATTTGGTTTCCAATTATAAATTTCTAATTTTAATCAACTTTACCTTATAAATTAAATTACATCTTTAGCTTCCAATTATAGTTTCAATCAATCTTACCTTATGATTTGATTTTCAATTATGCATTTCATCAACCTTACCTAGTTACCTTATGCATTTCAATCAACCTACCTTTAGACTTGATTTCTAATTACATATTTATAATTTCAATCAACCATATCTTATGGTTTGGTTTTCTAATTATGCAAATCAATTAAAACTTGGTTTCCAATTATTCAAACAATTTTATGTAATTACCTTATGTGTTTTGGTCAATCAACCTTACCTTTCGCCCGAATTTCGTATATAAATGATAAAAAATCGCCTAAGAATTTGTTTAGCAAGAAAGAAAAATAATAATAAAATAAAAAATGGCCAAAAAATTGGCGAGAATTAAAAAAATCGGCGATTTCTCGCTGATATTTTGTGAACTTCATGTCAATGCCATTTTCGTATTGCTACCTACCAAACCGGCGAAATATCACGGATATGGCACACCTTGGTCCTGCCATCTTTGATGTTGGAGATCATGCCTTGCAAAGTCATGGACCTCAAAGATAGGACATACCAAATCCAGGAAGCATCTAGGGGAGTGGAAGCTATCAGAATGGATTCACTTTCAGTCCATCTGAGTAAAGCCAGTCAACTTAAATGCTTTTTCCTTGGTAGCAATTTCTAAATAGACTCTAATAAACTTGTTGAATTAACATCTTTAATTTTTCGGATAGCTGGGGCCACCTTTATTCTTTCGGCGATAAATCGAGGACCAACTGAAGTGATGGAGAAACACGGAATTAAATTGTAGTCTTATCTTTGGTTATTTTTTTCTTTAACAGGCATATGTAGTTCCAAGAATGTTGTTAGAACTTAGAAGTAAATAGGTGAGGGAAATAGTTTGTTCCTCACAATATTCTCTCTCGACTCTTCTTCTTCTTCTCCTCCTAGCTATCATTGCTATATTGCTAGATTGATTGTTCCTAAATTCTGACTAATATATCGTGGAAACTAACTCGTTCTCTAATAGAATCATATATACTACAGTGGACTTCTTATCAAAAGAAGTGGAAAATACTGGAGTAACATCAATGGTTGACAATTTTTCCAACACTCATCAAGGAAGAAATAAATAAGGATATTCTAGGTATAAACAGATATTGTTTCTCTAGATCTAGTTTTTCTTACAATGCATGTTTTGGGTCTTCCCTGCTTATGGCAATGCCAAAGGTAAGGATTACCTTTCCCTTTATGTGTTTTTGGTATCTCCTGGGTATGATGGAGAAAGAGAGTTCTTTATAATTAGCTACACATAAAAATACATACTAAGACTTGCAGTTGAATGAACTTAGATTTAAATTCAGACTAGATTTTGAGGAAAACAGTATAATAGAAAGAGAAGGTCAATTTCAGGTGAACTCAACATAGAGAAAAATTCAGGACATACCTGGACAACTCAGTACTACTAACTTTGGCAATAGTATTCTTCCTTATTAAACAAAGGAAGTTGAAAAAGGAAAGACGATTCAGTATTACAGACGAAGTAGCAGAGAAGCAGATCACTGTTAGCAAGACTTAACTTAGTAGCATGGTAGCATGATACTGAATGTAATGATATAATAATAAAATCAGAAAATTCTATAAAACTTACTAGTTTAGACTTTCTTACAATGAACAGGTTCAAAAACAAGCAGATTTCAATATAGAAGATACACTATTTTGTATGCCTGTGAAAAGCAACATTTATCCCTTTGTGACACTGGTAGTTAGGATCCACTCAAATAATATTCTTATAAGGCTGGCACCTCAACATTTGATAAATATATTTTAACTTTTAAAAAAACAAGAGATATCAAAACATGGCCATTATATTTCCTAAAAAGAATATCTTTATGCTTTCTAATGAGGGAAGAGGTATAGTTATAATTAAGTTACCAGAAATGAGTTGTATATAAAATGTTCCCTTCGGTCAGCAATTGGAGGCCTGACAATTTCACCCGTATATTCAATCACCTACAAGCAAATTAAAGATATAGTGTATACCTGACATGCAACATCATACCAAACACAGAAAAATATGGACAATCAAACCAGTTTACCAAGTCTCCTGCTCTATGTGGTTGTTTTGCAAATAAGCCAAATCCATGGATTCGAGATTTCCCTTCAGCAAGCAAACATAATGATAATCTCAGTATCTTACATTTCCAGATTTGATACGTGTCGAAAAAGAATACACCTGATGAACTGAACTAGTGTTTGCAATATACATCTGTGTCTTTATTTCAATGGTAGAATGAAATGGCAATGGCAGTACCAACATACAGTTTTACCTAGAAGGCTAGAACTATACAATTCAAGCAAGAAATTAATGAATAGGCATGCATCAGATTCATCCAACTTATTAAATGGTAACTCAGTGGTCGTCTAGCTGACAGAAGACTTTGCCGGGAACCTGGAGACAAGGCAACCAAGTCACCCAGATGCCTAGAATGCCTACTCGATGCCTCGTAAAAGGTGAAGGGTTAGAGTGGGATATTTTGTTCACAACAGCGATAACCAAGAATGAAACAGGAATAACTTACCACTACATGTCACGCGATTCACGCATGTCACAAATGGAAACCAAAGCAGTCATTCCCCTCCGTTAATTAAGGATTTTAAAAGTAGGATATCAAATTTCTAATTACGTTTTACAAAACCGCTGTCTAACAAAGAAATAGGAGCAACTTATCCCATCCCCTAAAAAAGTATCAAATTTTTTTTTCACAACAGAATTAAACAAAGAATGAATCAGGAGTAACTTATTTCTATGTGCATAAATGACATGCTGACTAAATCTGTCCTTCTCCCTCCCCTAAGAAGGATTTTTTTGAAAACCATGCTTATTATCAGGAAGGATCCTATATAACATGTCAATCTGCTTTATATGCAATTTGTTCAATTCAAAGGTAACTAAGCTTAAAGCCACACTCCACAATAAAAGGAGGAAAAATGTGGGATCGTGCCACAAATTTGTGGTACTTTTACAATTCCATGTATGAGACTATATTTAACTTTTAATATGACATGCATAATGCATTTTTGCACCTTCTTCAAAGGCCGAAAAAAAGTGGCGACTCTGCTCGTCATTATTCTTCGATGATGTTCCAAATTGAAATGTTCCATCTCTTTGTTAATGAAATCAGCGAATGCTGAGTACTTATTTCCTTTTTTTTTTCTCTTTCCCTCTTTGATTCCCTCTTCCAACCATTTTTTCCCATGTAAGCACACCATTCCTCCCTCCACCTCCCTCCCAAACAAATAATTTTTCAATTACTGTTCAAAAAATGAATTAAAATTCATGAGTATGTCAACATAAATTCACTTTTATGTTCTTCAAAATTATTTATTATTTTTATAGCTCTCACACATAACATACATGAATATGTTCCAAAGATGGCCCAGACATTGGGGATTATTTTGAAGATTTGACCAAGAATGAGGCATACGCCTCTTCTTCCCATTTGGATAGTAACCAATCTTGGAAAAATGGTCCTCCAACATGAGATCCATTCGGCAAAGCTGGGACTGCATCTCATTTGATATAAAAAACAAGCTTGGTGAATTTTATCTAGCTGTGTAAATTCACCAGCGAACAGGCAGATTGTTGTTCCTGGGGTCTGTCCTCTTTTGCAGGTCTTGTCTCTCGTTTTCGACTGGACTTAGTTTGCACATAATTTTTTCTACCCTGTCTATTTTCATCACTTTTGTGGGGATCCTTGTGTCTCCTTTCTCTTTTTATACATGAATAATTTACTCACTGAAAAGATAAAAGGCCACCAATGTTTACTCCAGTCAACAACCAAGAATGCTTTACAGATATGAAAATGGTAAATATGCAGAATGATGGAATAGGGTATTAGTAATTTCATTGAGAAAATGGACCAAAACAGATCTACGATAAGAGAGTTTCAGAACAAGACACCCATATCTGTAATGATATACAACAAGGTTCAACTTCTATATACATTGTACAAGGGCATCGATGCTCACCAAAAGTTAGTCGCTTTTTCAACGTTTTTCTCATGTAATGGTACTTTTCAGCTACAGAAGAAAGAACATTCTTCGGGTTCTCGATCTGAAAGGTCCTTGGGTTTTGCAGGCTAGATGAGAATACTGGAGCTGTGAGTTGATTGGAAGAAGGTAAATTTCCAAATGATCCATTTTGACAGTAACCAGTAACCAAGTATGGTCTGTTCTCTACATATAAACGTTTCAAGGATGCAGCAGCAAGGGCTTCGGGTTCTTTCCTTCCCCTCCTCGTATGGAAATCGTAAGGTTCTGAAACATAATAAAGAAGTAAGAACAAGAGAAATCAAATGAAAATTGTTGCATACTAATTCAAACCCTTCATATTTTACTGTAATACATTGCAAATGAAAAACACAACTGCGTTGACTCTGTGAATCAGGACTAAGAAAAGGATACTTAAATTCCTAATGGAAACATTAAATGATTTGTTGAAACATGCAAAAGTAATCCATATCTAAAAACAACTTTCATACAGGAAGATTCACTAACAGAAACACCATACAGAATAGTATTGAACTATTGATTAGAATGATTAATTGGTAGATTACATCAAGTAAATACAAGAAAAGCAATAACTACCATACCTGTACGAGCACAGCCAGAAGGATTTATTGGAGGATTGTAGTTCGAACAATGCCTGGTAATTTGCCCAGTTTTCACATGAGCAGGTGAATGACGTTCATTAGATGGCTGTCTATGCCTCTTGCAGAAGGAAAGTAGATGAAGACGTTGTTTATCTTCACACTTATTCAGGGACTCAACGTGAAGCTGGTTTTCGTCCTCAAGCTAGATACATATAGAGGCAAAATATTGCATAATTCATAAGACAAACATTTACAAGAAAACATGAAGAATCCAACATATGAGCATGCAAAAGAAAAGCATGATGAAAGAACAAAGTACCTTTCCACAAAGGCCAGCAGCACGTGCACACAGCGGATGGTATGCTACACAACAGGTTCTATTTGAACACTAGAAAGAGAGAGAGAAAATCCGGTTTCAAACAATTCAAAACAGCATGGAAAATAATAAATAGTATGTCAATTAAATAGAATAGTGATGTATAAATCAGCTATAGAAGAACAAAAGAAGCCACAGTGTTCTACTGAACAACTTCAGGAAAACTAGTACAATGTAAGCAAGTGAACATCCAGTCAATCTGAGGTAGAAACCATTATATAGCAGATCAGAATCCTCCTTTTCAGTGGTCAATCATATTTCATATATCAGATTACCTCTTTCTAGAATCCTCAAGATATTGATCAACTAGAAAACTTTAGACGCACATTTGAGGTGGAGATGACATTTACGTATCTATAATACAGTGATTCAGAAAAGAAGACTCATTTCCAAAGGAAAGCTAATATCTTCAAAATCTAGTGTTGTCCAAATGCCACTGTATAAGAAAACAAGTTTTCTTTTTAACATTTCTTTAGTTCCCATTGCAAATTCCAATTTTGAAACAGCTGGTTCCATTTTCTATGAGATTATAGTGGAAAGCTTCAGCAATATGGTTATTCATGTCCTAAATGACTTTCCGCTTCCACTGCTGTCAAACGAATCAAACCCCCAAGGACAGCATAATTACTAGGGCATTAGAAATTTTATGATTAATTTATATCATTTACATGTCCATGCTGATCTAACGGAAGATCAACATCCCCAAGAAGATAGCACTTTGCCTTTGGAACTGAATAACATTTATAAACTATAAGCCTTTTCCTTCTTCCCTTCCCTGGGTGCCTGCCTTCCTAGCTAGCCTGAAGACTCTGTTAATTCATCCTCTATCTTCCCATCTGTGTGCTTTCTTTGTCTTTTTTTTTTTTTTTGGGGTAATGAGAGGAGGTGTTGACATCCACTAGGGTTTCCTTGTCTCCACCTCCCCTCCCTCTCTCTCTCTCTCTCTCTCTCTCTCTCCCCCCCCCCGCCCTCCTGTTTCTCCATGGAGCATTCTGTTCAGTTCAGACCTTGCTATGTGCTCTCCTGAGTCCTATCTCATTGAAGATGCAAAAATCTGGGAAACTGTTTAGTAGGTCATTTTCTTTGCTGATGAAGATCTCCTTTCCATATTGTCAGCTTCTGCCTTGCTAAACAATGGAAAACTCATGAAATCTAGATTTCCTCCTGTTGGATAATGGGTTCTCTATATTCAAATTCTCTGATGAGCTTGACCAGGGTCGTGCTCTTGAAGTTGGCCCACAAGTTGACAAGAAACCAAATTTTCACCATCAATGGCACTGTCATCTGCAGATCCAGTCCGTAGTGATGTAAACCAAATTCTGGGGTTTAGAGTTCTAGGATTATGCCCCAGAATTGGGCTTACTCAATTATCCTCTCTATGAACCAGCAGTCTTCTAGGGCTCTAGAAGCTTGTAAGTTGTAATTGAAGATCCCTTGGAAGAATTGTGGTTAGCAAAGGCTAGGGATAGGTCTTGGAAGTTTCGGCCAGGCTGAGGGTTGAAAGAATATGGGTTTTAGGGGTTAATACTATGCTGTAATTGGGTCTCAGACCTGGGACTTAAGTATAGGATTAGGTTCAGAGTTTTCAGGGAACGCGAGAGTGCCTCTTTAACACTAAATCAGACAGAAATCACAAGATAAAAATTTCACCGGTTGGACTGGTGGGAAGCATTGTGCTTTGCAGATGATATCCTTAGGCAGTTTTTTTTTTGGTTGGAGACGCCATACGGATGCACTTCCTATGAGAGACGGTTTAACCAGAAGCAATATTCAGGTGCAACCCCACTATTGTTTGTCTTAGGCAGGCATTGAGAGCAAAGATCATCATTTCTTCCCCTGCAATTTCAGCTCTTTAGTTTGAGGTGTATTTGGAGAAAACTCACTAGAGAGAAGGAAGGACAAAGACCTGGGTGTCCATAGCTTTTTGGGTAACATACCAGCTGGGTTCAAAGGATAAGATAAGAGTTACTGGAAAGGTGGCACTCTGCAACACAACCCAACACCATTGGAATGAAAGAGGTTATAAGAAAGAAGACAAGCACTAAAGAGCAGTTATAGCAGCCATCATTGAAAATGTCACTTCCAGGTGTGGAGCCATTCTGTCTCAGGCAAGAGAAATGCATAGTCATCATATATAGCTGGGAAGTGGATCTTCCTACAGAAAGGAGTTGAAGTGTTCCAAAAGCTTTTTCCTGGATCAAACCAGCTCCAAACTTGAGGGCATTACGTTGTGATGGAGCACTAGCAAGCCGGTAAAAATTTATAGTGGCTTGGTCAGAGATGCATATAGAGTGCCTATGTTTGCTTATGCAGGAAAAGAATAGGAATTGTAAGTAGTGGAATGGAGATGCAGCGCTGCAACTATGCATGAAGAAAGGCTTCCTGAAATATCCATCCAATCTAAGCTAGCAATTGATACATCAATTGGAGAATTTACAGCCCTTGAAAAGTGCAAAGTAAAGGGAGAAACCTTGAAGAGGCTGCTTTACTACAGGAAAAGGAATTCGGGCATGTGAAGAGAGAACAGGACCTACAAGTAGATATATGACAAGGTTCAGGTGGATAATGGTCAAGTGCAACAAGAGCAAGTTGATCTTATAAGTTGGATGCAGACTCACACATTTATTTCAGATTATAATTGGGTTTTTATTAGTGTGGGATGATGTTTAGGAGGGAGTGCCCTCCTTGGCTGCAATCCAAAAGAAATTGAGGGTTCTAGTAGATGCCTTTTTCTGTATTCTTTCCCTCTCTAATACAGAAGCCCACCTATATATATATATTTTTTGAGGGTGGGGGTGAGGTGGTTCTGGGCATCACCTTATGAGTTGTGACAGGACACCTTATATTATATCAGCTTTTTAAATACTTTCAATAGTTTATGTTGATTTACATTTGCTGCTTTGTTCTGGATGAATATGCTTATATTAAATCCTATATAAGTTCATTATATATTGGTTTCCATATAAATTGTTTGCCTATCATGTTGCATTGTACGGCTCCTATGTTGCATAAAATTCTATTCGTAATAATTTCATTTGTATATTGTGAATACTTCATGCCTTTGGCACCTTGTCACTTAGGCACCCCAGTAGCACCATGGAGCTGCCTCAACAACTGTGGTATAACCCCATCAAAGCCATCAATGCAGAAATAGGCAACATGGTATGTAGTAGCTGCTAGAGGTGTCACAACCATACCTGGATACAAGCCCCATAAGAAACACCACAAAAGCTACACAAAAGCTTCCAACGATCCTGCAAATTCCAGAAACATGAACATCAGAAACCGCCCAAAGCAATTTGATATTGTAATGACTTTGAAATGCAGCCAAATTAAAACAGAATAGCATAAAAGGTGCAGCATGTCCAATAATAGGCAGATCACAATACAAGGACAAAACCTTCCACTCAGCCCTTTTTGGAGATCTTTCCACAAGCCACATGGCAGATTAGATGGGCCTGATTTTGGTGACAGGGTAGAACTCAATGTATTTTTCCTACCCTCAAGTTTTAGCAAAATTGGAGGTCACCAAATAAAAATAAAAAAGCTTTGAAAGTCTAGGGAGGGAGATAGGGTGAATGGACATCCATGGCCAGGCAAAAAATGGAAGAATGTAATAAAATACAGGGACATTAAAAGAGAGGTCAGAAGTGCATCCCTGTATACAAGAAGATACAGGAATAGTATTTAATAGATTTCAGTGAAGTCATTTTCCGTGTGGCAAAACTAAGTGTACAACTAATCCAACAATCAGTCAGCAAAATCAATGGCTAACATGCTCAAATTGGAAACTAAAACCTTCCAAAATTGGGCCAGGAGAATAAGCGTTAACCCATAGCAGAGATAAGTAGATAATTACCTTATGGATCCGACCAAGGCCATCAATTGGCTCCATTCTGTCAACATCTAATATGCAAGTCTCTGAAAAATGCTAGGTGAATCAGGAAAACGAGTAAGAGTATATTATTGTAATTCATACTAAAAACCAGGTTTACAATGTCATCCAACGAACCAGGTATCCATATTGCGCAAACTAAATGAGCCCAGCGTCCATCAGTTGTAGGCTTCAAGGCTCCTCCTGAAAGAAATTCAGTTCTCAGACACAGCGATGGATAATTTATCACATCACAATTGAAAAACCTTTTGAATGTGAACATACCAATAACAGGACAAAGGGAGCATATTGGAGTATGTTCCGCGATCCCTGGTCGACATAGATTGCACAACCACAGAACCCCATCAACAGGTCCCGGTTCACCATAGCATCCAGCATGGACCTGAATGACCACTAAATTAAATGTAAAGTTCAAAATAATAATCGGCTGAAAAATTACACAGAAAATCCCTTTTCCGAAAGGGCAGCTTAGGAATCAGGGAAAAAATGAGACAAATACAATGTTCTCTTTCACTCTACTACCATTCTATATGAAAGATATTCCAAACTATATACCACATGAAATTTTTTTTACCATCATTCGGCATTTATCACACTGCAGAAACAAGTTGTCTTCAAATTCCTGGGGAAAAATAAGAATTCTTGAATGGTTAACTCCATAGAGATGAAATTAACAAACTTGAGGCACCCTAAAATAAAATAGAGAATTAAAAAAAAATAGCCAATCAACCAAAAATAAAGACAGGTTTCAAAGGAAACAACTGAAATTCTAGAATGTTAGAAGCGAAAGCTTGACTGTGGAAAATGTCACCTCATCTGTGTAGCAAATACTGCATTTGTCAAGATCTTTCCAGTCAATATGAACTGGTCTGTAGCATTCAGAGTACTCTGGGTACACCATAGAAGATGATGACTTCTGCTAAAGCATAAAAAGATTTGTGACAGATTAGAAGGTCGAAAAAACCAATTATCAAAAGGTAGAATGCAAAGTAAGAAAAATTATTGACAAACTTTCAGCAAGCAGTGCTTTTGAGCCTGTTAAACCATGTGAAAATTGCATAGACTCACTTCACTAGAAGGACAAAAGCTTCAAGAAACATATAGAATAAGCATGACAGCAGTTTGTCATTAGATACTTAGTCTGGGTGAGAATGTGAGATAGTAAACTAAACAATCATTAACTCGAGAATGTTAACTCGGTAATATTCATCCAGTAAAACAGATAAGGACAAAACAGGAAATATTTGTCAAGAATCAAAGGTGAGATGCTCATTCAATTACGTTTTATTAGCAAACTTCATGATGTGCTGCCAGCCCAAACAAATGATGCCATCAGATCATTCAGGCTATGTTTGGAAAGCCATGAAGAAGACGACAATAGGATGAACACAATGATCACACCACTGGTAACTTGGATGTCTATCTATGTCTAAGTGTTTTTTCAATAAGTTTCAAAAAATTATTTTCTTTCCTGGCTGCCAAACATGGCCCAAATTCTTAGTTCAGTAAAACTATTGTATATGCTAGGCAGGAATAAAAAACAGGTATAACCTCTTCATCAACTGTAATTTTAGTACCTTGGTATGGAGCTGCATCTTTATAAATCTTATAAATATGAGAAGGGCAATGCTAGGAATACATACAGTAGCACTTTGGTAAGATAAGTGGTCATCCTAAAGGAGAAAATTGGGGTGGTGGCAAATTAGCATTTTGTGCAACAATTCGACATGTTTGAATTGAGAGAAATCACCGGTTTTTCTGAAATAAGGCTAGAACAGAGGACTAAGTGGTGGCAGCCATTGAGGAGGATGTTATGCTCAAATGTGGGGCTATTCATATTGCTGACAATGAAAAATCAGCATGTTTGGAGAGAACAAAACCAACCAGCACTGGCAGTACATTGCAAAAATCCAGCTAAGGAAAAAATCAGCTGCAGTGAAAACCTCAAGAGTTCCCTGGAGAGCTTGAGGAGTAAACAAGAAAGATGCAGAGGCACATGTTTATTTCAGATAGGAACTGGGCTTGTTTTCCTATCTGGGACACTGGTTAGGAGGGTATGCCTTCCTTGGTAGGATTTTCCTCCCCAGCCCCTCTATGTTAGGGACTTAGGGGGTGAGAATGCCCTTAAAGTAATTTTCTCTATAATACAAACATCTACTCATGGTTCAAAAAACCACACAACCCATGATGGAAAATATACATCTCATCCAAATACTTGCACAGGAGAAGAAAAAAAATGTACCTGTATAAGATAAAAAACCTTAGGGTTCAAGAAACCAAACATATCAGAACCAGATTTATCAGCCATCTGGAATCCACCGTTGCTACCAACACCCTTAGATAAATTATCATGTACCACTTTTATCCTTCTGTAAATTTTTTCCCAGCAAGCAGATGGAGTCTCTCCAATGAACTGCCCAAAATCAAATAATTAAAATAAAATCATATCAGATCAGGAAATCATGACACCCAAATTAAACAAATGCAATGTGTTGCCATCATCAGAGAAAGATAACTGGATAGAATGCAGTGTTTCTGCTCCTAACTTGTGCATTAATGCCAGTATAAAGCCTCAATCACAAGAAACAAACGCAAGGAATACACAAGAACAACCCATAAAACATGTCATAAAAAATTCAGATAATTATCCAGGCCAAGCTTTAAAGTATTGATATCAGGCATTATATCAGAAGGATGATTTTAATAGACAAATCATTTTGGAAAGAAAAAAAATATGACTAAGATAGCATGGAAATGGCCCAGAAATATACAAAATGCTTAGTATTGAAGCACAAAACAATATAAATAAGTCTAATGCAAATATCATGTGTAAAAAGAACATAGCATGATGAGACAAGTGCATCCAATTGGTTATGTATAAAGGATGAATTTTTTTACATGTACGAATGCCAAAAAGAAGTCATTTCCTTTGACTGAAATTTTGCTCATATATCTAGCCCCCTTGTCCCTTGGAACCTGTTGGTTTGGCTCAAAGGTTATATCCCCCACGATACTTTCACAAATTGAGGAGCTTCAAACTGCTGGCTTCCCATGTAGCTCTTCCTCATCCCTTGCCATATCCAAACCAAAGCTAGTTGTTTGTGGTGTAATAGTGCTGAAGATTTTACACATTTCTTCTTTTCCCTCTTTGTGTCCCCTTTGGGACAAAGTTTCATCCTTCTTTACCACCACTGCCTCCTTCGTCTAGTCATCCTTCTGCTCGAGAATGGTAGTGGATTTTGAGATCCTTCTCCAGTAACTCCATCTGTGTCTACCAGGGCAACCTGGTGTTTAGGGCAGCTATTTCTCACATTAGGTGGGAATGTAGTTGTAGGAGATGGACGTCCAACTCCAGGACTGTCGACTTGATTTGGAAACCCATTTGTTTTGATGTTTCCTCTAGACTTCAGCCTTTGCCCCACCCCAATATTTTAAATACCCTAAGGACCAGGGACAGTTGTTACCTAGAGTGTTCTAGGTTCTTAGTGCAGTTGTCTCTGCTTTAGATGGCTCTCCACTTCCTTTCTCTTTCTTTCTCTTCTCTTTCCCTTTAGTAATGATTTCTTATTCACCAAGAAACATCTCTGCACCCATTGAGGGTTGAGCCACAATCCTCTAGTGAGTCTACCGAACTTATTGCTAGCTCCATCAGTATGGATGGGAGCAACTACCCAGTGTGGTTTCACTTCCCCTTTAGCCGAATGGAACTTGAAGGCTGGAGAAGTTTGCATGTATACTTAATCTTCTAAAACACCATGGAGGAACGCATACTTCACATCCAGTTATTGGAATGGCCAATTCCCATTTGCCACCAAAGGTAACTCTTATGGAGTTGTGCTTAGAAGAGAGAAGAACCTGGTCCAATTCAGGTTTTGGTCCAATAGAATATTTAGGCTTGAATGAGGGCATAACATTGTGATTTTTTTTTTTGGTTGGAGATAGCTATAGGGGAATAGTAGATTCCTATTTGGAGTAGGTTTAAAGTTCTAATAGTTTTAGTTTTTTATGTATGTTGTCACTGAAGTAGAATGTTTAGATTGAGAGAATGAATTAAAATCAAGTTCTGTTGGAGCTTGTGTGGGATTTGATGTAAGTATGAGCTTGCTTCTACCCCCCCCCCAACCTCATCCCGTTCCTCGTGGTAACAGTAGCTGGGTAGCCGACAAAGCTGCTGTCAATCACTCTCAAGTGTTCTTCTCTTCTTCTCAAATCATTAATTCTTCAACCCAGGGTTAATTACATCCCTGAACCTCATCCCAAACAATCTCTCTACAAAGAGATATTTTCCTGAAAACTGGACAGAACTAGTAGTACCAGCTGGTAGTGCCTAGAGGTTGAGAGTTTGTCTGCTTTTATCAACTTTGTTCATGCCAATCACATGAGAGACCTCTTTCATCCAAGCTGATTTGAGTTACCATAGAATCAGTCCTGTTGTAGTGTAAGTATGAAGAAGAACCTCCTTTCTTATTACATTAAACTAGTATTATTTATCTCTGAACCCATTTTATTTCATTCCTCTTATTATTCAGATTCTTGAAAATGCCTTCCTTTCTATATTAAATTACCATTAAGTACTTTATTCGATTACCATGCCAAAAGGGATCCAAAACTTGGAGCTATTTACAGGCCAGTCATTATTTATTAATTTTTGACCTTCATAAACCTGAGTGGGCCCACCCAAATAGGATTTTATGAGTTGGGTTCTACATCAGAAATGTGGATAGTATGATAATTGGAACTTTAGAGTGTTGAACTCAGGTCCTTAACTGTACTTCAACATCTTATTTTCTATTTGTTCGAGGAATATTTACTTCTATAAGTTCTATTCATACCAAAGCCTCTCTATCTCCCAGTTTCCTTCTTTCCTTTCTCCCTTTCTTGCTACCTTGTTAGGGTTGAATACTGTTACATACAGTTAAGAAAAAAAAGCTTTAGAAGAATTGATATGTTCAGCACCAAAAACCCATTCCCTAGAAATCAAAAAAATAAAATAAGATAAACCCAATAACAAGTAACCTCAGCACCGGTGCCAAAATCCAAAAGAAAGTTAGGAAAACAAAAAACTGGCCTTGAGAAATCAGAACAACTGGTACATTAAGCAACAAAACCACACTTGCATAAAAAAACACAATTGCGAGTAGCCTCAGCATCAAGTACAAATGTCCAGGAGAAAGAAGATGGAAATAATATGAAACAACAAACCTTTTCTCCAGTATCTGCTGTAACTCTAAACAGAGGTTGAAATCTTGATTCAGGATCTCTCAGCACCTCCATCTTATAGCAGGTACTTACAGTGGGATCTGATTTTAGGAAAAAAGACAATGTGGTCCAATTCAAACATTCTCAAATGATTAGAAAATAAATGAAGAAGATCAATGCAAGAATCAATAACACACTGGAAATGCTAGCCAGTAAAAGGTAAACTTAAACCAATGTCTTAAAAAATGCTTCACCTGAAATGGAAGTAAACTTCCTCTCAGCTATATAGCCTTCAGGCCAGATTTCCTCCCCATTTTGAAAATGATGAGAGTCTCTGACAATCTTACCTGCAAGATTTGTGGAGACAAATGAAGAATGACCTATCTTCAGTCTCTTAATTACTTTCAAGAAGCATAATGTAGTTAACTACTTATTCATCAACGGCATGACACTATGATAGCCAGCTAAGCACTTGGACAGAAGTTTTGCAGTGTAATGGTCAACTGCACAAATTAAAACCTTAGTCATAGATAGTGGACATCTGAATATTGAGAATCACCTATATTTATTACACGGAATTCGGAGAATTCCGTTGGACAACTTTGTGTGCGTTCCGGTGCACCATACAATCTTTCATCCGTTACGTCAACATTGGAATTGCTATTTCCCGCCTCAGGATTGGGATTTTGACAATCATCAGAGTTGATGTTACTTTGAGGCCTCAACATTCCTTGTGGAAGCTTTTGTTCACTTAGATACCTGGTTTAACAAATTAGTTTTAACTTTTAAGATGCTGCACCTTAACCATAAATAAGAAGGCACAGTGTTCAATTGTACATTGAATCATGAAACCTTGTGCTCTTATTTTTCAGTTGTCAATGATACGTTAAAGGAAATTAGACAAGAAGCTAGGGAAATCCAAATTTGAACAGATGGAAACAATGCAAGAAAGCAAAATAATTTCTAAAAACCAGTTTTCAAAGGAAAAAAACTTCCAAGAATAAAGCACCACCAAACAGGGCTGCTATAAGAGGTGGTCTACTCACAGAAAGTAAATACAAGTGTTTTATGTACCTAGAATTTATATGCTTAACTTTAGCTAAAGGCTGACACTATTTCTGCATATAGAGCATATATGAATTATTTCTTATCTCCTTTTTCTTTTTTTTTTTTTTTTTTTTTTTTTTTTTTTGGGGGGGGGGGGGGAGGTGTTTGGACAAACAAATCAAACCAACCCATTTTCCTATACAGATGACATTTGCATTGTTCATTATAAAGGCAAAATAAAAAATGTACAAGAAGAATCATAATATGGTAATAGGGTTAAGCATGGAATTTACTACATCTCAAGCATGGTTTTTTTTTTCTTTCTTGGTACGAGATCTCAAGCATGACTGGGTGGAACATATTAATTACTTCAATTTACTGATTGGTAATCAAACAATCTCATGAACCGATCCCAACTCAACTCATCGTATAGACGTATACTCATGCCAACTACTTGGATCACTACATAAATCCTGCTTGTGGGTTGTTCTTCAAACATTTGTTTTCTCTTTTTGGACAGATAGTTTTTTCTTTATAATTAGAAAAAAAATGGTAGAACCCTGTGCACTAGGCTTCCTGTTTAGCAGGGCCTGTGGGGGGTCAAATTATACACAGCCTAACCTTTTTTCGAGAGAAGTTGTTTGTGGTCCAGAATTTCATCACAAGTTTACAATATATATATATATATATATATATAGAGAGAGAGAGAGAGAGAGAGAGAGAGAGAGGAAGAAAGAAATAATAAACCATTCAAATACTTGGAACGTTGACAACAAGTTTTGGCTTTTGAATCCTGCAATTGTTGTACTTACAGTTTAGCAGAATTCAACAATCACAGAAACAGCTGTCTCTGTTAAAATTTAAACCAAAAACAAGGGACAAACAGGAGTAAAGGTATAATACAATAATTGGGGTAAAGGTTAAACTATGTCCTTGACATTTTGAATGTTAACAAGAAGTCACTGCCCTCGGATACTCAAACCATAGATGATAACAGATGGAATATTTGATAAGGATACTCAAACCATAGAGATTGATGCAAAACTAACTTCAACAGGAATGCAATTTGATATCCGAGCAAAGCCAGTAATTTTTCAATGAGAAATGGGTTTACAAATCATCAAAAGAAGTTGATTTTAGTTCTAATTTGGGGTCATAGAGTCTAGATTAAGCAGATACCAATTCCCTCCAAGGCCTAGAAAACATAACTTTCACCTAACCAGAAGGGGAAAAGACAACTAACAGATGTCATTTGAAAGTTAGACCATGATTCAGGAGTAAATACTTGAAGATTCACAAATATTATCAACTACCAACAGAGCATAGGATTCGATAGGACCATGCTCCTGTCAATGCAAAAGTGATATCTGATCATCCTAAAACAATCTAATGAGGATACTCCAGACAAAGAACTCTCTTCACTCTATTGGATTGATATATTTCGGCTATGTTGTATGGTTAAAAATGAAGATAAAGGGCTTCTCCAAAAATGCAACAGCCGACAGTTAAATACAATGCCATAAGCAAAAACAAAAAAGATTCTTGTAGATAGCCTTACACTTTTGCTTCTTCTAAGCTTCGATGGAAGCAAGTCTGTTTGCACTTCAGATGGACAGAAGAAAGAAGGCCTCTAAGAAATGGTACAGCCTGCTTCCTACTAATCCTGGCAACCACTAAAAGGTTCAGTAAAAGCAAACTGTTTTCTTGTGAAGGACTTCATTAATATCAGGATAAAGGTTACAATTTTACACTGGATACATGTATAATTGCAAGCACAGAGTCAAGTTATACAATCTCTTCAGACATCAAAGTACTGACAAACCTGGAAAAATCATGAGTTCCAAAAAACTGAACTGTAACAGATCGCTCCACAGAAGTCGGCTTTAAACCTTCACGAGCACTAACATGTGCTTCGTCATTCATAATAATTGCCGGCCACATAGGATGACCTGCAAAAATATGGAAAGTATTGATTTGCTTCTTGTGAATCCAGAAATGATGGACATGTTAAAGTAACAAATAGTAGCAGGAAGCAGTTTTTTCCCTTTGTTGTGTGATACATAACAATGATGCTGTTGTTATTGTATCCTAGGGTTGTTGTTTCTTTTAAAATTTCTCAAAATATTTATTCAGGTGGCGTTGGAGATTGGTGCTTTCTGAGGATATTCATTCCACTCTTCCAATCTTATTTTGTCACTTGGAAAATTGTCAGGTATATGGTAACAATTAAGTTATATCAATACGTCAAGGTACAGTGAGTTGGCGAAAGCTATTGATTACGATATGGGAGGTGGGGGTGACAATGCTCGAAAGCAGATAAATGTTGGTCCTTCAGACCTTCCCTTTGGGTCTGCCGAGAGTGAGGAAGACTTTGATGAGGTCCTGCCTGAAATTTTTTGATTCATTATTATAACACCATTACATACCATGCCACTACTTCAAGCAGCCTCAAGTCTTCGAAGAAGGTTCTATGAATTGGGTGATTCCTTTTAGTTACTTTGAATACCTTCCCTAAGAAGAAGCCCATCTTTGTTCCATCCAATCCTTGCCCTTAGCAGTCGACCAGGTCAGTAGTGTTCAAGGGCTAGGTTTGTTTTCCCCCCTCGAATTGGGACACTGGTACTACCATTTGCTTGTAATCCTTTTATCCTCTCTTTGGTTTTCCAGGATAGTAGGACTGGCCATTGTTTCTGTTGAGGAGTTAACCTCCTCCTCAACTTCTGTATCTCTTTCTTCTATTATTATTCTTTCCTTTTTCTAGTCTTATTTCTGGGAAAGGGGAGGGGATTGACAAAGTTTTGGGGCTTGTTGAATATATTTTTTACGTTCACCAGAAAATATATATACTTCCACGTACTTCTTTACCCTCACACTTGGTGGTGCAGGTTCAGCACCTATCTGAGCTTAGATTTTTTCCTTGGGAGTTAGAAACCCAAGTGAAGCCCCTGAGCTTGCTTCCTAGCAGCACATCCAGACTTGTAGCTTTTTGAGGATTAGGTCAAGCATCGGAACAGTGGTGTTTAGCAAGCCTACTAGGAATGAGAGCAGCCAGAAATAGATTACAGTGAGGGAACCAAGAGAAAAGCCTCTAACGTGCAGGAGGGAGCCTTTAACTGTGTCTGGGACACCTGCCAAGAACAAATGAGACTCCTCTAAGTGATGTAACCCAAATTCTAGGGTTTGAGATTTTGAAATTAAACTCTAAAGTTGGGTCACTTCCAGGATCCTTTATCTGTGAACCTGCAGTCTTATAGGGTTTAGAATCTTGTAGTTGAAGAATTCTTGGAGGAATTGAGGTTCGCAAAGGTGAGGCTTAGGTCTTGGGAGTTTCGGCCAGGCTTGGGGACTTAGGGTTCTAGGTCCTAGGGTTTAGAGCTTACTGTAATGTATGATTTCAGATCTGGAATTTAGGTCTACGGTTAGGTCTATAGGTTTTTAGAGGTCAGGTTGGGGAAAGGGCTGTGGTTGAGGTTTTATAATTTCAGATTTAATTCTCAGTGGTTTGGGATTGATTTTGGGAATCCTACATGGTTAGGACTCTTTAGGAAAGTCAACTAGGGTTAGGGAGAGGTAATAGGAGTGGGAGATGTTGACCCTAAAAGAGATTGATGTATGGTTGAGAACTTTACACTTGGGTATACGAGAGATGAGATGCTGAATAGGTTTGGATTGGATAATTCTGGAGAGAACTTGAAAGGCAAGGAAGAGGAGGAAAGGTGAAGGAGGGCAGAGTTGGCAGATTCTAACATGAGAGGGAAGAAGCCCGCTGAAGAGCCATTGGTGATAATAGACAAGGAGTCGTGATGTAGACTTTATCCCAATGGATAAAGAGAGGGGGGAACCCCATTAGGAAGGGGACATCAAGGATAAAATCCCATATGAGAGAGTCAAAAGCTTTGTGGAGAACAATTTTCAATGGGGCAGCAGGAGAGTGTGAAGTGCGATTCAAACCCCAAAACAATCTCTTCACAAAGGAGGCTGTTGTCAGCAATGCTCCTACCAAAGATGAAGGCAGATTGGATTTTCTTAAAAATGAAGGGGATGACAGACAAGCAAATTTTGAATTTTGGCAATGAACTTGTGAAGAATAATTTGTCCTTTTGATACCATATAACGAGTTGTCCTGAAAGCTTGAGCTGTAAGCTTAAGCTGTTAAGTAAGAGGAAACCAATTATCACCCTTAAAGCAAAGAACCCATGTCACTGCTTATACCATATGACTTGACGTTCTAATGGCTGCCCTATCACTATCCATTCACAAAATGCATTAATCTGCATACTACATTGTATCAATAATTGCAGAAAAAATTACCATCTTATCTAAATTAAGTAAAAAGTTATTATAAGAACAAGGAAAGATCCTATAAGGTACTTCCGTACCTTACAATCTAATGAACTCATTTGTAAAATAGAAAATAAAATAAGGCGATACAACACTTAGAGGACACTTCAAAGGCAGCAATAACAGTGTCATGGAAAGAACAACAGCAAAGAGGAATTCTCAATTGCAGTTAGGACAAACAACTTCAACCCATCCTAAAACAAAAATGTAAAGGAGCAACTCTGTCATAGGAACCACACAGCATAGGGAAAATCTTATATTTGGTTTTACCTTTTAAAAGACAATTTATTCAGGAATTAAGGACCAAAACAGTTGACAAACCTGCAAGCTTTGCCCATATGATATCTCCAGGTGCAGGCTCTTCACGTTTATCGGAACCAGCAGCAAGCAAAAAGAGCTCTTCATAATCCAGGTCTTCAATATCCACATTCTTGAGACTCCGTCTTAATTCCAACAGCTGCATTTCATAACGAGAGAGATAAAATCTAACCTTCTCTTTAGAGAGCATCAAGCGCTCGGCCTCACCATCTTCATATTGAACCTGCAATTTTGTTCAGCACGCATCATAAACTGGCTTGCATATATGTATACAAAAATACATTTTTCAAAATATAAACAACCTAGGAAATTCAGACAACCCAATTGAAACTTTTTGCACATTAGTGTCAGATATGCCACACAATTGATAAGAAAGATAAATGTATATGATGATGGTGAGAACTGTACTTGATGCAGGTTGGTCTCTGAACTATACCCAACAACCCAACCAGTATACCATTGAGCATCTGATGGCCAGTAGACCTGCATTCAAACAGCTCATAAGTTAGAAGTTGGTTCAAATATTATTAAAATGCAAATTAAGAACAAAAGCATCGAACTGATTGGAATATCTTTGGGCTTGGGGCCCGCCTTACATTGAACTATATATAAATGTTACCCTTAGGATGTAGTCAAGGTGCATATTATCCTGTAAATAGATAGCCAAAATCCGCCTTCGATTTCGCACTTTTTTAAGGGTGTCCGTATTTGAAAATTTTCTTACCAAAAAATATTCATATCCGGATCGGATAATGACTGGATAAAAATTTAATATCCATATCCGTCTCAGATAATTGCTTATCGGATCGGATAATGACTGGATAAAAATTTATCTGGATAGAGTAAAGTATTCAAATTTTTTTTTTTCTTTCTGAAAATGGATGATAATTGAATTTAAAAACCAAAAGTTAATAATCAGACTTAGAAACTAGTATCATAAATTGAAAATCGGAAATCGAAAAAAAAAAAAAAAAAAAAAAAAGAAGAAGAAGAAGATAATCACCGATTAATCGGATAGTTTATTAGATATCCAATAAAGTTTCGGATTTGGATACCGATGTATCCTAGCCAAATCAGATCCATTCATAGGGTTAGGTGCATGAAAACTGGACCAAAATGAACATCAGATTCAACATTTAAATAAATTAAAAAAAAATCCTGAAAATAAACAAGCGGAGCACCCAACGCCAAGATTCCACTTGCCTTGCATTTTAAGCCAACGAATTTTGTTGGTTCAACATCTTCAAAACCCAACCTGCAGAAGACCATGTAAATATTATTTCCACAATTAGGTAATTTTAGCGGCTAAAAGTCATCCGTGGAGAAGAAGACTTCAATTTCATTTAACGAAGAAATTCATCTCAGAACATTTATTTTAATTTCAAATCTATAAAATCTTTTCTTAAAATTTTAAAAATATAGAGAGAAGAAACTTACTCAACCCATCTCTTCTTATCGGAAATCGAACCAGAAGAAACCCTCTTCCCATCAGATTTTCGTCCGCCCAATGACGGCCTAGGTTTCGTTGTCCCTACTGGATCGCTCGGATCACCGGACGCGGGCCCACTAAGAGCACGGTGAATAGTCGAATCTACCCCGAAAATGATCGGCTCGTATTTGTCCGCTTTCCGAGTCATCCTAACGGCTCTTTTTCTCGTAACCGAACCGAACACAGCATCTAAAACATCGGCGCGTCTCAGATCGCCACTTCCGGTGTCGTTAACGTCTTCAGTCAGATCGACTATGTCAGGGCTCTCAGTTTCTGATGCGGGCAGTTTCTCCTTGCGAATCCGAGACCTCTTAGAACTCCTGGTATCGACATTAGCAGGGGCCTTTTGTTTGCGCGAATCACCAGGACGATCACCGTAAGGTTCGTCGATGAGCTCCTGCTTCATTTTCTTGGACTTGATGCTTGAGGAGTTACCAGTGCCGTCAGAAGGTCGAGTAGAAGAGTATAACTGATGGACTGGTACGTACTTCGACGGAGTTCCGAAACCGGTTTCTTCTTCTTCGTGAATGAATTTCTGCGAGGTCGCCATGGATGAAAGAACGATGTATAACTTAGTTTGCAGCGATTTTGATTGAACTCTTCTTGTTCTTCTCTTAGATTTTTGGTGAAGAAGGGTTTTTTAAGGTACGTCTCACACCCACCCCCTACCCAGAATGAGCTGTTTCCCATATTTCCAGGGTTCATGAATCTTCTTTATTACTCTGTGGGAGTTATTACGAGCTCCTTTAACCTCTTCTAGACTTTGAGCAGATGCAAGAACGGGAGCGAGGGGTTACAAAAGGTGCCCGTATAACCAGGAGAGTTTTATGGATTACTCACCCCAAAAGAATCCGAAACCTGCATGCATGCATTTTGATACAGATGGTGTCTCGATGTGTTTCGGTTTCTTTTTACTTTTGAACGCCAGAAAAGACTGGGTTGGCTGGTAAGTGAAGGGAAGGAATTTGTGGGTTTTTTTTTTTTTCGCACAATATTTTTTACATTTGGATATGATGCATTTTTTTAAACTGAAATTGTGGTGGGGATATATGGCTACCCTTTCTTTTATTTATTTTCCTCATTGAGAGGACTTATCCATTTTAAGCATGTAGAGGAGGTTCCTTTGCATGAAATGTTAGGTTAACGATTTTAGCACAAGGTTGCTTAAAGCATTACACCTTGAGTATCTAGATTGGAATATCCAAACCGTTGCTTCCAACTAGTATTTATAGGACCACATTGGGTTCTATTGGTAATTAAACTCTCCCTCAAAGGCCCATTATACCATTACATCGCAACTAATCTGATGGCCTATATTAGAACATAAGTTGGGTATAACTTGAATACCTCAACATAAGTTGGGTATGACTCAAATACCTCAACTTGAAATGCTTAATTGAAAATGGTGTTCCAAATTCCTTTAAATGACCTAGATATTTGAGGGGCAAATGGGTGCATACTTATGGTTTGAAATCCATGGTGAGTGGAGAAGAGAATTCGAAAAGGAATATGGATCAAACTAAGAAATTTCACTGAAGCAGAAGTAGATGATCATGAGTCAGTCCACATGAAGCAATTTATATTAAAATCAGAAGTAGATTGTCTATCTTTGCATAGTTGTCGTTTCCTCTACTTACTAGGATCCTTTTATCTGAAGTCAGTTGGTTGAGCAGATTATACCTAGATGCTGATTTCGTTTCACATTACCATTCATTTTCCTGAAATTTTTTCAATTTGCATTTCAGCTTGTCTGAACAAATAATCCCAACTAAAGGTTTCAGTTTTCTTTCAAATGATGGTGAAACTCAATTATTCAAAGACTTCAGCATACTGGGTTTAATATATTGTATGTGTGATGAGGTGGAAGAAAGAAAAAAAAAAGAGAACAAATTAGGTATGTACGAGTCTATAAGAAGCCAGCCTGCAGCTTATGGAATTCGGAATATTGTTGAAATTAGCTAGTCTCCAGTTAAAATCTTTATGAACAGCATCTTCTCAATACAAGAAAGTGGTTAGAGTTTATTCTCATAGTGTCGAGTGTCAACCCAAGTTTACTCTACATTGAGAGAATAAGATGGAACTTGAAGGTTCCTATTGCAAATGTTATCATCTGAACTAGAATTTCAGTTCTAGGAAACAGTATATTATACATGCTAAATCTGTATTAGTTTACATGGTAAACCATGCATTGCTGCCGTTGGTATCAACATTTTAAATATTTCTGGACGTATTATGTAGACCTTGGTAGATGACTAATGTATTTGAGTAATTGGGAAACGTATTGTGGTGTTCTGATCTTGAATGCACCTTTTTTGCACCACCCCCTGAGGGGGGTGGTTGTGGTTAACAATCAACAGGCAAAGCATCAAACTATAGTCTTAGGCAAGGTCAAAATTTTCATTTTGACTATGTGTACTGATTTTGGTGAAACATGGTACACTGGTACAATGGTGTACCAGGTTTCAGATGCATGTTTCAGCAGGTTTTAGGGGGTATTTAGCGCTTTTTTTCTTTGGGGGACAGCCTAATTTGAGACTAATGAACACAGTGGCAATGTTATTTTTGACTAAAACCTAACACAAAGTAGTATTTTTTATTTGCACATGTCCGTCTGTATGCGGTCGAAACTAGATCATGTATTTTCACAATTCAAAACATAGCTATAAAAGAAAATATTGAAATCTTCATTAAAATACAATAACAAATACAGTAACAACGAGAATATGAGAAGTCATAAGACTCATAACCATGGTTTGAAAACTCAGCACTCAACTACAATAACAAACTACAAGACATCACATTTGCAAGACAAGAACTCATCAATCATAGCTCATAAATCATAAGTTACTTGATAAATACAAGAACAATCATGAATCGGTGAGACCTTAGGCTAATAAAAGTTGCTATGTCAAAGTGGCTCAATCCCACTGTACGTCCCTCGGACCCTAGCCTCAGTCTATGCCACATATGCATCCCATGACATAGAAGCTGAGGAGTATTGGACACAATCGAACACCAACTCCATGTTTGTGGCATCATTAGCATGTAACCTCACAATAGAGAAAACACCCAAATGTTGATGGAATAAAGCTCAATTCACCACCCAACATTTGCTAGCAACAACTAGGTAATTAGTTTAAAACCCCAAGCTTTGAGCAAAGAATGAATCAAAGAGGGAAAAAAAAAAAAAAGGAGAATGTAGCAAGAAAAAGTCAAAATTCTGCAGTCTGGAGGTTTTGGTTCGTAGTCTTGCAATCTCATACAAGATGTTGACTGAAATCTTATTTATATAAATTTTCTTTTTACGGAAAAAGCCCTCTAATTTCACGAAATTCCAAGTTAGGACCGAAATCTCAAAAATTTCTTAAGATTTCAATCGAAACTTTTATACAAATGTTTCGACCTTATATTTCGTTTTGATGGAGTCAAAACCAACATTTTGGCGAGATTTCACGAAATTTTAAACCATGATTTTAGGTGTCCAAACAAATGCCTTATTGGGTCCAATGAAACAACACATTTGGTAAATCCAATAAGGGTGACCGCCTTAGATGTTGTCTTGGACACTTGTGCTTATTATGTCCTTTGATACTTATGATCATGGTAGAAGATCTGGCTCTCGAGCGAGATCTCGCCACCTTGAAAAACTAAGATCTTGAC
The DNA here is from genome assembly GCF_041222555.1 of Hakea prostrata. Taxonomy (NCBI): domain Eukaryota; kingdom Viridiplantae; phylum Streptophyta; class Magnoliopsida; order Proteales; family Proteaceae; genus Hakea; species Hakea prostrata. Next base: position 17,850,073 of record NC_142606.1, read on the forward strand.
CATCTCAGTCGAGATATGTGATTTTTTTTCCGTCAACTCGGTGGCCCATCTCAGTGGGTTTTAGGGTCCCAATTGGGTTGAAACTTGATATTTAGCCTATTTAAGGCCTTTTGAACACATTGGTGGCCTTAGATTTGTCAGAAAACAACCCTAAGTATGATTTCTAAGTCTACTCATAGTGTGAAACCAAAATATTGTAGGATTAGGGAGTGCAAGATTATACAACATGTTTAGAACCTTTAAGGCATATAAATGAAAAGTAAGTGTATCAAATGCATCAAATAACCTAAATGTCATCAAAATTCGATCCATATGAGTGTCACAATCTCAATTTTCAAGAATAAAATTATACAACCATTAAAAGTTCAAAATATGTCATTAAATCATAAGTTTATAAGACAAGTAGAGAATGATTGATCTTCCTTCGATGTTGTAGGTGTGCTAAGAGTAGTTGCAACTTGCAAGTGAATCCTGCCGAAATCCACAAAAAAAAAGTGAAAATTAAGAGTTTCAACGAGATATGGCGAGATCCAAGGAGAGATATAGCGAGACATGGTGAGATATGGCGAGATCTCGAGTGAGATATCCCAAGTCTCTACTCTCGATCTTCATCTCGTCTCGCTTTTTCGTATGAGAAAAAAATTTAGAGAATTTATTTATTAATAATTAATTGGATTGTGTTTTTTTTTTTCTTCTGGGAAAAGAAGAGAGACATCAGTTTAAAATCAAGTAATTGCTTCTTCTTTTTTAAAGAAATGGGAAGGAAAGTATCTATTAAGTAATATTAATATTTATATGAGAAAATGGAAGGAGAGAAATATTCGTGAGAAGATATTAAATAATTAAATTTTTTTTGGGAGAAGTGGGAAGGAGAGAAGCTATCAAGTAATTATTATTATTATTATTATTATTATTATTATTATTTAGTTTTTTTTGGGAGAAATGGAAAGGAGCGAAATAATGGTAAGAATTAATAAAGATTAAGTGAGAGTTTAGAATAACGATTATGGATATAAATAATTATATATTTTTGATGAATGTTTGAGGGTATTCTTGGAAGAAAAAATGCAATTGTCTTCCATGAGTTCGTGCTTTTATAATAGTAGTATAGTATGTAACTGTTCAACTTCTCTGGATAAAAAGAAATTATAGGCTTTTTAGGAATAAAACGAGAACCAAGGATCAAGTGGTAGCAGCCACTGTTCGAGATGTGGATTTTAATTAAGGCACTGTTTAGTAATGGCCTTCAATGGGAGCGAGCATCTTTTTTCAGACTAATGGAAGAGAAGGATTGTGGTTCCAACATATAAAAACAAGGGTGATATTATTCAGTGCTTCATCAAGTATGGTGGCATAAAACAATTGAATCATATTATGGAATTATGGGAGGAAGCTATTGAAACTCGCCTAAGACAACAGACTACTGTTATGGAGAATGCGTTTGGTTTGATGCCAGGATTATCTACTACAAAAGCTACTTTACATAGGACCATCATTGAAGCTTATAAAATTTACAGATTAAATAAGGGTATCTCCATATGGTCTTTATTGACATGGACAAATCTTATGATAAAATCCTTGAAAGAGTTAATTTGGCAAGTAGTAAAGAAGTGGATGTTTCATCTAACTATGTGTGTATATGGGTTTAGAGTAGTGAATTTCCATTAAAATTGGGTTACATCAATGGTCAGCTCTAAGCCCCTATTCTTTTCCACTTGTCATATGCAATATGACCAAGGACATTGTCCAAGTTGGAGTTGCGGAGATCAAGCTTAAAATTTACAAAAGTAAAAGTTATATAAGTAGAACAAGAACAGGTTTATATCATATTTGTGTAATATACTAATACTTGGACCAACAAAATGTCAATATGATGTTCAAAATTGACGATAAAGAGATTCCATGAAGTAATTATTCTAGGTATATAGGCTCATGTAAATACATAAATGTGATAAACAAGTGCTTCACATAGAATTTAATAGGATGGATATGGCGGAGAGGTGTGTTTGTAGTGTTGTGTGATTGACGTATTTCTTTAATACTTGAAATGAAATTTTATACAACACTTGTATTACTAGCAGTGATGTACAACAACACAATAAGCCCTGTCCCAACTAAATGGGGTCTGTACATGGATTCTTGCCCTCCAATCAGTTCTGTTTGAGGTCATGCTAGATACAAGGCCTGAGCTATGCATATCCTTTCTCACCACTTCTCTTAAGGTTATCTTAGGTCTGCTCCTATCTCTTTTAGTACCTTCAATCTGGATCATATTACTTCTCCGTACAGGGGCATCTATAGGTCTCCGTTGAACGTGGTCGTGCCACCTCAAATGACTTTCTCAAAGCTTATCACTTATGGGAGCAACTCCTAGATCGACTATAATATGTTCATTCCTTATCTTATCCTTCCTAGTTTTGCCACTCATCTATCTTAGCATCCTCATTTCTACTGCATTGAGTTTATCTATATGATTCTTTTAACATCCCAACACTCTGCACCGTACATCATAGCTGGTCGACTGACGGTCCTGTAGAATTTTCCTTTAAGCTTTAATGGAATACGTTGATCACGCAAGGCTCTGGATGCACCTCTCCACTTCATCCACCCTATTTTAATTCTTTGGGAAACATCATCCTCTATATCACATCTTTTATTTATGACTGGTTATGATGTATGGTGCAGAATTCTGGGCAGTTAAGAAGCATCATACAGATAAACTCAAACTCAATTTAGCTGATATGACTATATTGAGATGAACATTCTCCCCCCCCCCCCCCCAACAAAAAAAAAAAAAAAAGAGAGAGAGAGAGATAATAAAGTTAGTAATGATTGAAATAGAGCTGATATATTAGTAACTTCAATGCATAGCAAGCTACAAGAAAGTCATTTGAGGTGGCATAGCCATGTTAAACAAAGGCCTTAGACGTTCAAGTATGGAGTAGTGATATGATTCAAATTAATGGAGCTAAAAGAACTAGGGGCAGTCCTAAAATGACTTTGAGAGGAATGGTGAGGATAGACATGCAAAGTTTAGGGATCTACCAAGTATGATCTCAAATAAAACTAACTAGAGCGTAAGGATCCATATAGCCGATCCCATTTGGCTCAAATACATCTTAGGGTTTGTTTTGATATATGACAAAGTTATGAGAAAGTCATTTGGACAGCATGGACATGTCAAAAGGAGGACTTTGAATGCTCTGGTACTAAGGGTGATTCAATTCAGTTTGGAGGAGCTGAAGGTGCCCGCATATGCCTAAAATGACTCTATGAGAAGTAGTGAAGGAAGACATGCATAGCTTAGGACTAGTAACATTAGGATCTAGGATAGGGCTGATTGCAGGAAAAAGATTTTTACAGCTGACCTTGGTTAGTTGAGTTGTAGATGTCAAGTATATCTACTTCAAGGTGTATATAGGTTAAAATGTGGAAATTTATGGACAACTTTCCATAAAAACTAGGTTTTGAGCGAAAGGAAAATACAACATAAATGCATGACTAGGGTTTCCCTCGCCAAAATATTTGTTTCCACTTCCGTACGGTGATTCATTTAGATTGGATCACTCTGAAGATGCAGTGGGGTTTATATAGTTACAGTGTCCCCATTTTATGTTGAAGGCAGAGGTTTATATGGGGGTTGGCCCCTTATTCTGTATGTGGTGGAGAAATGTATACTTGTAAAAAGAGCTTTGTCAAGAGGATTTTATGGAGGAGCCAGCAGTAGATCTGTTTGCATAATGGCTAAATATAGTTAGGTCTGATGTACCTAGGACTTGAAGAAAGGATTTATTGTCCCTCTCCACTAGAAGAGGGCTGAAACTAAACTTGGACGGTTAATCTTTGGTTTCATCAACCATATGGAGCTCGGAGAGTGATCCAGGCCAAGCAATGCTAATGGCTCGAGATCCTGCTCAGATTAAAAAGAGTATGATATTCATAAGAGCTGAGTTAGTGCGTCTGTCTGGGTATGGAATCTGCTGTCTGAGAAGGGTTCAGGAACATAATAGATTAAGGAAAACTGAATACTCTTTTCCCAGTAAAGAGAACCCTTGGAGACCTTCTCACAGTATTATGCATGTATGGTTTTTGCTTCCCATTTGATGTGCTTATTTCATGGAAGTCCTATGACCATAAATGGCAGGGTTCATTTGGAAGTGGTGCTAAGAGTCAACTAATTAAGCTGGTTTTCACATTTGCTTCCTTGGTTGATTAATTTCTACGGTTTTATTTTCTCATTTTGTTTCAGTATTCAGGGGATGAGGCTGTGACCTCATTCTTGTTGAGAGCTCTGTAAAATTCTTTTTTATTCATTATAAATTGAGCTCCGTAACATTGTTTTTATTCATTTATAAATTATTTCAGCCATGTTCAGGGGATGAGACCTCATTCTTGTTGAGAGCTCTGTAACATTCTTTTTATTCATTTATAAATTATCATAATTCAGCCATGTTCAGTGGATGGGGTTGTGACCTCATTCTTCTTGAGTGCTCTGTAACATTCCTTTTATTCATTTATAAATTATCATAATACAGCCAAAAAAATCGTGCAAGGTGTTTTTGAATTTTTGGAGACGCATTTTCCACTTGTTACTCGCAACTCACAAGTCCTGGTGTTACCTGGAAACCAGAACTGAGTAAGTAGCACAGCTAGAGAGAGAGAGAGAGAAACAGAAGGTCATGGGTGGGTGTGTTTCTTTTTTCTTTTTTTTTTTTTTTTTTTGGGGGGGGGGGGGGGGGGGGAGTAAGAAAGAGAGAGCTTTCTTACAGGTTGAAGTGGGATAGGAGGAGAAAGAAGATAAGCTGTCTAGAATAGGAGGACAATGCAAACCCATTCTGAGGGAGGCATCTTAGTTGATTCTCTTAGCAATAACTTCCGGATGTGAGAAGCATTCAAGATGTGGGGTCTGCATTCATTTTGTTGGTAGGATGTGGAGTCTGCATTCATTTTGTTGGTCGAAACAATCCGATCTGAATTTTTTTTTTTTTTGGGGGGGGGGGGGGGGAGAGGAAGAAAGAGAGAGAGCTTTCTTACAGGTTTAAGTGGGATAGGAGAAGAAAGAAGAAAAGCTGTCTAGAACAGGACAATGCAAACCCATTTGGAGGGAGGCATCTTAGTTGATTCTCTTTGCAATAACTTCCGGATGTGAGAAACATTCAGGATGTGGGGTCTGCATTCGTTTTGTTGACAGAAACAATCCGATCTGAATGTTGCTTGAGGGAACCCAAAAATGAACTCTTTTGACTTGATTCATGGATAGGTTCGATGCATTGATAGACAAGAGAGCAGGGTGGGGGAGAGAAAAGCAAGACTTCTGAATTACAAGCAAGGCACAATTTAACTATTTAATCTATTGATGATTAGGGGGATTAAAAACTTAATGTTTTTCATAATGAGATTCTACAGACAAAAATCATTTGCCAAATAGGACAATGAAAACAGGGGATCATATGGTTAATATTGAGTATCATTGCTGCCCAGTTCTATGCGACCTCTGCCCTTTCTGAAATTTTTAGGGGAGTCATCTGGGCATTCCTCAAAACTTTTTTTCACCTCTCAGCTGGCAGTTCACTTCGTAATAATTCTAGGTGACAAAGTTGCCCTCTTTCGCGGTCATGGACTTGGCCTTCTTAAGCTTGTTAACTTGTATAGCTTTCAGTTGAGGGAACTATTTTTCAGCTTTCTTATTACTCCTTGTTACTCTATGGCTAGAAATCAGCTGTCATATCATGCTGGGTAACTATGATTACTATGATTTAAGGTTGATGGTTATCAATCTTAGTATATGCCTATAAGGTCAACATTCCATTGAGCTTTACGAAGCTTCCCCTTGAGGATGACCAGGAATAATTGATCAACTCTTTGGTTCTTGGAAGGATGAAGTGGGACGTAAGTATTCTTCTGGCTGCCCTCTTTGACGTACTGTTCTCATCTTTCATTACAATTAGAAAGAAGAGACTAACAATCTAACCTTTCACATTTTCCCTAGGCTATTAACTTCATCATGGGTGCTAGATAAATGTGTGATACTGAATGCTTAGACCTGCAAGAGATATCTTAAATTACAACCTCAACAAGCAAACGTTGGGGGGATATAACACCCCCCCTCCCCCCACCCCAAGAAAAAATTATTATTAGAAACAGGGATGCCCACATTGCTCCCTGACTTTCCCCAGTACTTATTAGCACCATGCTGCATTTGGTTGAACCTTGTGACTAAAATGAGTGATGGAGAAACTAAAATATTAGATGTAAACATGCTTTTGGTAGTATATTGAGAAGACTGAAATGTAGAAGATACAAGAATTTTTGCCTGAAAGGTTCTCTGTTGCCTTAGTTTGATTCTTCATAAGGAATGGAAAAATGAATTACCTTATCCTAGAGGATACCTACTAGGACAATATCTATCTTAACTCACATCTGTATTTCCTCCAATACCAGAAATATAGTTGGATTAGAAAACAGTGGCATTCATGTAAGAGGTTTGACTCACCAGAAATTTTCTTTTATTTAGAATATCGGATTAAATTCGTTGAAGTATGAAGGGAAAAGCTGCTTAAAACAATTAGACAGACAGATTATAAAAGAAAGGATCTGAAGAGGATGTGAAGAAAGCAATTATGCGTGTACAGAATACATAAGTGATTAGAGCATAACATATCAGTGAATGAGAAAGGATCTTAATAATTGAACTTCTAAATTAATTTTTAGAGATGAATTCGATAGAGCCCGGAAAATGCAGGTTCAATGAATAATTAATAGGAAGAAATAAGGAAATGCTAAGGTTTGACATTAATAGTAAAAGATTTATTTAAGGAAGAAGGAATTTTAATCATATCTAATCAAATAAATATGATGAACAATATTTATTCTGCAGCCACAAGTGAATATGAGAAAAGAGAATTCAAAAATGTTTCACTTTTCTTGGAGAAATGATTTTCTAAACTTGCTGAACCTTTGAATGTAGAAGAATTTAAAATGGGAGGAACAAGGTGAAGAAATTCAGTAAAGCAATAAGGACGCCTATCCAGTGCCGGAAAGTCAAGGAAGTTGGTGACTGGTGAATGGCGGTCGTGAGTATAATGGTCCTAAGGTAGTGAAATTTCTTGTCAGGTAAGTACCAACCTTGCACGAAATGTATAACTATCTAGGCACTATCTTGGAGATAGGCTTGGTGAAATAGACATGTCTATGAAGATGCGGACTACCTGCACGTGGACAGAAAGACCCTATGAAGCTTTACTATTCCTTGGGATTGGCTTCACAGGGCCACGGATGATACTGGTTCAGTGTATGTTTTGGCTAACCTGAAATTCCAACTAATCCTCAGCTGAGACCTTAGATGAACTTGAGATCCTAAACATAATGACTCATGGTTCCAGCCTGTAACATGAAAAAAGGGAAAAGAAGACCTTCGCTTATCTTTTGAAACCAGACTCATTTATGTTCTACTTCTTTATCGCGATACAAAAAGAGAATGCTAAGACATGTTAATACCAAAATCATGGATAAATCTGCTGGATTTCGACAATTTCTATTATTCCTGAAGAAAAAAATTGATTGTAACAATAAAAAATGGTTTCAAAATGCGAAGTGTTTGTTTTTTTTTGCACAAAGAGGCTTTATTAAACTAGGGGATGGGGATATTAATATGCCTCAACGAGAGTCGAACACAAGTCTTCTTCACTAAGAGTGTTGGATTTAACCACTAGAACAGCTATGCATTGGCTGAAGTGTTTGTTTTATTACAATGCGGATCCAACACAAACAATGCTATATCATGGTGGATTCATCCAATTTTTTTTATGACGTATGGCCATACAAGTCATCTTAAAAGGGCTCTCTTTTCTAATTCCTGAGAGCATCATTGGGCCCAAATTATCAATAAGGGGAAGCTTTTGAAGTTGACACAAAGAAGTGTTTATGAGATACGCCTTTTTGAGTGAAAAAATGTTAAATATGACAAGAAACTGGTGGTGCGATACTACAAAACTTTTCTACCAAAAAAAAAAAAAGATACTACAAAACTTAACCATCGAGAAAATTAAGTTAACCATGGAGAAAATTGTTTGTTGTAAGCCAAGGGGAACCAAGAAGTTCAAGATTTAAAACTCAAAATCCGACTTTTAAACTTTTTATGTATTTTTTTCATTGGTTTAGGGTTTTTAACAGTATTCCCATTCCATTCATTTATGCTTTGTCATGTGCTATTATTTAGTGCTGGGACACTGATGTATCTATTTCATTAAATGGGGTAGGTTGGTGACTGACTTTTTCAGTCTTGCATTAAGAGGTAATGATTTGTAGAGAGTTAATATTTTTAGATAGCTGTACTTCTCTTCTTCTTTTTTTTTCTTTTTTCGAACCCACGACCTCTTCACTAAGAGGTGTTGGTTTCACCACTAGCACAGCTCTGCGTTGGCAGCTAACTGCAACTCTAATGTACTTAAATTGTAGCAGTGGTATTTGCCTATGAGGTCTTATCCTCAAATGCCACAACAACTCCCAAAACAAAAGTACAGGAAAAAGATGCCTAGCTAGCAAAGAAGCCGACTCATGCAACATTAGCCTCAGAAGAATCACTCTCAAAGTTCATAAAACAAGTTTAAACTATGAATTTGTGAATAAATGGCATTAGAAAAGTGCAAAACCATTCCATATCGCCCAACATGATACAAACACCTAGAACCATAGAAATGTGCTAGATTTTGACAATTCATATTATTGCTGAAGGAAGAAAATGATCAGCAATAGTCAAAAAACCAGGATTGAAATCCTAATTGTTTATTCTAATGCAATGGTCTGAACCCCCCCCCCCCCCCCCCCCAAATTTTTTTTTTTATTGCAATGAGGTTCAAACAATTGTTATGTTACTCACCAAAGTCTAAATTTAGATTCATAAACAATTCTATCAGAATGGACTCTTCCAATTTCTGATAACCTTTGGGGCATACAAGTCATCTTAATTTTTTTATTATTATTATTTTATAATTCTATAGAACAGCATTGGACTTAACAGGAAATGGAAACTCTTTAGGTTGACAAAAATAAGTATTGTTTAAGACAAAATTTAATTTTCTGGTGGAAGGAAAGAAAGGAAAAAAAAGATGTAAGTTCTTTAATGTAATACTATTAGTGGAGGGACACTGATGTATATATCTGATTAAAAGAGGAAGGTTGGAGTTTGGCTTTTGTAATTTTGCAATAAAAAGGAGACACCATCATCAATGTGATGTTGAAAGTAAAGAGCATAAGACCCTTCATTTTCATGTAGAGGCTAATATCTCACTTTCATTACTTTCTATTAGGATTGCAAGTTATCTCAGTTGGGTCAAGCACTCAAGCTACTCAATTCATTAGCTGTGAGAATTCTGTAATATTTACCAAAAAAAAAAAAGAGAATTCTGTAATAGATCCCACTGAACCAGTAATATTATTATTATTATTATTATTATTATTATTATTATTATTATTATTTACCCAAAAAAAAAAAAAAAACCAGTAAGATTAGATCCTTGGTTTAAGGAGCCTTTTGTCTCTACTAATAATGAAACAGTTGAAATAGAATTGTTAGGCAGGTTTCCATTTCCATTACAAACCAAATGCCTGCATTTAGAAAAAAGATAGACGGGTGGGATCCTTTGGTGTTGGTACGAATTTAGAGTCTCTATCTCAATAGACAGAGGATTGTACTCTCCTCATACTTCATCAGATATTTAGGAGGGAATTCTACTTTTAGTCTGCCTAATCAGTACTCAGAGGTTACTGTCAAAAAAAAGGGTCCCCACTCTGATGAACTGAACTTGAAGTAGAGTGGGAGAAAGTAAATTTTTCTACGAAATATCAAAGCATACTTTGTTTGGTTCAATTGGGTGAAAAAGTGACCAGAAAAACTTCTTTAAATTAATAAAGTCTGTCTGTTGACATGGCATGTCAGTTTATCCATTGCATCTCTTTTAAAAACCCCAAATATTTAAGGGAAAACATCCTCTGCTATACACAGTTCTCTCTGCTGTGCATAGCAGTGCACTTAGATGCCAAATAATAGGCTGAAAAACAAAAAAAAAATACAAGTCTATTTTGGACTTTTTAAATGTGAATTCATGCTTTAAATTTCAGCCTATTGTTTGGTATTTAAGTGCACTGCTGTGCACAGCAGAGAGTTGTGTACAGCAGAGGATTTTTTTCCCCCATATTTAGTGGATTTTATACAAAATAAAAAATATAATTAAAGTGGGATCCACATTTATAATTTTTTCACAAAATTATTTTCGTTCATTCCTTTCAATATTTGCGATTTGAGCGGCAATTGGGTCCCAACTAGAATTTACATTAGATATAAAGACTCCAATGTAAAATTTTGTATTAAAAAAGTATTAAGAATATTTTACCATAAAAGTGATTCTATGTCCTTGATTGGCCTTTTTGAATACCACACGGATACAAATACAAAATGTCATATTTTACTGATGTTAAAATTTACTTCGATCAAATCTCAAGGAATCCAAATGAAAATTACCCTAAGGTATTTCTTTTCTCATTCCTTTCCTTTCTCACAAAGTCTCATATGAAACTACGTAACTTTTACAAAAAGAGAATGAGAAAAATTGTTTTTTCATATAAGAACACATTTCTTTTAAATTATGGAGAGCTGTATCTCCATTATTCTAAACAAACAAACTCCTTTTTTTCTTAAAAAAAAAAAAAAGAAAACAAGAAATTCAGATTTTAGTATTTAATTGAAAAGTTTCCTTTTATTCCCTTCTTTTTCTCTCACCCTATTTTATTCCATGGAATGTTAGGCTTTATGAAAAGAATAGAAAAATAGAAACAAGGTTCCTATTGGGAGTTTGGGACATAGGAAAATGCCAAGAATGCACTAAATTCCACCATTAAAAGAGATAAAGCCAGCTAAGCTCACATTGCCAAAACCGGTAACAAAATGGTACAATTCCGGTGACCTACCCCTGATCCGCCAACGCAACACTGCCAAGTGTCACCCATGAAGTGCAAGTATTTCATTCATTTCTTTCGTTTTCAAAAGCAAGTCACTCACTCACTCAACTCACTCGCTCTCTCTCTCTCTCTCTCTCTCTCTCTTCTTCTTCCCCTCAGTTCCATCGACGTGACGTACCATTCGTAAAATCGAAACCTCCAAAACATTCTCCAAACCCTCATTTCCTCTCTGTTTCTCAATTTCGTTCAATCTGAAATGGCATCGTTGGTTCCAGCTGCCTCTGCAATAACTCCTGCTGCATCAAAAACCTCGACCACGTCGTCATTGTTACTTCTTGAACAACGCCATTTTCCCCAATCGATGGTTTCGTTTCATCTTTCTTCGAAGCTGAAACTTAGGTTCTCCACTAAGGTAGGTACTGCTTTCTTGGTTTCAGCGAACAATTTTGGTGATCTTTTTCAATTTTTGCTCGTTTCAGTTTTGAGTTGAGTAGTTTCAGTGGGATCCGGGCTGAAAGCATGTGGATAGTTAGTTGTGGTCATTAGATTCAAGTTAAATTGATAAAGCCTTACTTGATTCAGTAGTACACAAAATTTAATAACTCGGTAAGTTTACAATTCTAGTTTTGAAGATTTTGAATGGTTGATCTGTTAGTTTCTTGATTTATCCATGATACATTGTCATTTCTGATGACAAGTAATTCTGTAACTGCTGATTTTCTCTTCTTTGGTTCATAACATTGTTCGTCCTGTTCTGGACTGGGACCAGAACTCGGATCGAGCCTCTTAAGTGGATATATACACTAGGAATTCGATCTTCTTACAGAATATTTGGTGTTACAACTCTTTAAGAAATTGAATTAGTGATTGTTTCCAACTGCAGGGGCAACTATATACTTGGAATCATTCAACGTTGGTCAAGGCCCAATCAAATGAGGTAAGGTTCTGCTTCTTTTCTCAGTTGAGGTTCTGGTTTCTGTTCCTTATTCTTCATGAAACTTCCTTTTGGTAACATGTTTCTTTCAAGGAAAAGGATGCTAAGCCAGAAAATGAGCCGTCTCATGCTGCATTAGCCTCAGAAGAATCACTGTCGGAGTTTATAAAACAAGTTTCAAGCCTAGTGAAGTAAGAAACTAATTCATTTTGTTACAGCTACTGCTTTTAATCAAGCAATTCCTTAAGCGGATTGGTTTTGTGTCACTTTAATCTGTCTGGTAGGCTAGTCGACTCTAGGGATATTCAGGAGCTGCAGATGAAGCAACTCGACTGTGAGCTAATAATTCGTAAAAAGGAGGCATTGCCTCAGCCACCCCCTCCTCCTCCTATGTATGTTACGCATCCTTCCTCTCTACCACCTGCAGCTGCACCTACACCTTCTGCACCTGTTGCTCCTTCAACCGCAGCTCCTGCTCCCTCTCCACCTCCTGCTAAGTCACCCAAGTCTTCGCTTCCTCCTTTTAAATGCCCCATGGCAGGAACATTCTACCGTAGTCCAGCACCCACTGAACCTCCTTTTGTGAAGGTAATTCCTCTCTAGTTATGTATAATATAATAATATCACTATGGCTTTATCCTAAACAATGACTTGGCATTCCCCCCCCCCCCCCCCCCGCCCTCTTAGGTTGGGGACAAAGTTCAGAAAGGACAAGTCTTATGCATAGTTGAAGCAATGAAGTTGATGAACGAAATTGAAGTAAGGCTAATCTCCTTGCTGCCATTAAACTTGTAAATAACTATTTTTAGCAAAGTGCTTGGTCTTCTCTATATTTTAGTTTGATTATTTTGCCCAACAACATTTGCTTACTGAGACACTAATTCCTGCCTTAGGTGATAAAAGCTGCCTCCTACCTGACCATGATTTCCTTTTTATAGCACGTAAATGATAGAAGCATGCACTTTTTTTTTTACAGCATTTATATATCAGCACCAGATGTCTGATCCATCAGGTGTAGCTGGGGATTTATGTGATTTCTAATGTCCATTCTGAAGGCCTGACCTGGACTATTCCATTAAATGTTAAACATTTCTGGTCAGTGGTCAGATTACAATTCAATTGAGTGTTGCAGATGTCATTTATTACACTTGCCTTTAGTTGATACAAGTTGGTTGGGTGAATACAATTCCTTGATGGTTGTTAGGGGAGAAAAGATCAAAAGATAGTAATGAAGCTATGGATACTGGAATCTGGATTTGGATCCAGATGTTAGAATTTTTTAAACATCAAGTGTTACGGAATCATTGCTTCGCTATATAAATTATAATCTTCCTTTTTGGTATATGTGCGAACCCAGTTCCTCATTGTACCACCTATTCAGTTGCTATATTTATATCATGTATGGAAGTAGTATTCAATAGTAGGCACTAACTTCAAATAAATAATGGCTTGAAAGATTTGAAGAATAAGCAAGATTAATGTTGGTGGCTGACAGTCAAGACTGGAAAGATTAGTGATGATGGCTGACGGTCAAGACTGGAAAAAGTGATGCTGTGTCTAGGATTTCTAAGTGCTATTTAGTTCGTCTTGAAGAATTAAAAAAGGTTCTTGCCTAAGTGTTTCAACATCATAGTTATCTAGAGCTTGGACACTGAATCAGGCACCTCTCTGCCTTCTTGCTTCTGCCAGCATGTTTTCACCCTCTTCAATGGCATGGTCACCATGCCACCTTAGCAACTATGTTCAATGCTTAACAACTTTGGTTCTCATTTTGAAGAATCATAAAAGGTCACCCAAGTGTTTCATCACTTAATATAATTTGTTGATGTTTATATTCAAAAACAGCTTAAATGAGTAAATAATTTCTGAAGTTTTATTTTTTCAGGCTATTAAATGCAAGAGAGGATCTATAACCATGAAAAACAAAGGGAAAACTCAGTTTAGTTGGTTTGAGAAACTTCTTGATGTAAACTGTTCCCAAGAGCAGCAGAGGGCCGGCCCCTAGTCATACCATTTTGGTCATTTGGATAATTTTCTTGGAGTCCAAGCTTAGGGTGTTAGGCTATTAAATGCAAGAGAGGATCTACAACCATGAAAAACAAAGGGAAGATTGAGTTTAGTTTCTTTAAGAAACTTCTTGATGTAAACTGTTCCCAAGAGCAGCAGAGGACCTAGGGTTACTTCCCCCAAACCCTATGGCCCCTAGTCATACCACTTTGGTCATTTGGATAATTTTTGTGGAGTCCAAGTTTAGGGTGTCAGTGGGTCCAACATGTTATTGAGACCCTAGATCTACTTTTGTTATTTGATTTTAGTCCATATTTTGCAAGTCATTGAAGAGTCCTTGTCGAGGTATGATTCCTAAGTTGTGAAGGAATCCCCTAGTTTCAACCTGTTTCTTATTAGGATTCCATATGTACTCTTAGAATCCAAATTGGATCGTTCTAGAGTGAGATATGATACAATCTTTGTTTGAGTTGGGAGTTTTGAGTCAAGTAGGAGTTCAAGTTTGATTTTAAATTACAAGTTAAGAGTCCTAGCATGCTTTCTTTTAGGAAGTTGAGTCCTTATATGTTTTCCTTCATGTAGGCTATAAATAACTAGATAAGCCATGATAGAATGTAACAATCAGTCTTGAGTTATTGAATAAAATCAGAATTTGAAGGAAAAAGTGGAGTTGTGGGTTCCTATGAGGAATCACATGGCTGTGTGTGTGAATAATTTATGCAAATCTTCATCTTCTTCATCACTTCAAGCCTGCTGCAGCAAGAATATTCAAGCATCACAGCAGCCAGTCCTCCCATCCAAGTAAGTTAAACCTGCCCTTTGCCTATGTCCTAAAGCCCATGCAACCCTCCCCCATCCCTAGCTGCAGCAGCTTAACCTCTCAATTCTTAACTCCTTAATTCCCACCCTTTAGCCTCCTTTTACTTACTAGTAGTATCGCCCTAACCCATAGGCCTTAGTCCTACTGTTATTTCTTGAATAAACTATAATTCCTAAGCCTAAAATTTTCCTGCATGTCATCTTCTTGATCAACATTTTCTGTAATTCATCTTCTACCTTTAGAGCTAAACTAATCCAACCTAATCCCTGAACTAAAACCTAGATCCACTTAGGAATACCATCTCCTACTCCTACTCATAGTTCCCCTTCCAAATCCTAACCCTAAAAGTTGACTTCCCCAAGAGTAGGAAACCTCAGTTTAGACCCTAAAGCTAGAGAACCAAACCTGAAAATATAAAATAACTGCAGCATAATCCCTAGCTTAGCTGAACCGTAGAAAGCCTCCAATTAACCCTAGATTCCTTTCAACCCCTACCCTAATTGCAATTTCAGATCTGAAACTATTAACTACAGCAGGGTTTCAACCTCTCAAACCTAAAACCCTAAGGCCCCCTAGCCTGGGTGAAACCTATTCTAGCACTAACCTAACCCTACCACCTATCCTTTGTAGCAAAAGACCTATATTGAAGGCAATACAGCCCTAGAAAACTGCTGATTCTAGATTCTGAGGGAAGAGGATCCTAGAGTGAGCTGGATTCTAGGGCCAAATTTCAACATCTGAACCCTAGAACCTGGTTCCCATTGGGAATCTTGGATCTTTGATCAAACAAGGGAAAAGTGGGGGAAGAACTATAGAGAGTTTAGAGGAGGATGAGGACATTAACTCTAAAGATGAATATCTCGGATCGATGCCCTGCCAGTATTTCTCCAATGGCATTCATCAATTTGGATCTGTCAGATCCTGAGTTCGTTGAAAGTGTAACTAAATAACCTGGCATATGACATAAAAAAAATCATGCTACAAGATTGTGTTTAGGAAAATCGCTACACTTCTTGACACAAAAAACTAGTCTGAACTCATCCACCCAAAAGGGAGGGAAAAAAAACGAAGTTGTATTTAACTGACTTGAATTAAGTATGAGATGATTGTTTTAGACAAAAATAATAAGATCAATATCAAAAAAGCTTTTGGACCTAACAAAGAAACAATATGTATTCAGCTTACCTGGAGAGAAAAATAAAGAAAAAAGGATGTTTGGCCTAAAAATCTGATTTCCCTTCACAAGTCTGATTAGGTGGATTTGACTTACTGAAGTCTCATGTTGACCCCACATATGAGTGGGAAGAGAACTCCCTACTGCGGTCCTTCGACATCATCTTTGGAAGTACTGATTGTAAGGTTGAATGAAGGAGTATCGTAGTAGGTTGTGACAATGAAGCAAGCTAGGGTTTATAGGAGGAGTTTGTTTTCATACACTGTTCAGGTATTAATGGTAATAAACAATAATCTTAACCTGTTAAATGGTAACTACACGAAATACGGTTACAAAAAAAGTGATGAAATTTAGCACCATCATTTCCGTTGGACACCAAATTCTCCCTCTAGTAAGTTCAATTTCTGTCTTCACAGGTAAGTTCTCTGGATGAATAAATAATATATTACCCAATGAAGAAGAAAGGGGGGGGGGGGTTCACAAAGAGAGAAGGAGGGGAGAAGACTATATCAGCTCTGAGTTAGCAGCAACAAAATAAGACCCCAGTTAACAACGATATGCCTATTCCTTGGGGTATCTACAAGAGGCCTATGAGGAAGAACAAAAAGCTTGGAGCAGACGTCTTTATGGATGACTTTCCAAATTTGGTCCTAAGATTTAGAAGTCCATCTACAAAGATTCCTCTTGAGCGAAATATGTGGGATGTAAGAGCTGAAAACCAGTTTCTCAACTGTGTCTGCAATAGAGGAACCCTGAAATGAAGAAGAGACCCAGTGAGATTTGAGGTCTAAGGGCCAAGGACGCTTTCTTCGGTGCTAGATGGAAGCAGGAGCAAATCTCCAGATTGATTAGAAAAAGGGTAGGCAAAGAAGAGGTGCGGAGGGTTTTTAGTATCCAAAGAGTAGAGGATACACTGGAGGGAGGCTGGGATATGGCGGTGGAGGAGAAGAGATTTGGTAAGGAGGCAATTGAAAAGGGCTATCCAAGTGGTCAAGGCTTGCCTAAGGATGTTGCCTTTGAACCTAACTAGGTTGGCCCAAGGGATAAGCGTGGAGGGACAACGGATATGTTTATAGGCAGAAGTGGTGAACAACCCATTTTTGGAGGGCCAAATGTGTTTGTTTCGAACGGATGGGAGGGAAGGGGGGAAGGTGGGACTAAATCTGTTCTAGAGCAGGGATAGTGGTTAGGGGGGGTTCCAAGAGCCCGCAGAAATGAAGAGGGAAAGAGGGGTATCTTTAGTGTTGGAGGAGTGGAGACCACGTGAACGAACCACTTGTGAAAGGATGATGGCGGGTGCCAAGGGTCGAGCCAAAAGGAAAAGGAGGAGCCATTGACAATATGGAGGGAGATGGCTGAGGTGGTGAGGGGCCTAAGACTGAGTCCAGGAAGGATTGGGATGGATAGGGGTTCAACAAAAGTTTTTGCTCTAAGGAGGTTGGACTAGACTTAATTCACCCAAATGGAATTTTCCTTGGTAATGATTTTCCAGATGAGTTTGAGGAGGACAGAAATGTTAGTCTCTGATTCTCCAAATGCCAAGGCCTCCTTCCAATTTGGGCTTCAGACAACTTTCCAGTTGATAGGGTGAAGGAATCTTGTGGTTTATTTGCCATTCCAGAGCAAGCTGCAGAAGAGGGACTCAATAGAGGCAACTTTTCTCTTTGGGCCTTTTTGCTTTGAGCTTGTGTCCTGCTGACAGAACTCAGAAGTAGATGTAGATCATATAGGTTATTAGGTTCTCAACTTCTTATTGTATGCATCTTACCTAGGCTACCTTTGTATAGACTCCTCTAACATTTATTTTTTATATGCTACATACAAAAAGTTGTATTTGGCTGAGGTGGGTGCAAAATGTGGGTTGGGGCATTCCATTGACTAGTGATCATGGTTGTCAAGGCGGCAAGGTGATTAGGGCTCCGCCTAGGTGATTAGCTGACAAAGCAGCGGATAGGCGGCAATAAGGCGACCAAAGCAGTTGGGTAAATTTTTTTCAATACAACTACTTTCTATAATAAGCTAAACAAATATTCAATAGTCACATTCATCCCAAAAAAAAAGCATTCAAGAATATCATAATTTTGAAAAAATATTCAAAAAATTAACACAAAGATAAGTTCATCTCATCAAACCATGGTTGTCAAAGCGTCCGCTTAGGCATTTACTGATTCATTGATTCTTGATGTTGAGTATGGCTTATGCTTCACATTCTGTTGTTGACGGGCATGGGGATCCGGGGAGGCCCCCCCGGCAGGGGTGTGGGGGCAGCGCCCTTGGAGCAAAAATAGGTTCTATGTCACTTTGGGCCTTGGAGTTCCTTTGCAGATTAGGTGTCAATTAAGCTGTTCAAAACAAAGCGGTTGAAAAACCGCTTTGCCGCCTAGGTGGACGCTTTGACAACCATGCTAGTGATATAATTTTCTCTTTTGGAATAATCGGGCTGCAAAAAACTTTTGGTTTAATAGGGTCCACCATGGACGACTGATAGATTTCTTTGTAGGGGCCTCATAATTCTTTCCTACCTAAGATATTAATACTCTACATGTATATAGGCTATGTATAGCCAACTTTATATTCTTAGTGAAATACTTGACTTACCTTAATGAACATTAAAATTGTGTCTCGAACATGGGTTAGGTCAACCCCTCAACTAGAAATAGTCTATTCTTCTCTTCTGGAACTAGGGCTCATGAAATCTTCTATAGGCCTAGAAGTTACTGTCTGGGACTCTTTTATTCTTGGAGCCATGACCTGGGTCCACTATGTGATTCTATTGTGTTGCCTTTGCATCCTCAATGTATTCTCTTCACTGTTGTGTGATGGGGTACTGAAGCCAGTTTGGTGTTGACAACCATGATCACTAGTCTCATAGATGATGCTCTCACCCTATTTCCTACAAATATGCCAGAATATATAGACAGTTGATGATGCAGAACAACCAGTTTAGAAATCAAGTTGTCAATATAATTTAAGGTGCTTAAGAGGTTACTAGTCATTTTGACTTGCCAAGTTGATATTGACGGATCAAGATAGGCACTTTAAGGAACAAACCAATGACACTCATTGAGCAAATATATGTGTGCATATATAGGGCCATAGGAAGTTGAATGACACCTCTATAAGCTTATTTAGAACTTGAAAGTTGAAGCCACCTTTTAGATGCTCTAGTCTTATTTCTGAAAGTTCTTTCAGATAGGGGCATAAAAACATTACTCAAGTTAGTTGAAAGGTACATAGCATTATGTCATTATCAAGGTGTCATTGCTGGGAACGTTTTTCAAGTACATGTGTGAAATGACATTGTACCTCTCTAGAAAACAAAATTACCATACTAAAGGCAAAAAAGGTAAGGTGACAATTATTTTGACGCCTTGAGGGATGTCAATAGGAAATGCAATATATGTGTTTCATAAAACATACATTGACAAAGAAAGGCAATCTAACAAAGAACAAATTTAACCTGTATTATATTCATCTGAAAAAGAAAAAAAATAATATATATATATATATATATATATATATATATATATATATATATATATATATATATATATATATATATGATGTACTATAGGGAATTATTTATCACCTCAATGAGGAGGGGAAAAAAAAGACATTCAGAAAGTTGACCCTCATGAAGATCTATTTACTATAAAATGTAGCAAGTTATAAGGATATGCTAAATTTCCAAACTGGTAGGATGACCTGGGACTCCTCTAGTTGATATGTAGTCTTTTTTTTTTTGGCCAATAGTTGATATGTAGCCCATTTGATTGACAAGTCCACAGTCTGGTCAATATGTTGGCCACTTATTATGTACAGGAAAACAACCAGTCAATTCATTGGTTCACGTTTTAACAATAATGTAATTCGTAAGTCATTAGCATTTATGCAGTTCATTCGACAGTTGCTGGTCTTCTTTGATCTTGATCTAGCAAAGTTAAGATGGCTGTGAGCCATGAGAAGGATTGACTATAGTAGTAATGGTGGTTTACGGTTTCATGGTTATAATGATGTAAAATAAAAATTGAACTTTGGAGATGAGGTGACGGATGATTATAGTATTACACCAATAAAGAGAAGTTGGTTGTCTTTTCTTTCCTTATTCTTCTTTATTGATTTCATTTCATTATGAATAGAGAATTTTTTTTGAGTTTCCTGTGCTATGGATATAGCTCTCGCTTGATGCAGGGGGTAAGTTCTAATCTCAATTGGTTACTAATTCTTTGATAGTTTGATGTCTCTTGCTTTGTTCCCTGATCATTTTCTTATTTTATTCATTTTTCATAAGTTCATTTTTATAATCGACAAAAACTTTTCGTTAGAGCAGCACATAATGTAAGAGTATCAGGGCATTGTGTTCTGAATCTTCTGATATCATGACATGGAAAACATGTGTTTGCATGCCCCCTAATACACAAAGCCTGCGGACTTTTAAATGCAATATGTAAAATTTCATCTCCGGAGTGGGTCAAACTTATTGGATTGTGTTTGTCAAGTAATGAAGGAACTAAGCTGATGGATAGCTTGAAAGGAATACCTAGTTTACCTGTTGAGGATTCCCTACCTTTTTCTGAAGTTTAGCCGTTTTCTTTCTTCATATCTTATAGAAGTTTATCCAAGACTGGATTTCTGAAGCTTAAAGAGGACGAATTACATAGGCTTTTCCAGGTTATATGTCAAGTTGTTTGTCACAGAAAGATACCTGTGGTTGGGATTTAAGTTACTATGAGCAAATTTACCGAGCAATTTGATCAATCCCCATGTGAAACTAAAAACACCAGTATCATTGTTGCTCTCTACTATGATGCTGATAACCTATGCCTAGGTTACAAAGTATATGCCTTTGCCCAACTTGTGCACGAGACTTTTCTATAATTGGCAAATTCATAGTTATGTGCAGTAGCAGAGTCTCTTGAGTTTCTGCACATTGAGCACTATAAAACATCTCTAATTCCAACTTTTCATTGTCTGGTGGTGCCAGAGTTCTATTTTCAAATCCAACACAATGATCGTTGATTCCTTGTCTGAAATTCTTGACTACCCTAAGCAGCTTCCTTTGATATGACTAACTGAACAACTCCAAAATATCCTTGCTGTAGGCTGATCAATCGGGAACAATAGTTGAGATACTTGCAGAAGATGGCAAGCCTGTTAGTGTGGACACGGTGGGTTTCTCTGCCTGCATACTTGTTCGACTGTATGACTTTGTGCTCGGCACACTTTGTTAAATGACGTTGTGTTCTCTTATCCTTTTCTGTGCAGCCTCTGTTTGTGATCCAACCTTAGAAATGAAGTTCCAGCTGCTCATTTGAACGGACACGCGAATTCATTGTAAAAAAAAGGCAGGAAAGATTTTCTGAAGAGATGCTAGTGAGGTTTGTTAATTTTTAGGAATCATTTTGCATGGTAGAATATTTCCTCTGGATAGAGATATACACAGACATTAGGATTGGAAGGTCAATCCATCAAATCCTTTGTTTCTAGGGTATGTTCAGAAGAGAGATGATAGATAGGCATTGGGAACCGGGAGATGGATTTATTATACTCTGTTTTACAAAACTCCATTCCCTGTATAGAAAGGGAAGATTGATCCCCATTTTTCTCAAATGCATCATTGTGTGTTTTTCTTTCAAATGGATTTCCGTATTCCCCCTCACCCGCTTTTCTTTCAGTAGGATTCAAAATTGTTGACTTATTTGTAATCCGGTCCCTTTTACTCTAAACTAGGCTCATCACCATTTAGGCTTTTTCTTTGATATCTTACCATATGCATCTGAGTTTACACTCCATTCCCGAAAACCTCACTTGCCAACCTAGTACCCTTATTCACCTTACCAAGAAAGAAAAAATTATTGTTCATTCCCACAATCTATTGCTCTAATTCTATAAAGCAAAATTCCGCGTTTCTTCGCCTCCCTCATATCCCACTTTTTTCAGATCAATGACTGGATATCCTGCACTTTGATTTTTCTTCTTATACAAACTAACCAAGTACCCAACGATTCCACGTAGGAGGTCAGAGTTTGAATTCCCTCGGGGCCAGGCGCCTATATTAATTATATAAAAAGCGCCTTGAGGATATAGTCGTGGTGCGCGCAAGCTGGCCCGGATGAACCCCATTTCCAAAAAAAATTGACCAAGTACCCAACCATTTGCTTCCCTTATTCTTTGAAGATTAGTGCACTTCGTCTATTTAGGATAACTATGATTTGCAGTGTAGTTGAGGCATTGAATTGAACTATCACGAAACAATCTTAATCTCTGGGGGGTACCATCCATTTCTCTCTAGATAAAGAACGTATGTCTATTAATCACATCCAAAGGTTAAGGTAAGATTTAGAGAATAGAAAAATTTTTAATTTTAATTTAATTTGAATATTTAAATGTAAATTTGATGAACACTGATAGAAATTAATGGTCCTCATAAAAATCCGTTGGTAGACTCTCTGTTTTTCTTTTGAGTCACGATTTGATGCTTGCTTGTGATGTGGATAGCGAGACTTGGGGTGCTTGATCTGTCTTTGCCACATGTCTCACCAATCCCCAAGGTCCCTATCAGATAAGTACATGAATGTAGATGGCCGTACTTCAAATTTCTACAAATTTCCACACAAATCGTTCTTGTATATTATTCTTTAGAAAGACAAAAGTCTTTGTTCGAGTGTGGTAATTCACAAATTCCATGAATTCCTCACTTAGTGGGCAAGAAATCTTCGTCGGAACAAGTGACTTTTATTGAGTGTTTCCTGTTCATCACATGCAATTAAAGCTTTGAATATGAGTTGCGGGTCAGACTGAAATCTTCTCGATCATCTGGAAATAGTTTGAAGTATGTTATACGGATATTCGATCCATGCATTTTCAAATAAAAACATGTTTAACTGGTCAAGTTAGGCGGATTGACACGTCCAAAATGTTGACGATTACACCGAGAATTATTCGATCTGATTTTGAAATTTTAATACCAAAAATCCTGTTGAACCATAAAGAGCGGGGAAGAGATTTATTTGAAAACCAATCATTGGATAAATATTTCAAATTTCAATTTGGATATTACCGTGCTTGACTGTTCCATATGATTATTATTAAAAAAATAACTAAATTAATAAGGTATAAATATAGCTGAATGGATAAATAAATCTTACCATTAAATCTGTTGAATTAAATTTGAACCATTTATGATGGACGATCCAAATTTAATTTTACCAAATTTAAGGAAAAGATTTTTAGGACCATTCAACCGAGCAATTTATACCACTGTTCAGCCACCACCTTCCCAATTAATAATTCTTCTTCTTTCACGACCAGGATGATAATGGACGAAGAAAATCAGGTAAAATGAGATGGGCTGGTACCTAATATTATGTCCTTTGATCAAACTTGTTTTGAAAGTTTTTTTGACAATTCAAAGTCAATCTAAGTGCATATTACTATTATAACCTCTAATAAATTTTTTTGCCTCTCCAATTTCCATTAGAACCTATAAATCCACCCTCTCCCACCCCCATCTTCTCATTCTAATTCCATTCATTTCTTGTCATCCTTCTTCAATGGCGAACCCCAAAATGGTTATGATGGTCACTCTGGCCGGAATTTTAGCTGGGCTGATGATGTTGGAAACCGCCGTGGGTCAGAATTGTGGTTGTTCATCAGATCTCTGTTGTAGCCAGTATGGATATTGTGGCACTGGAGATGAATATTGTGGCAAGGGATGTCAAGAGGGCCCTTGCACAACTGAAACTAGTAGTGGTGTTGTGGTTGCTGATGTTGTCACACAAGAGTTCTTTGATGGGATAATCAATCAAGCTGGTTCATCCTGTGCTGGGAAAAGCTTCTATACCCGTTCAGCATTCCTTGAAGCCTGTAATTCCTATTCAACCTTTGGTACTGTTGGAACAGCAGATGACTCTAAGCGTGAGATTGCAGCATTTTTTGGACATGTCACACATGAAACTGGACGTGAGTATATATATATGCCTTGACACTAATATACATATATATTCTTTTTTCTGGGTTTGACACCCTCCACCACACACATTTAAGAATGCATTTCTATACAATTTTTTCCTGGCTCTATTTTATTGATTCTATATTTGGCTTGCATGCAGACTTGTGTTACATTGAGGAGATAGATGGAGCGTCCAAGGATTATTGTGATGAGAATAACACACAATACCCATGCGTCTCTGGAAAGGGTTACTATGGCCGTGGACCATTGCAGCTATCATGGAACTACAACTATGGAGCTGCTGGTGATAGTATAGGATTTGATGGGCTCAACTCACCTGAAACTGTGGCCAACAATGTTGTGACTTCTTTCAAGGCAGCATTGTGGTTCTGGATGAACGATTGTCACTCGATCATGACTTCTGGTGAAGGGTTTGGAGCAACAATCCGAAAAATCAATGGTCAGCTTGAGTGTGATGGTGCAAATACTGAAGCTGTGCAATCTCGTGTTAAGTACTATAAGGAATACTGTGATGACTTTGGTGTTGCATATGGTGACAATCTCACTTGTTGAGATACATATATAATTAGCTACTGTGTAAGGAAACATTTGTTTTCAATTTAAACTAGTTATTTTGGCACAATAATGGGATGGGATATTGGGATAGATCATTATAATAAAGCAGGCCAGAGGCCCTGATAAGTTATGATCTAGATTCTATGGCTGGAATTGTGAAGTTAATAAACTCTTTCTTCTCTATCTAATGTGAGGCTTCCATAGATATTCCAGTATACAAAGAGATTCAAAGTAATTGATTTTCTTGGTTAAAAACTAGCTAGCAGATTACAAGCTAATTAACCAAAATTTGCAATCAAAAATCTATTCATGTATGTTCAGATACTAGAAGTTTTACCTCACTTCCTGTCCTCTCTCTGCCCTTACCATTAAGGTTCCTCTCACAGTGACTCTTTAATTATAGATTACTATAAGTCTATATAACTATAATCATTAATTAAACCAAGTTACTGGTTGGACTAAATGTTAGCAAAACAGTGCAAAAGCACATGCACAAGAATAAGGCTCCATCATGGTTT
The DNA here is from genome assembly GCF_041222555.1 of Hakea prostrata. Taxonomy (NCBI): domain Eukaryota; kingdom Viridiplantae; phylum Streptophyta; class Magnoliopsida; order Proteales; family Proteaceae; genus Hakea; species Hakea prostrata. The sequence goes on from NC_142606.1 coordinate 17,875,009, forward strand.
TCAACATGAAGAAAAAGAATTGATACAATCCTAACCTGTTTTCTACTACTCACAACCTTTGAGATGGGAACAGTAGGTCAGAATTTTTCTTCAAAGGAAAAAGATCAAAATGCCTCTCTACCAAAAATGCCTAGAAAAGAAAGATAGGACCTCCAAACAGTTTAAAACCCATAACCAATTATTTTGAAGCACTCGAAATTCTGAAAAAGACTCATGCACACTCAATGAAAACCAATATAAAAACGGCAGTCCAAATGTATTTAAACTTCAAATTAAACCCTGAAATATTTTACATGATAAAAATTGGTCTTTCATCACAACACCTAGAATGGTATAAACTCAAAATAGCTTACGAAACATGCGTTGGACCTAATATACTTAACACCCATGTTCTTTCCGAGCCATGTAGGGGCGGAGCTACCTTAGGGACAAGGAGGCCATGCAACCCATCTACCTAGGGATGTAAATGGATTGAGTTCGACACGAATATGGTAATGTCTGAATCCAAATCTGATTATTAAATGCATTATCCGAATTTGAATATAATATCCGTTGGATATGTATATTGACAATCGAATTTTGAATTTATTTAGTTAATTGGATTTTCAAATATTATCCAATCCAAATTCTAAGTAATGGGATGTATAAAAATTATCTAAATGTAGTTCGAATATTTGACATTCAATTGGAGTAACTATTTGTAATTTGATGTAATTAATTACTATTAATGAAGCGATAATGATGTAGTCTTTGAAATTATACTTTAATCGGATGCGGATATTAGATACAACTAATATATGTTAAATGGTTAATTGAATCAGATGATATCCGACTTAAATTGATAAATCTGAATTTGAATCCGATTATTAATCGGATCATTCGAATTCGGATGCTCTTAAGAAGATATGAATAGAATTCGAATTTTCGACCATTCATTTACATCCCTATACCACCCCCTTCCCATTTTTTGAAAAATTCTCCTCCTTTCTCAACTTTTTTGAAATTTTCCAAGTAGCCTTCTTTCATGTGTGAAATGTGAGACCTATTTTTTTGAAATTTTCTCCCTGTGGTTTCCACTTTTTGGAGTTTCTCCTTTAGTCTTCTTCGCATGTTCTCGATACTAAATCTTGGCTCCACCCTTTAGACCTATGCACGTAAATAAAATAACTAAAGCTTTGAACGTGTTACCAGAGCTTATCAATTAGAAGAAGGTTGGCAGCTGGTGATACTGGTTGGTCTTCAAATTTATCTTCTGTTGGAAAAATCATTTCACTTTCCGAGTCGGAATAGAAAAGAATTTCTTGTTTTTTTGGCCAAACACAAAAAAAGAAATTCTTTCAAAGAAACAAGTCTGGGAAAATTCTCCCAGCAGGAACAGAATACAAAGGATCAAGACCGCATGGTGGTCGCAACCACCAAACTTTAGACATACCTAAATAACGAGCACCCCTAGCTAACAAATCTGCAGAAACAGTATATACTCTCGAAATATGGATTGCTACATAGGTGTCAAACCCCAACAACAACCTCCTAAAGAATTTCAGTCACTGGGAAAGAGAGTCGTTTCATTTATTAATTTGACTTGAGACTGGTCAATTGCAGCCCTAGTTTGGAAACGTATAGGAATTGTCTTTGTCCAGCAGGAATGGAACCCACAGAAGAGAAGACAAAGACTAACCAGAAAAATTGTTTGAACTTGTCAAAGACGGAAGAGAAATTAAGGAAATCAGAATGTGCGTCGGTGCCTGTTAAATAAATGATAGAGAGATATTTTTATTTATTTATCCTCAAAAGAAACTATTGAGACTTGAGAGAGATACTACTTACATCTCACTTTCGCGTCGTTATCACACTAATCTCTCCGATATGATATGGTTGCCAAGGAAGAATATCCTTTCTGGATGCTGGTGACACTGCAGCTTCATACCCATCTGATGCTACATCCAACATTGTCTTGCATCTAAAGAAGATCAATTGACATAAGAGCAGCAACAACATGATACGTTCTTGAGAGTTGGATTTTCATCCTAATCGCTACACATCATGAGTTGGATCTTGTTTCTATCCTGTACTGTGCTTTCAAATAGCTTTTTCGCCACGATTTAGTCATTGAAAAATTAGTCCAATGTGGAATTGTCTGCATTAACTCCTCTTGGTACGTAAAGCATTTTGTTGACTCCCAAGTCTGCATACACATTGCAAGGTAACTAACTGGACAGCTAGTTCATGAGATTTATCTCAAAAGACCCACTGAAGACGGCATCATATGATGTAATAGCCCTTTCCACACTCACCAAATACACTACAAATACCCACTTCTCTCCCTTCACTCTTTTCTCATCCACACTTCTTGCAATTTCCTCTTCTCTCATCAGTTCTCCTCCTCAATGGGTACTGCCACAACCCTTTCGGCCATCGCCCTGGCCAGTATTCTAGCCGGGCTAATGATGTCAGAATCCATAGTAATGGCTCAGAATTGCGGCTGTCAATCAAATGAGTGCTGTAGCAAATATGGGTACTGTGGAACTGACGCCGATCACTGCGGCGACAATTGCGTATCAGGGCCTTGCTCTGGGTCTAACAATGTCAAGGTGTCTGATATAGTAACACAACAGTTCTTCAGTGGGATAATTGATCAAGCACCTTCTGGCTGTCCCGGCAAGAGCTTCTATACCCGTGATGCATTTCTTCAAGCATGTAATATGTATTCCAGTTTCGGCACCATCGGCACAACTGATGACTCTAAACGTGAGATTGCTGCGTTCTTTGCTCACGTAACTCAAGAAACTACCTGTAAGTCTTTCATAATTTTCATTATCAAGCTTTTTCTTTTAGTGATTAATCTTGAAAGTTTATACTTATTAATTTCCGTGTTTGATTACAGTCATGTGTTACATAGAAGAGATAAATGGTTCTTCTGAGAATTACTGTGACCCATCATACACAGAGTACCCATGCACAGCCGGCAAGGGTTACTACGGCCGTGGACCGCTCCAGTTATCATGGAATTATAACTATGGCCAGGCAGGAAAAAGACTAGGATTTGATGGGCTAAATTCACCTGAGACAGTGGCTAATGATGTTTCGATTTCATTCAAGGCAGCATTGTGGTTCTGGATGAACGATTGTCACTCAATTATGAATTCTGGGAAAGGATTTGGAGCAACAATCAAAGCCATCAACGGAGATAAAGAATGCAATGGTGTTAACACAGTAGCTGTGCAGAATCGTATTACATATTATAAGAACTATTGTAACCAATTTGGCGTCTCACCTGGTGACAACCTTTCCTGCTAAGATGCTTTTTTTAGGGTTTTTTCTTTTTTAGAGGGAAAACAATAAAGGCTATAGGCCTATGGTGTACGTAAAGGCCACGGTGACCGCACAATTGTATTAAGATGATATAGTCTATTATGAATATGGGGAAAAAAATATACTAAAGACCATAGATGATAATAAAAATTTTTGTATTTTTTATTTATTTATATATTTTTGCCATCAAGGTATCTAGGCCTTGGGATTGATCATGTTCAAGATGCAATCACAGGATTGGTCATATTAGGTAAGGTACGAAAGTTCAGCAGAATTCGTCGGTTCACCCTTTCAGCGAATTTTGCTGATATTTTAGGCGATAAAATGCATAAGAGGTGAGGTACCATAAGTCAGTCAATCAGTCAAAAATATGTGGGCCCGTTATTAATTTAACTGATGAAATGGTGAGATCAAGTCATTCAATCAATCATAAATGCTTGGGCCCACTCTAAACAACTTATTACTCTTTTTAGTCTAGATATTAAAACATTAACCAAACATTTTTCATTTCTTCTTCTTCTTCGAAAATCGCAAGTCTGAAATACTCTTTAACAAAAAAAAAAAAAAAAATCTCAAATAATTGCATAACTTCTGGGCCTAATCGATTCCCACCACTGTTCTCCATATTTGTTGTCTTTCTCATCTTCCATCTCTTTTATGAAGTTAGCCGGGGTCGCCGAAGGGAGGATTCCTTTTGTTCCTTCCTACCTCCATCCATGAAGCATCCATGACATCTCCGGCGAACAGAGAGTGACCCCACAACAGCCTCAATGGTGTATTAAAATACAGATGCTGTGGCAAACATTTCTGGCGAACATGAGAGTAATGAATGATCTCAAATTCTTAGGTTCCATGAATTTTCGACGATTTTTGCCCGTTATTCTCCTGTATTTTACCCTTTCGGCGAAAAATCAATTTTCCAGTGATATTTAACATATATCGTTTTCACTAGTGCAATATTTGGTGAATTTCGCGGAAAGATTGTACCATGATTCTAGGTGTGTAAGTATGGTCTCAATAACTAAACCGATATTAAAAGCAAATAACACTTGGGTTTTTAAAAGTCTTGCCTAGAACCATAGGTGAGGGCTAAGTATTCTAGCACTGGGTCAAGGTCATAGATGAGTGTTTGACCCAACTTGCCATGGCCCCACCTAATCTTGATTTTAACCATACATTTTACTTTAATTTTAAAGTTGATTATATACTGTCCTATTGGTTTATTATTAGGGTCAGGTTAGGACCCGAACCTTAATAATAAAAAAAGATCGAGAGCAATCGAGACCAACCTAGCTTGGCCCAACATCTATCAAGTTGGGAATCTGGCGATCCGTCCTTGCAATGCTAAAATATAGATATTGCCGAAAATATGCCATGTCATATTTCCTTTTCCCTAAGGGCCTGTTTAGTTACATAAGTCTGGAGATTTCAAATATCTAGAAATTTTCAAATCTATAGTCTTTAAATCTATAGAATCATAATTTATAAAATTAACTGTTTGGTTAACCGAATATGTGGAATGAAATCTGTGGATTCATCAGTGATTTTTGTAAATGTACAAATGTTTAGTGTTTTTATATTAGGGATGAAATCTCTCTATTTCACTCCATATCCATAAATCTACAGATTCACGTTTTTAGTGCAAAAATATGAATCTCTAGATTTCATGAATCTAGAGATTTTCACAATCAAAAGGGTATAAATCTCGCAATTATGAATCCAGAGATTTCAAATCTCTGAATTCATGTAACCAAACAGGCCCTAAGAAAATGAGTTTAACCTTGACTAGATTCATCAGGTCTTTTGTTGGAAAAATGATAGCAACTTGTGTTTTAACCCCAGAAAAGAATCAGTAACAACTAGGAAAGCAAGAAAGGAGTATAATAAAATCTGAATCATGTTCACATTGCGCAATAGACTCAACCCACTGAGTGTGGCTCAACACCTCGAGGTAGCACACAGTGGGGGCACAAGGCCAAGGTTACTATGCGGATCCAGATCCTCTACGGCGAGCTCTTTACGCATCATCCATTCAACCACTAGATGAACAATAAGTTGAAAGATTTAATTGTAATCATTGGATTCGAACACATGCTTGACAATTATGATTAAATCCATCCACCAGTCATCCATCCAATGGTTGGACAAACTAAACACACGGATCAGGGGTTGGATGCAGATGATTTGTGTGTGCTATATGCTATGTACCCTTAGAGGTCGAGGAGTTAGATTCTAATTTCTTCATTTTTTTTTGTATGATTCCACTCATTCAGGTTGTCTTTAGGATGCTCATCTCATCTAGGATGGTCAAGGTGAGTCCGGATCAGCGACCCCGACGGGGTAGCACTTTGTGCTCCCCAACGCTTCCTGACCACAAATATCAGTGGGGCCCACGGTGAAAAACACTTTTTGGAAGAAATAAATAAATAAATAAATAAATAAATAAAAACTTTTTCACCAGTGGGACCCACTGGTTTTTGTGGTCAGGAAGCCATGGGTGTGCTCCCCCGACGGGAAGAAGATCCGGATTCTGGTAAAGGGAAGCATCCCAAATTCCAGAGCTAACTAGATTGTGCTAGTTGCTGCACATTTCGAGGTGTCTCTGTCAAGATGTATGCGACACAACCTAGCCTTGAGATGCATTCCTTGAAGTTCTGGTCCTTGAAGATGAGGTCTTTCAGGCTTTGCTTTTATGGATTTAGAAACCAATACCAGAATTGATTGAGTTAACAATTTGGGCTGATCCAACTTAATCCAAACTAGATGAATTACTTTACAGATCTAGCATCTATACAATACTAATTACCAACACCTCAAGCATGATATTCCCTCTTATATCCCTTCACTGTTCTTTCTTTGATCATCAAATGAAATTCTTTTCTTTTCTTTTTTGTGATATCACCTCTAATGAAACAACATGGACATAAAAATGAAGATGGGGAAGGGGGAGTGGCACTCTAGTGAAGAATAATGGCTCATTTTATATCACATGTATTGTAATGAAGACAAATTTCACCATACAGAATATTTCATGACTAGTTTCAAACCCTAAACACACCCCGTGATTGTTTTTGGGCACTCACCTCTGTCAGGTATGTAGTATCCAGATTTCATGCTATCTGAAATTTCTTGTGGGGTTTTTGGGTTATGAACATTTTAGTTATGCTATTCAAAAAATTTTACATCAAAATTGATGGTATAATTTCTACGTCTAAAATGGTTTAAACTAACAAGCTTACCACCAATCATGGGGTTGAATCTGACACGGCTCCACACCCAATGTTCTCGCCGCCTTGGAAACATCAGGAATTGTCCAAGAATGGAATCCATCCGTCCACGGCTGCCAAAGACTAACCAGAAAAGTTGTTTGAACTTTTCAAAGACGGAAGAGAAATTAAGGAGATCAGAAATGTGAGTCAGTGCGTGGTGGATGTACTGATTGAGAGTTACTGAATTCTTCTTTTTATTTTTTCTGGGGTTTGGCCGAGTGGGGATAATCAAAGAATGAAAGAACTGGAGAGGATGTTAGCACTGTTCTTAGTCTTCGTTTTATATATCTAACTTTGTCGTCCAATGTTCGAATATAATGCGCCACACAGTGACAATTGTTAATTTTCTTAGCTAGAGGAATGGAGATTTAAGCTTAAGACCATCATTTTACTATCTTGTATTATCAGTAATGCAAAATAGTAATAACAACTAAGAACGCAACTGGCAATAACGTCAAACACTTGGAGGATGCTAGCTCACAGAGTTTTGAATACCATTTCCACACACCATAAAGAGACTTGGTTGAAGTTGAGTAAGAAACTTCCAACCCACTTCCACATGGTAATCGCACCAATCTCTTGGGTATGGCCGCCGCCATTGAAGATCCATTTTGGATGCTGGTGTCATTGCGGCTTGATACCCATCTGATGTTACATCCAACATCCTCAGAGCTTGAAAAAAATCAATCTAAGATTACAAGAGCAGCAACAAGATGACAGGCCTTGACACTTGCACTGCACCGCATTTCATTGCACTTAATGCGGACACTACAGAGGATTTCATCCTAATCGCCACAGACCAACTTGGTCAATGAAAAGCTTGTAGAATGTGGAACTGTCTGCATCAACTCTGGTACAGCATTTTGTTGACTCCCAAGTCCCAAGTCCCAAGTCTTCATACACGAAGAAGGAAACTGGACAAAACCTGACCCCATTACTACAAGACTGTCAGACACAGCTCATGAGATTTATTTACTGCAAAGGGAAGAGGGCATAGTAGCTCTTCCTACACTCACCAACTACACTATAAATACCCACTTACCTTCACTCTTTTCTCATCCACATTTCTTGAAATTTCTTCATTTCTCATCAGTTCTCTCCTCAATGGGTACTTCCACAACCATTTCAACCATCGCCCTGGCTAGTATTCTAGCCGGGTTAATGATGTCAGAATCCATGGTAATGGCTCAGAATTGTGGCTGTCAATCAAACCAGTGCTGTAGCAAATATGGGTACTGTGGAACTGGCAACACTTACTGTGGCGATGGATGCAAATCGGGGCCTTGCTATGGGTCTAACAATGTCAAGGTGTCTGATATAGTTACACAGCAGTTCTTCAATGGGATAATTAATCAAGCACCTTCAGGGTGTCCCGGCAAGAGTTTCTATACCCGTGATGCGTTTCTTCAAGCATCTAAGTCTTATCCTAGCTTTGGCACCACCGGAACAACTGATGACTCTAAACGTGAGATTGCTGCGTTCTTTGCCCACGTAACTCAAGAGACTGGATGTAAGTTTTTCAGAATATTCATTTTCAAGCTTCTTCTTTCAGTAATTTCAGATGAGATCTTGAATGTTTACGCTTTTTTGCGTGTTTGATTACAGTTATGTGTTCCAGAGTAGAGAAAGACGGTGCTTCTAAGAATTACTGTGACAGATCATACACACAGTACCCGTGCGCAGCCGGCAAGGGTTACTACGGCCGTGGACCTCTCCAGCTAACCTGGAACTATAACTATGGCGCTGCAGGAAAGGATATAGGATTTGATGGGCTAAATTCTCCTGAGACTGTGGCCAGAGACGTTCTGATTTCATTCAAGACAGCATTGTGGTTCTGGATGAACAATTGTCACTCACTTATAACTTCTGGAAAAGGATTTGGAGCAACAATCAGAGCCATCAACGGTAATCTAGAATGCAATGGTGCTAACACAGCAGCTGTGCAAAATCGTGTTAAATATTATAAGAACTACTGTAACCAATTTGGCATCTCACCTGGTAATAACCTTTCTTGCTAAGATGTTTCACCTTTAATTTGGCTTTTCGATTTCCATAGAGGAAACGGAAAACAATAAAGACTATAGTGTTGGTCAGGGCCAGGGTGAACACATATCTGTATTGTCTTAAAGGTGATGAAGTCTATTGTATTGGGGGAAAAAAATATAATAAAGACAATAGATTAAAAAAAAAATTGTACGTAGTTCAATTTTTTTTTTTTTTTTTTTTTCATTTTTGCCAACAAGGGTATCTAGGTATTTAGACTGGGATTTTTATTTGAGGCAGCAGCCTGTCGATTCTGATCAAACTACATCATCAAAGTATGATCCAACAATTGAGAATCAAATGATGAAAGTGTACATGTAAATATTGACTTTTCATTTTTACATTTTAAGGACTTAATTTTATTAATTTACAAACTCAAGTCCTTCATTTACCCAACACCCAAAACCCTCTCTTATTTTGTCTTCTCACACTGATGCAATTTGGGAGCATGATTACGAGAACCCAGGGCGCTCCGGTGACATAACCTCATCATCAGTTGCCGTTGAAACTCTATTTGCAAAAACTTCATTCAGTTCTGAGTTTCGAGGTATTTCGAATCCTCCTGTCTATCAAATCTCGAATCGATTCGGTTCTTCACAATCTTCATTTACCCTTTCTCAAGTTCTACCGGTCAAAATCGACGATTCTCCCACCTTCTCGAAGGTCCTCAGTCCTCGGCAATTCATCGTCTTCAAGAATCGTTGGATTTAGTGAGTTTTTCTTTCTGATTGCATCTCTACAGATTTTTTTTTTTTTTCTTTCATTTTCCTGTTTAGGTTCAACACTGATTGCATCTCTTTCTGATTAAGTAGAACTCTTTTCAGTCTCAGAAGTGTGGCTTATTGAGCGACTGATGTATGGATTAATATGCTAGATCTCTTGGACATTACTGCAAGACACTGTTGCAATGATTCATGGGCTGTTCTTTTACTCTATATACATTAATACACTTCATGTTAAGTTTTTTTAGGATGTCTGTTGAATCTCCATCTTTAGGGCTTCTTTGCTATGTTGTGTTGATGTCCTATTGTGGGTTGATGTAGAAGTTTAAATTGAGGAACCCCATTTTGGTTCAGTGATGAGATCTGGGTTGTGGTGCAGAATTCCTTTTCCCTACCTACAATTGATTCTATATCTTTGTCTCAAAGACCATACAAAGCTAAAACTACTATAAGAAAATCCCAGTAAATATTTGATCTCGAACGTCGGTAGCACATGTTGCACAATACCATTCAGGTTGACTCCGTGGTAATTCCTTTAAGATGCGTGATCTCTCCCCTCAAATTCCATGAATTCCTCACTTAGTGGGCAAGAAATCAGAACAGGTGACTTTATTGAGTGTTTTTCTGTTCATCACATGCAATTAAAGTTTTGAATATGAGTTGTGAGTCTGACTGAAACCTTCTCGATCATCTGGAAATAGTTTGAAGTAAGTTATACGAATATTCGATCCCTGCATTTTTAAATAAAAACATGTATAACTGGTCAAGTTATATAGGCGGATTGACCCGTCCAAAATGTAGATGATTACTCCGAGGATTATTCGATCTGATTTTGAAAACCAATCATTGGATAGATATATCAAATTTCAATTTAAAAAAATAAGTAGATTAATAATCCTTCTTCTTTCTTTCGCGACCAAAGATGTGAATGGACGAAGATCTGGTAAAATGAGATGGACGGGTACCTAGTATTATATCCTTTGATCAAACATACTTTGAAAGTTTCTTACGATTCAAAGTCAATCTAAGTGCATATTATTATCATAACCTCTAATAAATTTTTTAGCTTTCCATTAAAACCTATAAATCCACCCTCTCCCACACCATCTTCTCATTCTAATTCCATTCATTTCTTGTCATCCTTCTTCAATGGCGAACCGCAAAATGGTTATGTTGGTCACCCTGATCGGAATTTTATCTGGGCTGATGTTGGAAACCGCCGTGGGTCAAAATTGTGGTTGTTCATCAGGTCTCTGTTGTAGCAAGTATGGATATTGTGGCAGTGGAGATGAATATTGTGGCGAGGGATGTCAAGAAGGCGCTTGCTCCAATCAAAATACCAATGGTGGTGGGGTTGCTGATATTGTCACACAAGAGTTCTTCGACGGGATAATCAATCAAGCTGATTCATCCTGTGCAGGGAAAAGCTTCTATACCCGTTCAGCATTCCTTGAAGCCTGTGATTCCTATTCAAGCTTCGGTACTTCTGGAACAGCAGAAGAAAATAAGCGTGAGATTGCAGCATTTTTTGGACATGTCACACATGAGACTGGACGTGAGTATATACATATATATTCTTTTTCTGAGTTTGAGGCCCTCCACCACACATTTAAGAATGTATTTCTATACAATTTTTTCCTGGCTCCGTTTTATTAATTCTATATTTGGCCTGCATGCAGACTTGTGTTACATTGAGGAGATAGATGGAGCCTCCAAGGATTATTGTGATGAGAATAACACACAATACCCATGCGTTTCTGGAAAGGGTTACTATGGCCGTGGACCATTGCAGCTATCATGGAACTACAACTATGGAGCTGCTGGTGATAGTATAGGATTTGATGGGCTCAACTCACCTGAAACTGTGGCCAACAATGTTGTGACTTCTTTCAAGGCAGCATTGTGGTTCTGGATGAACGATTGTCACTCAATCATGACTTCTGGTGAAGGGTTTGGAGCGACAATCCGAAAAATCAATGGTCAGCTTGAGTGTGATGGTGCAAATACTGAAGCTGTGCAATCTCGTGTTAAGTACTATAAGGAATACTGTGACGACTTTGGTGTTGCTTATGGTGACAATCTCACTTGTTGAGATACATATATAATTAGCTACTGTGTAAGGAAATATTTGTTTTTAATTTAAACTAGTTATTTTGGCACAATAATGGGATGGGATATTGGGATAGATCATTATAATAAAGCAGGCAAGAGGCCCTGATAAGTTATGATCTAGATTCTATGGCTGGAATTGTGAAGTTAATAAACTCTTTCTTCTCTGTCTAATGTGAGGCTTCCATAGATTTCCATGGTTTTCCTTTCCCATTTTTTGAAGTTTCTCCTATAGTCTTTTTTTTTTTCATGTGCTCGATATTAAATCTTCGCTCCATCCCCAGACCTACCTATGCACAAAAATAAAATAACTAGAGCTATGAACGTGTTACCAACTTATCCACTGGAAGGAAGGTTGACAGCTAGTGATACTGGTTGGTCAAATTTATGTTCTGTTTGAAAAATCATTTGACTTTCTGAGACGGAAGAGAAAAGAATTTCAGTTACTGGGAAAGAGAGTCGTTTCATTTATTAATTTGATTTGAGAGTGGTCAATTGCAGCCCTAGCTGGAAGAACCCACAGGACTGACAGGAGGGTTGACAAAGGCTAACCAGAAAAATTGTTTGAACTTATTAAACACGGAACAGAAATTAAGGAAATCAGAGAATGTTCATCGGTGCATGTTAAATAAATAATAGAGAGATATTTTTATTTATTTATTATTTTTTTGGCTCAAAAGAAACTACTGAGAGAGATATGATATGGTTGCCATGGAAGAATATCCTTCGTGGATGCTGGTGACATTGCAGCTTGATAATCCATCTGATGTTACATCCAACATTGTCGTGCATCTAAAGAAGATCAATCTGAGATTTTGACATAAGAGCAGCAACAACATGATACGACTTTGAGAGTTGGATTTTTATGCTCTCAATTTGTAATCATCTCAATTTAACAAGCACTTGCATTGCACTGCTTCTCGCTGCACTTGATGTGAACATTAGAGAAGATTTTCATCCTAATCGCTACACATCATGAGTTGGATATCTTGTTTCTATCTCGGCAGAAATCACCATTCATTGCGTTCAAATAGCTTTTTCGCCTCGAGTTAGTCGATGAAAAATTAGTCCAATGTAAAATTGTCTGGATTAGCTCTTGGAATAGCGTTTTGTTGACTCCCAAGTCTGGATATACATTGGAAGGAAACGGGACAGGAATGCTGACCTAACCTCCATTGCTACAAGACAGTAAGAGATTTATCTCCAAAGACCCACTGATGACGGCATAATGTAATAGCTAGCCCTTCCCATCCATTGAACATAATCGCTTGACTTGTTTGACTTTGTTGAAAACAAAAGTGAAAAATGGATAAGAATGAGTGCAAAATAATGACACTAGAGCATTCTCTATGAGGGAGGACAGCCCTTTGCACTTCCAAGATTGAAAAAAGAACCCCTCTCACTAGGTAGGAAGGAAATCCTTATCAAAGAAGTAACAAATATTGCCCACATATACCATGTCATATTTCCTTTTCCCTAAGAAAATGAATTTGACATTGAAATTCATCAGGTTTTTTTGTGGAAAAAATGATACCAACTTTGTGTTTTAATTGGCTCCAATGGAGAAGATGTGCTGACCCAAGAGTCACACTAGACTAGGATTTAAGGACTTTCATCTCTTTAATATGGTCTTATTAGCAAGGCAAGAATGAATGATTCTCACCCAACGTGGGTCTTTATTGGCTACAATTATGAGAAAGAAGCATTCTCAAAATCACTCTTCCTCAATGCTCTACTACCAAGGGAGTTTTTTGGGGTTGGAGAAATGTTCTCGCAAAAAGGGATGTCCTTAGATCATGTCTATTAAGGAAAATAGGGAAATAAAATTCAAATTTATGGGTGGGTTTAAATAAAATTTAAATTTTGTTTGAATTGGGTAACCGTTGGATTACTTAATACCACATGGATTGGCATAATCCTATGAGGGAATTGTTCGATAATTTTAGGGAAAGGATTTACAGAGGATGTGAATCTGTATCGGATGCACTAAAATGTTAGTAGTCAAAGTCTTGGAAATTTATGTTTTTTTATTTTGACTTTATAATAAAATATGAATTATGTTCACGTTGCGCAAGAGACTCAAACCATTGAGTGTGTACGAGATCCAGATCCTCTACATCTAGCTCTTAAAGCGTCCATTCCAGTCCATTCAACCACTAGATGGACATTAAGTTGAAAGATTTAATTGTAATTCTCGGATTCAAACATATGCTAGACAATTACATACATCATCCATCCAATAGTTGGATAGACTAAACACACGAATTGAGGGCTGGATGTTTGTGTGCACTATACACTACCCTTAGAGGTTGGGGAATTAGATTCTAATTTGTTCATTTTTTTTTCCCTGTATGATTCTACTCATTCAGGTTGTCTTCAAGAAGCTAATCCTCATCTAGGATGGTCATGGGAGGCATCCCAAATTTTCAGAGCTATCTAGATTGTGCTAGTTGCACATTTCGTGGTGTCTCTGCCAAAATGTATGCTACACAACTTAGCCTTGAGATGCATTGCTTGAAGTTCTGGTACTTGAAGATAAGCTCATTCATGCTTTGCTTTTATGGATTTAAAAACCAAACCAGAATTGATTCAGTTAGCAATTTGGGCTGGCCCAACTTATTCCAAACTAGACGAATTATTTTACAGATCTAGCATCGATACAATACTAATTACATCATTGTTCTTTCTTTGATCATTTAATGAAACTCCTAATTTTATTTTGTGATATCATCTCTAATGAAACTATATGGACATAAAAATGAGGAGGGAGAAGAGGGTAAGACACTCTCGTAAAGAATAAAGACTCATTTATATCACATTTATTGTGATGAAGACAAATTTCAGCATTCATCAAAATGTTTCTTGACTTGTTTCAAAGCCTAAACACACACTGATAGTTGTTTTTGGGCAGTCACCTCTGTCAGGTATGTAGCGCGTTGTATCCAGAATTTCATGCTACTGGAAATTTCTTGTGGGGTATTTGGGTTATGAACATTTTAGTTATGCTATTCAAAATATTTTACATGATGAAAATTGATGGTTTCTACATCGCCTAAAATGGTTTAAATTAACTAACAAAGCTTACCACCAAACATGAGGTTGAATCTGACACGGTTCCAAACCCAATGTTCTCCTCGCCGTGGTAACGTTAGGAATTGTCCAGGAATGGAATCCATCTGTCCACGGCTGCCAAAGACTAACCAGAAAAGTTGTTTGAACTTTTCAAAGACGGAAGAAAAATTTAGGGGATCAGAAATGTGCCTCAGTGCGTGGTGGATGTAATGATTTAGAGTTATTCAACTCTTCCTTTAAGAATGAGGGAATTGGAGAAATATTATTTAGCACTGCCTGGTGGATGTACTGATTGAGAGTTACTGAATTCTTCCTTCTTTTTATTTTTTCTGGGGTATGGATGGGGATAATCAAAGAATGAGAGAATTGGAGAGGATATTAGCACTGTTCTTAGTCTTCGTTTTATGTATCTGCTTTGTCCTCCAATGTCCGAATATAATGCGCCACTCAGTGACAATTGTTAATTTTCTTAGCTAGAGGAATGGAGATTTAAGCTTAAAACCTTAATTTTACTAAAAATAGCAACAACAACTAAGAACGCAACTGGCAATAACGTCAATCCCTTGGAGGATGCTAGCTCACAGAGTTTTGAATACCATTTCCACACACCATAAAGAGACTCTTGGTTGAAATTGAGTAAGAAAATTCCATCCCACTTCCACATACCAATCTCTTGAGTATGGCCGCCATTGAAGAATATCCATTTTGGATGCTGGTGTCATTGCGGCTTGACACCCATCTGATGTTACATCCAACTATGGTAAAAATTCGAGGGAAACTCAAGTTTCAACCGGGTGAAAATGGGAAACTTAAGTGGAAACTTGGGGAATTTCGAGGAAACTGAGGACTTTTCCATACAAGTTTCGACATGTTTTAGAGAGTATTTTGGGTGGGATCCTGTATTTAAGCTAATTAGAGTATAAAGAATACATTTGTTGTATTTCGCTAAAAAAATCAATGTAGATATGTCATTCAATGTACATAACATCATTGTAGAGTTGTCCAAAAAGTACATTATAAACTTAACTACTTAAGCACATAACATTCAATATATAATTTCTAACTTCAAAATAGTTGACAATAAAAGAAAAATACAACTTAGTGTTAAGATGAGTGCCAAAAGTGGATTCATCCTATGAGCTGAGTAGTATTACGTCTGTAACATCCTCTCCTCCAACCAACGAACATAGACATCCCATGACATTTTATGTCTATGGTTCTCAAGTTAATCGACAACTGTAACTTTATGAGTCTGGTCATCAATAGGCTTAAGATAACCAACCTGAGGGAATACGTACTTTGGATAGGGAAGTCCTGATGGAGGGGGTATTTGTCGTGGGTATTTGGGGAAACATGAAATAAACAAAAAAATTGAAAATTTGAAAAAGCTACAAAATTTACAGGAAAAAGTCCCAAGTTTCCACAAAATTTCCTAGGTTTCCACGAAATTTACCAAGTTTCCTACAAAATTTGAGAATTTTTTCCCTCATGAACCAGCTGGTCCAACTGGGTTGAACCAAGTTTCGACAGGTTTCAACAAGTTTCAACGAAATTTTGATAATTTTGATCAAAACTGAGGACTTTTTTTCAGTCCTCATGAGTTTCGTTTCGCATTTTCCAAAATGAAAATTTTCGATGGAAATTTAGCAAGTTTCGATGAAATTTTATTCTATGCATCCAATTAACATCCTCAAAGTTTGAACGGATCAATCTAAGATTACGAGCAGCAACAAGATGACATGCCTTGACACTTGCACTTAATGCGGACACGACAGAGGATTTTCATCCTAATCGCCACAGACCAACTTAGTCAATGAAAAGATGGTAGAATGTGGAACTGTCTGCATCAACTCTGGTACAGCATTTGTTGACTCCCAACTCTGCATACACGAAGCAAGGAAACTGGAAAAAAAAATGCTTACCTAACCCCATTACTACAAGACTATCAGACACACCTCAAGAGATTTATTTCAAAAGACTCCACTGAAAAGGGAAGAGGGCAAAGTAGCTCTTCCTACACTCACCAACTACACTATAAATACCCACTTCCCTTCAATCTCTACTCATCCACATTTCTTGCAATTTCTTCATTTCTCATCAGTTCTCTCTTTAATGGGCACTTTCACAACCCTTTCAGCCATCGCCCTGGCTAGTATTCTAGCCGGGTTAATGATGTCAGAGTCCATGGTAATGGCTCAGAATTGTGGCTGTAAATCAAACGAGTGCTGTAGCAAATATGGGTACTGTGGAACTGGCAATGCTTACTGCGGCGATGGATGCCAATCGGGGCCTTGCTATGGTTCTAACAATGTCAAGGTGTCTGATATAGTTACACAACAGTTCTTCAATGGGATAATTAATCAAGCACCTTCAGGCTGTCCCGGCAAGAGATTCTATACCCGTGATGCATTTCTTCAAGCATCTAATTCATATCCTAGATTCGGCACCACCGGAACAACTGATGACTCTAAACGTGAGATTGCTGCGTTCTTTGCCCACGTAACTCAAGAGACTGGATGTAAGTTTTTCACAATATTCATTTTCAAGCTTCTTCTTTCAGTAACATTTCAGATAAAATCTTGAATGTTTATGCTTTTCTGCGTGTTTGACAACAGTCATGTGTTACATAGAAGAGAAAGATGGTGCTTCTAAGAATTACTGTGACAGATCAGACACACAGTACCCGTGCTCAGCCGGCAAGGGTTACTACGGCCGTGGACCTCTCCAGCTAACCTGGAACTATAACTATGGTGCAGCAGGAAAGAAAATAGGATTTGATGGGCTAAAATCTCCTGAGACTGTGGCTAGAAATGTTCTAATTTCATTCAAGACAGCATTTTGGTTCTGGATGAACGATTGTCATTCACTTATAACTTCTGGGAAAGGATTTGGAGCAACAATCAGAGCCATCAACGGTAATCTAGAATGCAATGGTGCTAACACAGCAGCTATGCAAAATCGTGTTAAATATTATAAGAACTATTGTAACCAATTTGGCGTCTCACCTGGTAACAACCTTTCTTGCTAAGATGTTTCACCTTCTGGCTTAGATCGATTTCCATAGAGGAAACGGAAAACAATAACGACTACATACAGTGTTGGTCAGGGCCAGGGTGAACACCTATCTGTATTGTCTTAAGATGATGAAGTCTATTGTTTCTGGGAAAAAATATAATAAAGACAATAGATTAAATAAAAAATAAAACTTTTGTACATAGTTAATTTTTTTTTTTTTTTTTTTTTGTTCATTCATGCCAACAATATCTAGGTATTTTGGATTAAACATTCTCCAAACCCAGAATCACAAATCGGGTCATTATACCTTAAACCAGTTACTGGACAGTGGTCAATGCAGGGTTGATAGAGTGGTAAAATCCATACTTCTCAGAGAAGAGATTATGGGTTCAACACAAGTTAGAATGGCGAAAGACTGAATAGTCACTTGACTTGTTTGACTTTATTGAAAATGAAAGAGAAATGTATATTAAAATAATGACACTACATACCATCGCATGGTTTCTAGGTTGGTTCGATCAACACTTTTTGGTGTAGAAGTCGTGGTTCGATTCTTCCTAATGATAAGTTATGCAATACTCTCATCCCCAATATGTAAAAGATTTTATGTCTCAAAAGATAAATAAATAATGACACCACAGCATTCTCTATGAGTAAGGGTGGCCCCTTTGCACATGATGATAGATCATAAAAGCAACATCTATAGAAGGTATGCAACAAAACTTTTCACTAATTGTTAAATAATTATATCAGAGCATAGCTGATACATTGATAATCTTTGCATGAAAAAACTTTGAAAAAAAATTACAAGATTAGACAAAATTTCGTATACTCATACAAAATTAATTGCTCATTGTAATATATTATTTTAAGTTCGGGTTTACAAATTTAACTAAATGAGTGATGGCTCTATCCCTGAATGTGCTGAAAAATTTTCTAGAGGTATAAACGTGATAGTTTACAAATTCAAAGAATGTGTATGCAATTTGCTCTCACTTTTATTGCTCAAAAATGTGAAATTGACAAGGAACCTAGTCCGCACACAGTGAAATTGCATGATTGTTTTCTATTTTGAAGTAAATGTTTATTTAAAAAATTACAAAATGTGTAATTAATTTGCTAACGTGTAAAGTATTGAGGTGAAAATGTGCTCTTAGCTTCCTGGTTCACTCCTGATCAGGATCTGGTACCTGAGACCAAAACAATGGTGAGAGTTGACCGCCTCTGGGGATGGAAAACCACCTCCAATGATTATGTCAGTTCAAGAGGATAAATCAAAGACTCCCTTGAGGAATAAATGCCCAAGGAGACAAAGAAGAGAATGTTCTTGAGGAGTTAACGCAGGAGAGTAATGGCTGGAGTATTCCAGTCATCTTGGCTTACTGTTACTTGTGTGAAGAATGGTTATATATGCAGCTGGTCCATACCTAAACTAACGATGGATGTGCCGTAGCCCTACGATGAGGATGGTCTAGATGAAGGGTGGAGATGACTTCTTAGATAGGCTTGTTCAACAAACCAAGCCGTGCGATCTCTTCGCTGGTGAAAGATCTTGTTGATGAGTCAAGCAATCAGTCTCGAAGTGATATTGACATGACACCAGCCCGCAGTTGAGAGACAAAAAGATGTAGGTGAAAGGCTCGAGGCAAGCTTGGGGCGAGGGAGAAGCTTCATTGTCATCCATGAACATTGAGGGAGAAGCTTCATTGTCATCCATGAACATTTAATGACTCTTGACGCATTCAATGCGAAATTAAATGTCGTGATTGACGTCTAGATAAAAGACACGTCAAATCTGTTGTCATTGTGATGTATGATTCTTGAGTTCTCAGCTAATATTTCCTACGAAAAGCCGCATGACCGAGAAGTGTCAACAGAATTATCTTGTACCAAGCTTGAATTCTAGGTTTGGTTCAAGTGGCTTATTCCAATCGGACCATAATGACCCTAACATAAAGCTATCACCACATACCAAGTTGATCACAGTATTCTGAAATATTTAACACGACCTTGCACTGTGCCCAACGCCATGAAAATCTGGTCAATGTTCGTCCAATGTGGACTTTCTGCATTAATTCTTGGTACAGCATTTTGTTGACTCCCAAGCCTTTATACACGAAGCACGGAAACTGGACAAAAATGCTGACCTAACCCCATTACTACAAGACTGTCAGACACAGCTCATGAGATTTATTTCAAAGACCCACTGAAGAGGGCATAATAGCTTTTCCCACACTCACCAACTGCAATAAATAGCTACTTCCACTCCCTATTTTCTCATCCCAACCTCTTGCAATTTCCTCTTTCCTCATCAGTTTTCTCCTCAATGGGTACTTCCACAACCCTTTCAGCCATCGCCATGGCCAGTATTCTAGCTGGGGTAATGATATCAGAATCCATGGTAACGGCTCAGAATTGTGGCTGTAAATCAAACGAGTGCTGTAGCAAATTTGGGTATTGTGGAACTGGCAACGCTTACTGCGGCGATGGATGCCAATCAGGGCCTTGCTATGGGTCTAACAATGTCAAGGTGTCTGGTATAGTTACACAGCAATTCTTCAATGGGATAATTAATCAAGCACCTTCAGGGTGTCCCGGCAAGAGCTTCTATACCCGTGATGCGTTTCTGCAAGCATCTAATTCTTATCCTAGCTTTGGCACCACTGGAACAACTGATGACTCTAAACGTGAGATTGCTGCGTTCTTTGCCCATATAACTCATGAGACTGGCTGTAAGTTTTTCACAATATTCATTTTCAAGCTTCTTCTTGTAGAAACTTCAAACAAATTCTTGAAAGTCTAATGCTTTTTTGCGTGTTTGACTACAGTCATGTGTTACATAGAAGAGAAAGATGGTGCTTCTAAGAATTACTGTGACGGATCATACACACAGTACCCGTGCGCCGCCGGCAAGGGTTACTACGGCCGTGGACCTCTTCAGCTAACGTGGAACTATAACTATGGTGCTGCAGGAAAGAAAATAGGATTTGATGGGCTAAATTCTCCTGAAACTGTGGCTAGAAATGTTCTGATTTCATTCAAGGCAGCACTGTGGTTCTGGATGAACGATTGTCATTCACTTATAACTTCTGGGAAAGGATTTGGAGCAACAATCAGAGCCATCAACGGTAAACTAGAATGCAATGGTGCTAACACAGCAGCTGTGCAAAATCGTGTTAAATATTATAAAAACTATTGTAGCCAATTTGGGGTCTCCCCTGGCGACAACCTCAGTTGCTAAGATGCTTTATATTTTGGTTTAGTTTAATTTCTCTGAATATGAGGGAAAACAAATAAGGCTATAGAGTTGATCAGGGCTAAAGCAAGGTGCTCAGTGTTGACCAATGCCTGAAGAGGTTGCACATTTAGCTCTCTCTAATGGTATATAATGGTATATGTAATATCTCATCTACCACCTTTGTATTGTGATAAAGTCTACTACATAAATTAACATAAAATATTTATTTACTTGATTTAATCTTTAATTTCTCATTTTTTTCCATTAGGGTATCTTGGCCTTGGGATTGATATTTTTCAAAGCAACAATCACAGAATTGGGTTATTCTAAGTTTGTAAGTTTGGCTTTGATAGCCTAAAACCTATTTGAAAAGGGAATAATAGTTGGGTTCAAAGATCTTGCCTAAGACCAAAATATTCTAGTCTTGAATTAGGGTCAAAGTAAGGTTTAGCCGTTTAGGTTTGAGTGTTTAACCCAACTTGTCTTGTCATAACGTTACCTTACCATGCATGATTTTAACCATGTATCTATCCCGACCTTGATTGTGGATTGTTTTATCGTTTTGTTATTAGGGTCAAGGTCAAGACCCAACCCTTAATAATGAATCAGATCAAGGCCAATGAAAGCCAACCTAACTTAGCCAAACCCTATCAAGGTGGGTAATATTAGGATTGACCCACTAGGATTGTGAAAGACTGAACATAATCCATTGACTTTTCAATTTTATTGATTGACTTTTCAATTTTATTGAAATTAAGAATAAAAAGTAGATGAGAAATGAATGCGAGATAATGACACCAGAGCTCTTTATGAGGGAGGATGGCCCCTTTGCACATGAAGCATAAAAAAGAAAGGTCATAAAAGCATCGTGCATAGGAGGTGTGTGGAATGGTTATTTCACTTATTGTTAATGGGTATAGGTGATACATTGATAAACCTTGCATGATTTTTTTTGAAAAAATTTACAGGATTGGAAACAAATTCAGTTTACTGAGATAAAATTGGGTTTGCAAAACAAACTAAAATGGTATGTTCCCTCAGCTTAGGACAGAATTACACAGAAAAATTTTAAGGGGTAGATATAGTAGTTTACAAACTTGGTGATATAATAAAAAAATAGACGAATCCGATGCCGAAGGCTTCTGGACAAGCAAGAGTCTGAGAATTGTGTTATTACTTTATTACTAAAAAATATGAAATCAACCTACAATGTATTCCGTAAATAATGAAACCACCTATTGGGATGTGTTATGGGAAAAATACCTGAACTCGATTCAAACTGGAGTTAAGGGAACAACACCAAATGAGACACATTGACAGTCGTATGAACAGACTAATACAAACCATCAGATCAGAACAAAGGAATTCAATGGCGAACAAGGGGTTGAGACTTGAGACATAGATGACGACAAGTATAAATAAGAAAAGGGCAAGAGCCAAGTGAAGGAGATTCATTTTTCTCTTCTCACTCTCGTCTTGAGAGAGAGCTCTTTCTCTACAATTTGAGACCGCAAACATTTGAACTTACTAAACTGTCAAAGACAGATTGTCGATCACAACAATTGGCTCTGCCTCTAACGATCATTCCTAGTAGTTCCAGGATCTTCATCACACAAATTATTAGTTGATTGAATTGGCTCATACAACTTCGAATTGAGTCGAATTGATCTGCTCAAGTCTAAGAGTTGAGCGGTTTGACATTTAGTGAGATTTTTCATCAACATGATGGAATAAATAATGGAACAAAGACTATGGAATAATTATTTTCTGTTTGTAAGTAAACATTTTATTTTAAAAATTACAAATTGTGTAATTAATACACTAACAGGTAAGGTTGTCACCCGGTGACACCCCAAATTGATCACAATATTCTGTGTAATATTGAGCACGGGCTTGCACAGTTGCTGGGTTTCGACCATCACATTCAAGTGCACCATTAATGGCTCTGATCGTTGGTCCAAACCCTTCACCAGAAGTTATAATTGAGTGGCAATTGTTCATCCAGTACCACAATGCTGTCTTGAATGAAATAACTACATCATTCCCCACAGTTCCTGGAGAATTTAGCCCATCAAATCCTATACTATTTCCTGCTGCTCCATAGTTGTAGTTCCATGATAACTGCAGTGGTCCTCGGCCGTAGTAACCCTGACCATCGGCGCAGGGGTACTGTGTGCTTGTCTCATCACAGTAATCCTTCGAGGCACCATCAATCTCTTCTATGTAACAAAAGTCTGTATGTGCACAAAAACCAGCTCATTATAAATATAACAACTAGGAAAGCGAGAATGAAAGAGTATATAGAAACCCTAATCCTAGAAGAGAAGGAAAACTTACGTCCAGTCTCATGAGTTACATGCGCGAAGAAGGCAGCAATCTCACGTTTAGAGTCATCAGTTGTTCCAACCCTGCCAAAGCTTGTATATGAATTAAGGGCTTCAAGGAATGCATCACGAGTATAGAAGCTCTTGCCAACACAAGAAGAGTCTGCTTGACTGATAATCCCATTAAAAAACTCTTCTGTCACAATATCAGCCACTGATACATCGTTAGTAGGAGGTGCAGCATAGCATTGACCTTCTTGGCAACCGGTGCTGCAATAATCGTCGCCGGTGCCGCAATATCCCCACCGGCTACAGCAGAGGTCTGATGCGCAGCCGCAGTTCTGACCCATTACAGAATCTGAGAAAAGTCCGGCTAAAACTCCGGCTGAAGTGATGAGAAGTAGGAACTTTCTGACTGTAAGGGAAAGCATGTTGGGACTAACTGTTGATGAAGAATTCATAAAGAACAGGTGAAATCAGAAAGTTTGAGAAGATAGAGTGGGAAATTGGAGGACTTATAGTGGTTCTGGTAAGAGGCTAAAAGATAATGTTTGACATTTGTGTGTCGGCTGCACTAAAATGCTAAAAGTCAAAGTCTATACGCGTTAGGAATTGTATGTATTTTGACTTTGATTTTGTCAATAGATTTTGAAGCATGTTTACGTTGCGCAAGAACCTCCATCGAGTCAATCCATTGAAGGTACCTCAACAGCCCGACCTAGCATTCGTGGGAAAATTGAATCCGAATCACTTCACAGTAGCACTGATGTTTTTTTATCACACATTTTGGATGGGGTTTATGTAAGAATTCTCACCGAATCTGAATCACTTTGCGGGAGCACTGATGTTTTTTTGCCACGCATTTTGAATGGGGGGTTAATGTAGGAATCACTAAAGATCCAATTTTAATTTTTGTCTGTTTTGGCAAAAAAAAATCTAATTTTAATTCATTTTATTAGTTCTAAATATAAACCCATCTAAAATGTGTTGTGAAATAACATCAAGGGAACACCATAGGAGGAGGGGATCCAAATTCAATTGAATTTTCTCAACCCTCTGATTGATTATTCTTGCCTCACTCTTCTTCATCATACATTTAATAATGGAATTCACTCGTGATCCACTTTATATATATTCAATGGTGGATCCCTTCATCTGTGGTAGAGAATTTGGAATGACTTTTTTTTTGTGGTGGCCCTGGTGGGGGGTGGGAATATAGCCAACGTTATACACTACCTTTTGGGGGTATTCACATTGGCACAAGTCCACTCATTCAGATTGTCTTGACAAAGTTCATCCCCCCCTAGGATTGTTATTGGATGTATCTCACATTCTAATAGATTGTCTTACACATATTTAGACGTTTTTTATTAGGATGTATGTGACATAACCTAACCTTGAAATGCACTCCATAAAAGTTTTGGTCCTTAAAGATGAGCCCATCCATGTTTTGTTTTCATGAATTTTGAAATTGTAACTGCAATTAGTTCAATTGACAATTTTGACTAGTCAAATTGAATCCAATATGGATGAATTATTAACCGATCTGGTATCATGATACCTTTTTTTGCTACAATTACTACCATCGCCAAAAATCCCATTATTTGCGCAGTTGTAAACGTTGTAATAAACCCATTATTCGTGACGATTGTAATCACCACCAAGAAGATTTTTCTAGTTGGTGCTCGAAAACTTTCGTCTATTTTTTACAACACCAATAGAGACGATGAACGTGGCGACAGAAGGTAAGTGTAGCCAGGGGCGGAGCCAGAATTGAACATGGGGGGCTGAATATACGTGGGCCAATGCAGACTTCACTGTGGGTCCCATCTCATAATCTTTTATTATATTTTGACGTGAGGTCCACAGTAAAAATTTAGGTAAATTAATAGGAGGACTAAAATAGATAACACAATTATAAATAAATTATAAAAAAATATTAAAATAAAATAAGGGCAAAAATTGTGAGAGAAAAACTTTAAAAAATCATGAAAGAAAAATGTGAAAAATAAATTGTCGGAGAAATTATAAAAAAAAAAAATTTTTGAAGTCTATTAACTAAATATGGGATAAACACTTAATTTATCATAAATTAATTAAAAAAAATCAATGATTATGATTAGATATAATAATATTAATGGCAAAATTTAAACATCCAATTAATAAAACTTAAACTTTAAATTGCTATTAGTAGGATTCGAAACTTTATAAGAAAGTTTAGGGATTCAAAAATAAAATAAAATGATTACGAACAACCGAAAGAAAAATCAACAAAATAAATAATAATAATAATAATAATAATAATAATAATAATAATAATAATAATAATAATAATAATAATAATAATAATAATAATTATAATAATTATAATAATAATTATAATAGAATTATGCTTTATGAAAAGAATACTATAAAAATCGTGAGTGTGAGAGAGAGAGAGGAATAATTTGAAAAAGAGAGAATGAATACCTAATAACTAGGAAGAAGATTTAAGAAAATTCCAATGTCTTCTAACTAATCCAACATTTTGTGAGACATGTGATAAAAAAAGAAAAGAAAAAAAAAGAGGAGATTCATGAGAGAATAAATATGAAATAATATATAGGGTTGAGAACTCACCTCTCAGTGGAGAGATTGTGGGTTCAATCCTTACCGGCGGCATATGTAATTATCCCAACCCCAATTTTCCTATATATAAAAAGCGCCTTTGTTATATAAATAATATATAAAGAGAAATTCATGGATCTGAGTTAGTTTTTAATTAAAGTTTAACATTTTATTCCTAAAAACTATGAATTTAATGATAACCATTACATAATGATTAAAAATGACATTTATACCTTTTACTCAAATATTTGTTACAATCGCCTTTTTTTTTTTTTTTTTTTTTTTTTTAACGATTTTTTTTTGTAGTGTCAATACAATATTACCAACCCGTCAAAGCATCATGATAAGCATGATATTCCCTCTTATTCCCCTTGAATATTTTGTCTTTCATCCAATTTAACTTTTTACTTTTTGTGGGTAAAATCATCTAATGAAACTATATGGACATAAAAATGAAGGGGATTGGGGGGGGGGGGGGGGATTCAGCATTCAAAATGTTACCACTCGAAAAACTTGCTTGTTTTTTGGCATTTCTAGATTTTCGACTAAAATAATTACTAAATTTGTTAAATTTTTAAATTTCAAATCTAGTCCTCACAAATAAAATGGTAGAGATGTAAACAAGTAATTGAAAACTTATATTCAATTTATATTCATGTCCATTTAGAAGAATTTACTTAAGAAACTAATTATCCGCTTATCATTCAGACTAAATCCGTTTGAAAACCAACTATATATTATCCAAATCTGTTGTGGATATGGTATTACCACTATTTGATCTGAATCCGGTCCGTTTACATTTCTATTTAAAAATTCCTCATAAGGGTGTTTTTTGGGTACGGACACATAATACTTTAGGTTTTTTTTTGGCCTTTTGGGGGCGAGGAGGGGGGTTAAATAGAAAAGCTGTGTTTTTGTTTTCTTCATCTTCATAGTGAAAATAAACAAATTACTTGGCTAGTTGGCTGTGGGCATAGCTTTGCTAAAAACATGCATGGTAATACTTTTTTTTTTTTTTTTTGACACATGCATGCATATTAATACTCAAAAATACTCAAATTAGGTATTTTTATTGTTTTTCATTTAATGCCATTTTGGTGAAACACAGTTCTTCAAAATTCAAATCGTCGCTGGTCGAACTGAACTTATTTTCCTTTATTTATTTATTTATTTTTATTTTCCCTTTAGTCGAGCCGTTTCTCTGTTTCGTCGAAACAATGGCGGTTGTTGTGTATCCATTTGGTTCAATTTACGTCTCCTTCCTGTTTGCTCGCATTCGCCTTTCCCACATGATGAAGGATGTAGATACATTTCGATTCACTTCCCATGCTTTATTCAAATTTCAAGGCCTTCTGGATTTCAGTGGTTTGTTCAGATTCTCAGCTGATGAAGGAAAGGGGTACAGAGGAGGAAATAAGGGTAAAGGGTATTGGAATTTGTTTCTTTTTTTAGCAATGAACAGGTGTTTTCCATTGAATGAAAAGCGGAGAGTACCCAATTCTGTGGTCGTTGTTGCTGTTCTCGTTTTTTCTATTTTATCCATCTGTAATTGCTTTTCGTCATCCTCCACCTAACTTCTATCATTGCCGGGGACCTCCATTGCCCCGGCTTCTCTGTGAATAGAACTAGGAAAAGTAAGAAAGAAGAAAAAAGAGCGGAGGAATGGATATTAGAAGATTGATTTGTGGGCTCTCCCTGTTAATTCTGTTTGAGGTACCCAGTATCTCTGCTTCTGGTATATTCAGGGTGCACCACAGATTTGCAGGTCAGAAGCGGTCTTTGAGTGATATCAAAGCTCATGATGGGCGGCGTCACAGTAGATTCCTGTATTCCAGTATTGATATCCCCTTGGGTGGAAACAGCAACCCTAAAGATGTTGGGTTTGTTACCAATTCATCGCTTGCATTTTCTATTTCGTTTAATGTTTATGTGATTTTCTTACATCGAGTTTTGGATTGTCAAACGTTATTCTCGGTGGATATTATTTTGACCCATGGTTAAAAGACTTTGCTGCCCTTGTCAAGAACTCTGTTTCGTTTATTTTGAATGGGTCCAATTAGATTTCTATTCTGTATATTTGAGATATCTTTGTCAAATGGCAATCTTCTTTGCGAGTGGTTGTAATGGTCAAATGTCAACTTCTTCCTTTCTGTTTTTTTTGTTTTCCCACGTAAACATCAGTTTTCTTCATTGCCATGCTAATTGTCAAAAGTTGTTTTTGTATCTTTTTTCATTCAATGTAAATGACATGAAAGTGTTTCGGGTTCTGGTGGGTCTGTTGATTCTTGTAGGTCATACTTTACTAAACTAGCCATTGGGTCTCCTCCGAAGATTTATTATGTACTAGTCGATACAGGAAGCGACATTCTTTGGGTCAATTGCGTTGGCTGCACCAAGTGTCCAGTGAAAAGCAGCAATATCGGGGTATGCTTATCCTTATGCTTTCTGTCTTGAGTCTTGATCCACCCCCTTAAGATTCTTGGTTCAGCATCATTTCACATTTTCTCAATCTCAAGTATGTGCTATGTTCAATTATTTATGATGCACAGGAAGAACTTGAGCAATATGACCTAAAGGCTTCTGCAACTGGAGAACTGATTAAATGTGATGAAGATTTTTGTTACCTTGCTTCTGAATCCCCTATTCCTAGTTGCACCAATAATATGGACTGTGCATTTAGTGTGGAGTATCAAGATGGGAGTGCAACCACTGGATACTATGTCAGAGATGTTATACAATATGGTCAAGTGTCTGGAAACAAACAGACTACTCTCTCTAATGGGACCGTTGTCTTTGGGTATGACAGTTTTATTAACTTTTTACATTTGCACCAGTACGTCACTAATTCCGATTTTGTTGTATCTTGCTTGCATTTTTACTAGACTTTGGTACCTTGTCAAACATACACTTAAACATTTGAATACACATATCCACACACATAACAGAATTCCTGTGCCATTAGTCTCAGGATTGACTCTCCTTTAAGTTAATGCATTTGATCCAAGTTACAGCCTTTGACTATTCCCCTAGGCCCTTTGACCATAGAGTCCCGGTTTCCATCAAGTGCCTCCTAGATTTTAGGACTAATCTGTAGAAACCCTAACATCCAATATTCTTCCCTTAGCACCTGCATTCTTATTCCCAAAGCTACATCCTTTAAACAGTTCTAAAACCCTAAACAGGCCCCCTTGTTTTGAGAGTTTGAAATCTTTTTTGATAAGTCTTGGATAATCCATCATTGTTTGAATGCCTTGATCAAGCCACATTACTCTAACCAAGTCATATAACTTTCAAGTAGTCACTTGACCTCTAAAACAAAATTGTACTATAGCCTAGATACTCAATTTTAGCTCCCCAAGTTACACCCATACAACTTAAACCCATGAGTTTAAAGGCCCATAACCAGTACAACCCACCCCTAGGCTTATTCATAGGAAAATAAACCAGGTAGGGGTCGATCTGCATCAAGTAGATTATGATATATAGATTATGATATATGAAAGAATGATCTTGGAAACAGCCACTTCCGTAAAGCAAGGGTATGGCTGAATAGATTTGCCCCTCCCAGAACCTGTAGTGCCTCACACAATGGACACTATTATGGGGAGAGAATAATGGAAGACTGGAGAAACAGAAGATATCTGATTATGTTATGGGACTTCAGGTTAAATTTTGAATGAGTGACTCAGACTCTCCTGCAAAATTTATGGGTTCTGAATATGAAAAAAAAATGTGGGTCATAAGAAACAGAAGATATCTGATTATGTTGTGGGACTTCAGGTTAAATTTTGAATGACTGACTCAGACTCTCCTGCAAAATTTATGGGTTCTGAATATGAAAAAAGAAGAAGTGGGTTTCACATCCTTATGAGGAGAGATGTCTGACACTAAACTATTCTGCATTTGAAATGAAGTATCTTATGACCAAATTTGTTGCCACATTGCTGAAAACCACCTGACTTTTGTAATACGCCAGGTATCCTTTAACATTCTCCATTGGTTCGTAGACAGGACAGACTTTTCTGAGTCATGTACTAAGGGCTTTAGTCTTATTATATCTGGTCGTTGATTAAATTTCTACATACGCTTTTTCTTTGGAAGGAAAAAGGAAATCTTATAACTTCAGTGGAATAATCAACCCTTTATTCTGAGTAGGTTGGTTGAGCTATAAGAGAAACATAACCAATTATAAATACCTTGGGGCTAAGCCTTCAGGACAAGATGTTCTCTGGCCAACTTCCGTAAGACCCATCCAACACCCAAGCTGTTCTTGTGACCTACCTCATCTATATGAAGCAGTTCTTGATGGTGTCTATTACTTTCTTTAATACTTCACATTGTCTCTTAAATTTTGTATTCTCATTATTCTATTTTTAAAGTTTTCTCTGATTGATCTCTCTTTATAACAGTCTGTCTTTCCATTTTTAAAATCAGAAATATTTCCTCTAGTCTGACAACTTCTCTTTTTTGCTGTTTATATAGTTCTCTTTATGTCTCTGTGATAGGTGTGGTGCTTTACAATCTAGTGGTGACACAGGTCAATCTGATGATACTCTTGGTGGAATTCTTGGTTTTGGACAAAAAAATACATCCATGATATCTCAGCTAGCTTCGGCAGGTAAAGTGAGAAAGTCGTTTGCTCACTGCTTGGGTGGTATAGAAGGAGGTGGAATGTTTGCTATTGGACATGTTGTGCAGCCAAAAGTAAAAACAACTCCATTGGTACCAGAGCAGTATGTGATTTTATCCTACTTTTCAAAGTAGTTTGTACCCTTAGCTTTCTTAATTATCATTTTAATATGCCTTGTGCAAGTTTTTTTACTAACAAAGCATCATTAACCTTTATTTGGAATTTGGATGAGAAGTACTCATGATTCATGAACAACAGTATTAGACTGTCTTATTTGTTTAAAATCTACACTCCCCCAATATTGAATCTCATGTTAGCAAATCCAAGTCCAATTTACTGTTTGTTAACTTATTGACTCATAATTTCAATCATCAAATATTCAAGTAAATAAACATTCTTCTTGAGTGGTAGGTAGGTTATGATGCTATGATGAAGTACAAGCTTAAAATCAGTATTAGACAAATTAAATCGTATTTGCATTGGTATCGAGGCATCTTGACAACTAGTATTGCCTTGGTCTTCGTGTACAGGCCCCCTTTAATGTTTTGGTTTGCCTACAACTATTTTCTATTTATCATTAAAAAAGTTGCTTTTTGAATATTTGCTAATTCATGATTATTTTGATGAATTGGCCTCGAGTTGTGGGGTAAATATAAGAGACCAACCACCAGGTTTGCATGCTGGGAGAAGTAGGTTAGGCTATGCCTTACTTTATTCATGAAGAAATTATTATTGTAGTTTCAGTCCAACTTCATGAGTCTTTTAAGTGTGGTGGCCAGTAGTTGATGCAGAATTCTAATTGAAATGGTCTTCCTTTCTGAGAAATAGCTTAGGGTTGTGCTTTATAGGTAATGGGCCTTTGTTCCTGTTGAAAGAAACGATTGTGGTGAATGGCTTATTGATCCGTGATCTCAAGCCCTCTATTTATAATTAAGTGGAAAGTAGACTATTACAAGGAATAGAAGTTTACATGAATGCAAACTCTAATTTAACTCCTATACAAACTCTTATTAGACTCCTAATAGAATCCAACACTCCCCCTCAAGTTGAGGCATAGATATTAGTCATGCCCAACTTGCCTACAATAGGAAGGAAATCTTTTTCTTTCAAACCCTTAGTAAAAACATCTGCTACTTGGTCTCCAGATCTTACAAAAGGCATGCAAATAAGCCCTTGTTCCAACTTTCCTTTGACAAAAAACCTATCAATTTCAATGTGCTTAGTTCGATCATGTTGCACTGGATTATTAGCAATACTAATAGCAGACTTGTTGTCACAATATAACATCATAGGGTTTGGAACTTGGACTCCAATATCTTGCAACAAGCCTTTCAACCATAGTAGCTCACAAACTCCACGAACCATAGCTCTATATTCAGCTTCGGTACTAGATAAAGCTACCACATTCTGTTTCTTACTTCTCCAAGTAACTAGATTACCTCCAACAAAGGTACAGTAACCTGAAATTAACTTCCTATCTGGAGATCCAGCCCAGTCTGCATCAGTGTATGCTTCTACTTTTAGATTATCAGTGGGTGATAGAAGTATTCCTTTTCCAGGAGTTCCCTTCAAATACTGTAGTATTCTGGTAACGACCTTCATATGAGCTAAATATGGATCATGCATGAATTGGCTCACTATCCCTACAGCATAAGCGATGTCTGGCCTGGTGTGGGACAAGTAAATAAGCTTCCCTACCAGCCTTTGGTATCTTCCTTTGTCCACTGGTTCTCCCTCTTTTTCTTTAAGTTTAGCTCCAGCTTCAATAGGGCTATCAACTGGTTTACACCCCAACATTCCCACTTCTGATAATAGATCTAGGACATACTTTCTTTGGGATAGGAATATACCTTTATTTGATCGAGCCACCTCAATCCCTAAGAAATACTGTAACTTCCCTAGATCTTTAAATTTCAAACTCTCTGCCAAGAAAGCCTTTTAACTTTTGAATTTCTTCACCATCATTCCCTGTGATGACAATATCGTCTACATAAACAATGAGAAGTGTGATGTTAGTACCTGACTTCTTGACAAATAGTGTATGATCAGCATTGCTTTGCTTGTACCCAATAGAAGTCATTGCCTTCTGAAGGCGTCCAAACCAGCATCTAGGAGACTGTTTTAACCCATATATTGACCTCTTCAACCGACAAACTTTTCCTGCAGTATTGTCATCAGAAAAACCATGTGGGATTTCCATATAGACCTCTTTTGCTAACTCCCCATGTAAGAAGGCATTCTTTACGTCTAGTTAGTGCAAGTTCCAGTGTTTGTTCACAGCTACAGACAACGTAACTCGACAAGTATTTAGTTTCGCAACAGGGGCAAAGGTCTCCTGATAATCAATCCCATAGGTCTGGGTAAACCCCTTTGCAACTAGTCTAGCTTTCAACTTGTTGACTGATCCATCCATATTTTGTTTAACCACAAATACCCATTTGCAGCCCACTGGTTTTTTTCCTGGAGGAAGTGTAATCAGCTCCCAAGTGTCATTTTTCTTCATTGCCTGCATTTCCTTTACCATAGCTTCCTTCCATTTCTTATCAGCATAGGCTTCCTGCCAACTTTTAGGAACAGATACAGATGACAGAGAGGATATAAAAGCATGGTAGGAGTCAGACAAAGAGTTATAAGAAACATATTTAGCTATGGGATGTTGAGTACAAGATCTGACCCCTTTTCTAACAGCAATACGAAGATTGGAAGAAGATACCTCAGTAGAATTTGATTCTGGAGCAGAAGACTGAAGTGGTAACGTATCACCTTTCTCCACTTGCTTTAGCCGGTTGTATTTCTTCCTCTGATAAGTCTTCACCTCCTTATTCTGGTCAATTTGGTTTTGAAAGACCCCAACAGTGTGTCTCACAGGAGTGGTCTCCCCCTGGCTAGGTTATTCACATGGTTCAGAAAACGAAGGGGGTGGATTAGAGTCCTCAGTTATACTGGCCGAAGTCTTCCCCTGGTCAGGAAACTCTTCTGGGACTCTAAAGTTGTGTTGGTCTATGATAGGAAGATCTAGAGTCGGAAAGAACACCTCTCCTCTAGGACTCTCCCCCTGGAGAGGTGTATAGTAAGGGCAAAACTCATGAAAAATTACATCCATGGATACAATGGTTTTCCTAGAGGGAGGATGATAACATTTGTACCCTTTCTGAGTAGCAGAATACCCCAAAAATATGCAACGTAGGCCGCGGGGAGCCAACTTACTCTGGTGGGCTGTGATTCTGGCATGGCACACGCATCCAAAAACCTTTGGGGGAACAACAAAAGAAGAGGCTCCCTGAAGAATCTCATTAGGACATTTAAAACCAAGTATCCTACTGGGCATCCTATTCAGAAGGTAAGAAGCAGTGAGTATAGCATCACTCCAGTACTGGTCAGGTACATTCATAGCAATCATAATGGAACGGGCTATCTCTAAGAGATGCCGATTCTTCCTTTCGGCCACCCCATTTTGGGCAGCCGTATCAACGCAACTGGTCTGATGTATTATGCCAGAGTCAGAGAGATATCTTTGAAATTCACCATCAATATACTCGGTGCCATTGTCACTACGAAGGATCTTTACAGTGGCATTGAACTGAGTTTTAATCATATTATGAAAATCACGAAAACATCGGAAAACCTCATTTTTTTGTTTTAAAAGATAAATCAATGTAGAACGAGAGTGACAATCAATAAAAGTAACAAAGTACCTATGGCCAGTAATAGATACACGTCGGCAGGGACCCCACACATCAGTATGAATTAGCATAAAAGGAATAGGTCTTCTATTATGAAGAGAAGGTAAATAAGTAGAACGAGTCTGCTTTGCAAAAATGCAGGCTTCACAAAAAAAATTATCCTCATTATAAGAAGAAACCAAATTAGGAAATATTTTCTTAAGAGTTCCTAGAGGGGGGTGACCTAGCCTACGGTGCCACTGATGAAGGTCTGATTTTACCGAATGGACTGGATTAGAAGATGTAGTCAAAGCAGACGTAGATTCTCCAATCGGCTCAAGCAAATAAAGTCCATTGTCTAGTTTACCACGTCCAATCTCCTTCCCTGTGACCAGATCTTGAAGGACACAATAAGATGGGAAAAAAGTTACTTTACAATTCAAGTCATGTGTAAGACTACTGATAGAGAGCAAGTTACTAGAGAAAGAGGGAACATGTAAAACTTTAGACAAAGAAAGTGATGGAGAA
This sequence comes from Hakea prostrata, assembly GCF_041222555.1. Classification (NCBI taxonomy): domain Eukaryota; kingdom Viridiplantae; phylum Streptophyta; class Magnoliopsida; order Proteales; family Proteaceae; genus Hakea; species Hakea prostrata. The sequence continues at coordinate 17,909,540 of NC_142606.1, forward strand.
TGTTGAATGGTTCCTTTTCCAGCAATAGAAGAATATGAGCCATCAGCGATTCGAACTTTATCCTTTCCAGAAGTTGGAGAATATTGTAAGAAGGAAGAGGATAAACCTGTCATATGATCTGTGGCTCCTGTATCAATGATCCAAGGAGTAGAAACTGAAGAAGCTTGAAAGCTTGTAAAAGTTTTACTTGATATAGCAAGGTAGGAGTTGGTATGGGTAGTAGAGGAAGCAGTGGTCGAGGCTGTACCGTCAATAGTTGTCATGTTGACAAAATTATCTGCAGTTCTTCAATCTTCAACCTTTCGAAGTAACTGAAATGTCGCGAATACAATAGCCAAACCACCCAAACAAACGATAGAATTCAAAAAATACTTATAAAGAATACTTTTTTTCTTTGATATGGAAAATCACAAACAGGTCCCTGAAAGTTTGTAAATTTACAAACCTAACCCTCAAACATAGTATTTACGTTTTCTGTTTTTCTTTTTATTTTGGTTGGGCTGATCGAAACAGAAAACATAAATACAGCAGTAGTCTTCACTCTTCAGGAGTCTCTTTCAGCGGAAGTTGCAGAAGCTCCGGCAGTAGAAACAGCAATAGCAGGAGCAGCGGCAGCAGAAGTTGCAGAAGAAGCAGCGGCAGCGGAAGTTGCAAAAGAAGCAGCAGTAACCGATTCTAATCTATGATTCTTATCGCAAAAAACAGCAGCAGCAGGAATTCAAGAATCGCAGCAACAGGAATTCTTGTCGCGAGAAGCAGCAGGAAGCGTGGTTCTTCTTCTCTTCTTCTTTCCTTTTTTTTTTCTTTCTCTGATCTTTGAGGTGGAACTGAAACGATAGTGCAGCGGTGCGATGGGTTTGAAAAGGGAAAAAAATTCTGCCAAACGATGGTTGCAGAATTATGGTTTGAAGAATTGATTTCTGCGATGGTTGCAGAATTAGGTTGTAGAAGAACAAGAAAAAACTGCGAAGGGTTTTGGTGAAAAAAGATAATCTGCTATGGGTTTATGGGTTTGAAGAAAGAAAAAAATAGAAGAAGATCCTAACCGAACTTAGGCTCTAATGCCATGTTGAAAGAAACGATTGTGGTGAATGGCTTATTGATCCATGATCTCAAGCCCTCTATTTATAATTAAGTGGAAAGTAGACTATTACAGGGAATAGAAGTTTACATGAATGCAAACTCTAATTTAACTCCTATACAAACTCTTATTAGACTCCTAATAGAATCCAACAGTTCCCATGGTTTATTTTGTATTATGTGGCCTTTTTTGTAGGCCTAGAATAAGGTTTATTAAGTAGTTAACTTTCTGTGTCGGGGACAAATTCAAATAACCAGTTCAGTTATTGTTGAATTTTAATTGTCATGTGACAACTTAATTGGTCACATTACTCCTTCATATTAGCATGTAATTAGGAGCCCACACTCTCCCTCGATTTGAGTAGGAGAGTAGTGTTCCATTTTAGTTTTTTTTTTTTTGGATTAGCTTGTTAGCTTTGGCTTAACTAACAAGGTTCCCTTTCTGATGTTTGTTAAGCCTATATATATGCTACATCATGGAGATGGAACATAGACTTGAGAAAAAGAATCAAATATTTGTTGCTTGCAAGTTGCTGCTACTGTTGCTTTCGTCTACAGTGTGGGATCAATGCCCTTTTGCTTAGTGCTTAAAGTCTAAGCTGGTTGGCCTCACAGTGTTTGAAATTCAAGTTGCTGTTGGGACTGGGGTTAGTCAAATTATTGTCACACAGAAGACCAAGAGGTTGTACTCAATCTCCCCATCAACTCAAGTTGAAGATTCGTCTTCTCTACAATGATTCTTCTGAGGAACATACTGTAAAATTGTTGCCATTGAAGATCAGCAACAACCATGAGTTGTCTTGAATGTTCTAACCTAGTTTTCTGCTTCGAATTTCTGGTTCTTTCCTCAATCCCTAACTAATTCCTATGTTCCTCAGCCCAATTCCTCAATTAAAACAAGCTTAAGTATCCATTGAATCACCCTCTGACCTGGCGTACTTTTGAATTTAATCCAAAAGCCCCTTCATCCCTCCATCAAAACCTTAGTAGATCCCCCTTTTCTGAAGTTGGATTGGCCTAAACCTTAATTCATTCTGACCTAAATTCCAGGCCATACAACCACCAGTTTTGTCTGTGCTTCCTTTCAAGAATTCCTCCTACAGTGTACCCTATTCAATTATTGTTATAGCTCCATCATCCCTTTGAACCCTACATTTACTCAACCCTAGTTCTATTCCAAAACCCAACTCAAATTACACTCTTTCTAAGCATTGAAATCCCATCAGGATTTCAGGAGAGTATCCCCTCCACTTCACCCGAACTCAATGGGTGTCTCAGTCCTTAGTTCCCGATGAAACCCCATTATTCGTCTGGTCCTACGTTTTCTCAAAACCCCTAAAATTTAGGATCATAGTTCCAGTCACCTAATTTCAGTACAAACTTGGATCGATCTGCTGCCCTGCCCCCTTAAGTCTGAGTTATAAACCCCAATGTTAATTCCTATAATAAACCCACTAAATCCTCAATTCCCCTAAATCTGAAAGCTTTACTCTTGTTCTGCTGTAAGCAAACCGGTTCTTTAGGGTCCTATTAACTGGCCCTCATTCTTGAGGGTACATTAGTAATGCTGATCCTTTTTAATATCCATAATTAGCAACCACCATATTCATTTGCATTTTTAGTAGCATCTGAATGTTATACTATGAAAACATGGATAGATTTCTTTTATTTTTAATCACAATGACAGAAAAGGGTAAGTAAACTTGAAGTGTAAAGTGTGGATTCTACAATAAAATTGGCAAATGGGAGCATTTCATCCTCAGATACAGCTTGAGATTTCTCATAGCTTTTGAAGTTTGCTATCTCAATGTAAGATTTAATTGTAGTGAGCTGTTAGACAACATTTTCTTAAATTCTTTTATCCTTGCCAAAATGGATTACCAAACTATCCTGGTTTACATGCCTAGCAGGAACAATCAGTTCAAACCCAGATCAACAAGTTAGATATTACTTTGCCTAGCAAGCTAGCATGCCCCTTAGATTCCATTACCTGTCACATACTTTTAGATAAAATAATTGGTCAGGAAACCCTTGAAACCAACAGTGAAACTTTTTGGTGGATAGCCAGATTATGGAAGAGAATAATTTCAGGGGATGGGGAATGAGATCCCAGAGTCACACTGTCAACAAAAAATTCCATTTATATGCAAATTTCAAAGAAGAAAAATAACAGGACTCACTATATAGAGAATGAAACTGAGAAAATAAAATAAATACTCTTGATTCAAACTTTAACTGATACCTATTCAAAGATCTACGTCAGCAAGTCCAAGAAGCTGCCCACTAGCATAACAACTGTAGTACTAATCTTTTTTGGCAAGTACTTGTAATATAGAAGAACAGTACATAAGAGGCGTTCTCCTGGAACCCCAACCAAGGGGGCATTTTCTCCTAACCAGTATCTCGAATAAGAAAATAAGCCCAGTTACACTCTGTAATAAACATGTGCTTCCATGTCCATCTGAATTAGGTCATCAAGATCTACAGAGATCTCTATAGGTTTCTCTATAGTAGGGGTATAGTTATTTCTGTACTTGGTTTAATTTTAACCTTTTATGTTTTCAACTGAGCTGTTGTTTGATTGGTCCACTTTCTTCTAATTTTTGGTCCAATTGAATCAAGGTCAGTTGGTCATTTCTGTTCTTACTTAATTAGTAAATAGGACCTGTTTAAAGCCTCCATGCATGAGTGAGGGTGTAATTTCCTTTCCAATTAGAATTGGTCCACTCCTAATAAGAGTTGGACTTGCATTATCTGGCTCATTGTCCCCTATTAATTGGTGGAAAGAATAGACAATGCTGACTTTTAAAATCTGCTAGGTCCAATCCTTGGAGTTTGTGAATTCCCTGCTGGTTTACCTTTGAGGAGGAAGTTTTGGAGTGCTAGGTGTTTAAAGTTGTCTCTCATTCCTCTCTGACTGTGGAATCTGTCTTCAATGGTTTTCTGCATACTAGTTGCTGCCTTTGGAAGTCTCCTACTAGTTTAGCAATTTAGCCCTGGATGAGCAGGGTCAGCCAAGAGCAGGTCCTTCCAAGATCGTGAAAACAGAATTGGCAGGGGGTAGGTATTGAGTGTCAAGGAGATGAGGGGCTATTTAGGATCTACATTAACCTGATGGCAAAGGCCTTAAGGAAATGGTGTGTAGGTGTTGAATGGTCTGAGAAATCCTGACTTATGTCAAAGTGACATAGTCAGCCCTTACTTATAATAATGATATGACAGAGAAAAAACAGATGTTCCCAATGTGGGACTATTATAATAAAAATATCCTAGAGACAGACAATTCTGCCCTTGTTAATATTTAACTATATTACAACACTCCCCCTCAAGTTGGTACGACATTTATCATGCTCAAATTGCTAGTGATATTACTAAAGGCTTTAGTAGTCAAAACTCTTTGTAAGCACATCAGCCCTCTAGTTGTCAAATGACACAAAAGAGATACAGATCAGTCCAAACTCAGTCTTCTTCTTGATGAAGTATCTATCAATCTCCACATGTTTGGTTCTGTCATGTTGTACTGGATTATGAGCTATACTGATTGCTGATTTGCTTTCCAAATACAGCTGTGTAGGTGTTTCAAATCTGGTCTAAGTTCTTGAAATAGCCCTTCTAACCATAGCACCTTACAAATTCCTTATGCTATGGTTCTAAACTCAGGTTCAGCACTAGACCTAGCAACCATTGCTCGTTTTTTGCCCTCCAAGTTACCATGTTTCCTCTCATATAAGTACAGTACCCAGAGGTAGATCTTCTATCATTAATGCATCCTGCCCTATCTACATCTATATATGCCTTAATCTTTAGGTGTCCATAAGGGGAAACCAGAATTCCTTTTCTTGGAGTAGCTTTGAACTACCTTAAGGCAACATCTAGGTGTGAAGAATGAGGATCATGCGTATATTGTCTTACCAGACTAACAACAAAGGTGATATTGGTTGAGTTGTGAGATAGTTAACTCAACTATCCAACTAACTTTTGATAGCTAGTTTTATCCACTGGTTCTCCTTTTGTCTTCAAGTGTAAATTGGGGTCAATGGGATTTTCATCTGGTTTGCACCCTAACATCCCAATTTCAGTCAGCAAATTCACAGTATTTCAAGACCTAGGAAGTATTTGAGTCTTCCCATATCCTTGATTTCAAATTTTGTTCCCAAAAATTGCTTTAGGGCTAACATCTATTCTTCACCACTTCCAGTGATCACAATATCATCTACGTACACTAGCAGTATAGTTGTATGGAAATCCTTCTTCTTGATGAACAAAGTGTGGTCAACATTGCTCTGTTTGTAGCTGATAGACACCATGGCTTTATATAACCTCCCAAACTAGGCCTGCAGAGACTGCTTCAGTCCATACAAGGCTCTTTGAAACTTACACACCTTCCCATAAGTCTCAGTCGTGGTATACCTTGGTGGTACATCCATATGTAGTTCTTCTTGAATTTCTCTATTAAGAAAAACATTTTTCACACCAAGTTGTTGCAAATTCTATTCTTGATTTACTGCACATGAGAGAATAGCCCGTACTGTATTCATTTTTGCAACTGGGTAAATGTCTCTTGATAGTTAATCCATAGGCCTGAGTGCATCCCTTGGCCACCAATCTTGCTTTATATCTCTCCATAGTCCCATCTGCCTTGTGCTTGATACAAACACCCACCTATAGGTAAGGTCACCAAATCCCACGTTTCGGTGTCTTTTTTTTCTTTTCTTTTCTTTTTCCCAGAGCTCTCATTTCTTCATCCATTGCTTCCTTGCAGTTTGAGTGAGTTAGTGTCAGCTGCCATGTGTTTGGAATAGAAGTAAAGGACAAAGAAGAAACAATGTTCTTAAATTTTGGGGATCGGGCCTAATATGAAATAAAATTGGAAATTGGGTATTTGGTGCGTGTTTGTGGTTGTTTTTGCACTACAATTAGTAGGTCTAAAGATGGATCTGAGGCGGGTTCAGAAAGTGACTTACCTGGAATAGTCTCTTTAGGACTAGGAGTAAGAGCTTCCAATCGGTTAGGCATGGTAGGGGGACCTTCTCTTTTTGATTTCCTTTGATAAGTCTTGGGAGGTTATTTCAGGGTCGGTTGTTGCTCCCCTTGCACATCACTGTCTTAGTCCACCAACAATTGTTTCTGAATAGTAACTCCACCTTCCAAGTGAGGATCATTAGCAAGGATATTAGAGGAAATGTCTAAAGGAGGGATAACAACCGGAACCTCTTCACTAGTACTCTCCCCCTAAAGAGGTGTAGGGAAAAAGGGAATTTTCTCTTGGAACATGAAATCCATGGAAACTACCATCCGACAGAGGGAGGATGATAACACTTATAGCTTTTTTGGGTAGTAGACTAATGAAAAAATATGCACTATAACTCATGTGGATCAAGCTTACCATGAAGATGATGATTTTGGGCAAAGGCAATACTTAGGAGGAACAGTAAAGGCTGCTGTACCTAATAGGACTCAAGGGGATAACAGTGTTGCAAAACCTGGGATGACATTCTATTAATGAGGTAGGCTGAGGCTGTAGTGAGAATGACATCTATCCAAAATTGAGGTGGAACGTGCATAATGAACATTAGGGATCGAGCAGCCTTAAGAAGGTATCTATTTTTGAGTTCAGCTTCACTCCATTTTGGGTGGAGTGTCAACACAACTACTCTGAGGAATAATCCCATGATTAGCAAGATAAGAGGAAAATTCCCTTGTATACTTAGTCCCATTATTAGTATGCAGTATTTTCATGGTGGCCCCAAACTGAGTGATAACCATGTTACGAAAAACTTTGAAACAAGAAAAAACATTATTCTTTGGTGAAGCAAATAAACCCACGTGGTTTTAGTGCAACAATCAACAAAGGTGACAAATCAACGATAACCATAAGTAAAAACGATATGAGAGGGACCCCAAACATAGAATGAATAACGGAAAATTGAATATTACTATGATTATTAGAAACAGGGTAAACATATTGATGTTGTACTGTATTTTGATTGATCAAAACAGTAGCCAAATAGGACCTTTCACAGAGAATTAAGTTTAGAGTTGATAGACTTAAGATGAAACTGAAGTTAGATGTGAAAAAGGGCTGAAACTAGGGTGGTATTATAAGGATAATAACATAACAATACGGGATGAATAGATCTTCAAACAGGGGCAGAACTATAATGGAGAAAGTGACAATGACAATGTAACATGTAACATCCGGGCTTCACACCGCAAGGTGGATCGATTGGATCGAACACCAACCTACCTTGATCAAACACAAGGGTTATCCAAAGTGGAGGAATGCTAGCAAGCAATTTGATTTCAATTCATAAGTCGTGTCTTCACCTCTTACATAAGTCTCTTTATATAGCATTCTAAAGAGACATAAACACTAATGGTAACATCCAACCACTAGCTAACACCACCTACCTATTAATAACTCAACTACTACCTACCTCTTTGACAAAGGAAAACTCCTTTGACAATGAGTTCTTTTATTTTCAAACCACAACCCCTTTTATTGACTTTTTAAAATCTAGACTTGGGCTTAGGTCTAGACTCTAAAGTTCAACATATGTGGGCTAACTTTAACCCACTAAAACAGTCCTAGCCCATGAAAGCCATGGGCTGATTCAGGTAATAGCTTTAGGCCTTTGATGGGCCTAACCCATTGGGCCTTTTCTTTCTTAGATATGTCTTTAATTTTGCATCACATATCTAGCCTGCTTTGCCAAAATGAAGCATCTCAATGAAAGTCAATTAAATTACAACGCTTAGTCAAATATGGAAGTTTAGCTAAAGTGGGTAAAGGGATGTGGCCTAGACGACGATGCCATGGTAGTAAAATAAAAAGAGCAAGAGAATCGAAGTTGGAGATTGTAATCAACGTTGATGCATAACTGTCTAGTAGATAGAGCTCCCCTTGCCGTTTACTAGTGTCAATCGTGCACCCTGTTTCCAACTCCTGAAACACACAATAAGAGGGATAAAAAGTTATTTTGCAGTTCTAATCTCGGTTATACTACTAATGGAGAAGAGATTAGTAGAAAAGTTCGGAGCATGCAAAATTGAGGATAACTGTAAAGAAGGTGAACAAATGATGGAACCCTTTCCAAAGATAAAGGAAAGAGACCCATCGGCAATACTAACATTATAATTCAAAGGAACAGAGAAACGAGTATAAAACCCAGTAGAAAAACCAGTCGTATGATCAGCTGCCCTTGAGTCAATTATCCATGAGGAAGAACTTGTGGAGACATTGTGACAACCTAAGGTACCTGAGTGGGATGAGACTCTGAGGAGGGAACCATAACAGAGGCTACACTAGCATTGGAAGTTGGTCTAAAGAGGATGCTTGAAGTATGGTCATCAACTGATGAAGTTGTTGGAGCTCATTCGAGGAAAGAGGTTTTGAAGCATTCAGGTCTTTCAGATTTGCTTGATGGGTAGATGTTTGAATATTTCCACTTCAATTAGCATTTAATCCCCCTCCACGGGAAGAAGTTGTTCAGCCGTGTAACTTACAGCACTTCACACTTACCTAGGTACGAGAAGAATCATCTATACGTGTCTAAGAGCCTCCTGTACTCCACTAATGCAGATATTTCTAGCAGTTAAGTGTGAACCATCGCTGTCTGCAGTTGTCCTTAGTCAACCATGGCATATGCTTCCTCCAAAGATGGAAAAGGTTCCCATGAGAGGATGTGAACCCGTATTTGATCATACTTGATGTTTAGTGCAGCCAAGAAATCATAGACCCATAATTTATCCTCCCACTTCTGATAGGCAGCAACATTAGCAGTGCAAGTTGAAGTAAAGTAATGGTAAAAGTTCAGAGTTTGATAATACCCACGGAGTATATTGTAGTATTGGGCAATAGTGAGCTCTTGTTGTAATTGATGATTTTTTTGCTGAATTTCAGAACACTGAACATCATTCCCAACCTTCAAATAGGTTTCCTTGGCAACTCTCAATATGGTGGCAGCATCTGGAAGAAGGAGATTACTCTCTGCGATACTGAGTTCAATGGAATTAAGTAGGAACCCCATTCCAAGCATTTCATCAATTTCCCACTTGTCTTGTGTTGTACCAGGATTGGAGGGTTTTATAGATGTATCATGAAGATGACCTGTAACACCACATGCACCTACTGCAAGAGCAACAACGTGAGGCCATCGGAGACAATTAGTCCTGTTAAGTTTGATAGAGGTCATCTAGAATGGGGAGAAATCATGTTCCCATGAAACCTGAGTTTCCTCTATTCTAGAAGAACTAGAAATGGTGGTAGCCAAATCAGAGGCCATCACACCGAATCAAAGAAAATAATTGATCAGAGGCGATGGTCACACCATAAATAGGGAAAAACAAACCCTTGGTAAGAGAAAAGTGCTCACCACCAAGGGGAAAATGCCATAGAAGGGAGGCACTAGGTCAAAAAGAGGTTGAGAAGATGGGAAGCAAGGTAGTGAAGGTCCTTAGGAGGATTGCAAAGATGAGGCACTACCCTAGTAGAAAGGAAAAAAGGCTTCCAGTGGGATTCGAGGATCTTAGGAACCTCGCGGTAGAGGGGCAATGGCCTTGGGAGGGTCGTGGCAAGGATGTGATCGCCCTAGAAGCCTCATGATAAGAATGCGAGGTCCTTAAGACCTCGTAATAGGGTGGCGGAGGTCTAGCGGTGGTACTAAGACCAGGCGGAGGTGTCAGAGATGGTCCTAGGCCACTGTGGGAAGAGGGGTGATGGCTTTGGGCAAAGGAGAGGAGCAACGGGACAGGATCTGTAGGGTGTTTTTTCAAAGATTTCTTGGATCTGTGGATCTGATACCATGTTGAATGGTCTGAAAATTTTTGACTCATGTTAGAGTAACATAGTTAGCCTTTATATATAATAATGATATGATAGAGAAAAAATAGATATTCCCAATGTGTGACTGTTATAGACTTATAGTAAAAATATCCTAGAGACAGACAATTCTACCCTTTTTTATATTTAGTTGTATTACAACAGCAGGAAATTACAGCCATTTGAGTCAATTGAGTGCACTTTTACTGTCTCAAATCTGGCTTTTTCAAGACTATTTAAATACCTTTTGCCCCCTTGGATTTGGAGGAATCTTCTCCTTCTTAACCCTTTTGCCTTATTTTCCATCTCTTCCTCTACCTCCTATGGATCCTCCATCTCCTTTTGGCTTGACTTTTGGCACCCTTTGGGAATCCTCTACAACTCCCTTGGTGCTAGAGTAGTTTACAACTCTAGGGTCCCTAAGGCTACTACTTTCACCACTTTCAGCCCTGTCCCCCCGTTTCTCTCCCTTCCTTGTAGGTCTCATCCAGTCTGGGCCTCTCTTCCCTAACCCTGTTATTGGGATAGAACTTTATGGCTTGCTTCCCCAGTGGGACATTCTCCACTTCCTCTACGTGGAATCTTGCTTGCACCTCTAGGCCTTAGCTTTCTTATCCCTTGGTAGTTGGCACAATAAATAGTTTAAGGGTCACAACCCTAGGCACTCTTTTGCTATTTGGGGACCCCTTAGTGATGGTCTCCCTACCAAGTCTTTCCTGTTTCACCATCATATCCAGGTCCCTTGCCACTAGATCTGATGTAACCAAGGTCAGTGGACCAAAGGAGGCCCGGAAATTGGGCCCAAAACAGCCCCCTAGCCATGAGGCAACTAGGGCTGGTCGAATGCCCTAGGGGGTATTTTAGTTATTTTTACCCCTTCTTGGGGTCTCATCAGTCAATTAGATTCCATGTCCTGTCAGGAGTCAAGATCTACTTTTTTTTCTTCTTTCTAGTTGATTATGTCATGGTCAAGTTAATCATCTCTATGTGGGAGTCCCAGTTGGAATCTATTTTAAAGTAAGATTCCTTCTGGATAATTATTATTTTGTTTGGTTAATTTTTGTGGTACTTAAGAGACCTTTTTAGTTGTTAGTTAGTTGTTGAGTTGTTAGTGGTTAAGGGTTTCTGATCCAAATTGGATCCCCAATTAGAGTCGGAAGTTTGTTAGTTAATTGGTTTGAGTCTTAAGTGTCTTTCCTTCTTTGTAATTTGCTATTTAAGGGCCCTATACCTAGCATTACAACTTAGACTGGATTAATAAAATTGAGCATTGAAGGAATTGAAGTCATGGGTCCCAAGGTGGATCCCCATGGTTGTGTGAATTTCTGCAACTTGTCTTCAATCTTCTTCAAACTCAAGAGCCTGCGACAGCCTAACAACCTTCCCTACAACAGCAAGAGTGTACCAGTCCACTCCCTTAACAAGTGAAGACCCTGCCCCTTCCCTAACCCCTGCTCAACCACCCCACCATTCTTTTCCTCTTGCGGCGGCAAGCCCCCATCCCTTCCCCTTCGTCTGTCCCTTGGGGCAGCAAGCCCCACCCCTCCCTCTTGTTCCCTTCCACCTGCAACCCTATCCCAGCCCTTCCCCTTCTTCCTTCCTTGTTCCTTTTCCCTTCTTGATCTTGTAGCAGTTAGGAAATTCAAGAAAGAAAAGAGAAGAGAGGGAAGAAAAGAAAAAGAGAGAGAGATTGATAGGGCCTTGGGATCACGGTATTATGCTACATTGAGGGGGAGAGAGGGAGAGAGAGAGAGAATTAGGGGGGGGAGAGAGAGAGAATTAGGGTTGATTAGGGGTTATAAATAGGGGTAACATGTCAGGAGGAGTTAAGGATTATTTTATGAGAGTGTTTGGGCAGCCGTAGGTTGACTGGCAGCAGTGTACTGTGGGGGTGTCTGGCACCATTGTAACCAGTTTGTCTTTATTAATTGTTCTTGCATATTATTTTAGTAATTCAATATTAGTATTTCGGTATTTGATCATCGGGTTCTTAACAGAGATCAACAAAGAAGAAAGAAAATTCAGTAATTCAAGAATTCTTTCAAGAATCCCCAAGATTGTCCCAAGACCAAACCACAGGCTGGGGTGTATCTAGATATCTCAAAACGATATCTTCCCCAATCCACAATTCCTCTTTTGAATTTATTAAAACCCTGACCTTCCCCAAGCCTTTCCATGCCCAAGATACAATTTTCCCAAATAAACCAAACCCATCTAGGGATCTTTGTTACCCTAGATTTTCCGAATTTCTTCATCAAAAGCATTTTGGGTATAATTAAAAGCCAAACTCTAAAATCCTATCCCATATTGTTGAGACCCTTAACTTCCCAATCCATCCCGTAGCTACCTTGTCCCAATTTCCTTCCCCGTGGGTTACCAAATGAAATTAACTTCCCGGGGAGTATTTCTTATCTGGTTCAATTTGAGAGAATCCTGAGAGTGACCAGAACCTGGTTTACCTCAAGATCTTTTGTTGGGATGTTATTGAAGACAACTATCACCTATTTTTCTCATCCCTCAACATGCTCCATTTGGCCCAACTTTAGGATCATTTAGAACTTTTATAGTGAGTGGTTGTTAGTACTTTGCCCTGTTGATAGTAATTCAATTTGTGCTGCTATTGGTAGGTTGGTGTTTGGAACAGGTTTCTTGTTGTTACGTAGGTCTTAGTCGCTCTATCTTGAGGCATTCCTACTGTGGTTGGTCTACCCCTGCTAGCTCTTTTGTATGTCTTCCCTGCCACCCCACCGAAAAAAAAAAACTTTTCTTCCCCTTCTCTCCCTGTTTGGTTTTGAAAATGATAATTTATTCAACCCAAAAAATAAAAAGAAATTCTACTCTCATGCATTGAGGTGTAAAAGAAACCTAATAATGGCTAACCTCAAATATTAAATGGCTGTTCTGTCCATAAAGTGGACCAGAACTTACAGTTAAAAGAATTTTAAAATGACTGTTCTGTCCTTAAAGTGGACCAGAACTTACACTATTTAAAGAATTAACTGAACCAAATGAACCATGGTTCGACTCCAAAACATGGAATAAACTGAGTAACTAACACTAAATCTGTATGCAACAGCTAGAACCCATTCTTTAATGGGCCCAATACACAGTAGACTTAAAGGACCTAAATCCTACCAAAGTTACCCATCAGTTTAATCCCAAATTTGACCCATATCTCCTCCTCATAAACCCTTACACTCACTCTCTTAGGCTAATCCCACCATCACCTCCTTGAGATCGATATTTCAGAACACCGAAACAAAAACCTAGATTGTCATCAATCCATCTGTCAGATTGCCCCCAAACTTGAGTCACTATCTCTTTACCCAACTCACATACACTCTATCATTCTTTTCCACAACTTTCAACCTAAAACCCAAATGAGAACCCCATATGATATTTTATGATTTTTATTACATTTCTGGTTTATAGCAATGTTAACTTGTTAAGCTATATTCAGGTTATGGAATTTGTAGATTCAACAAGATCTCCTGCAATAGTCTTGTGAAAATTTTCACCTACCTTATTTCATTTAGTTAAACTATTGTATAGATGAAAGCACCTCTTTATTTGAGACAAATAAATTACTTAAATGAAATTTGGCATAAATAATTGCTGAACCTAGGTTGATAACACTAAAAGCGTACAATACCACAAAATGCACCTAGATGCCTGGGCGGCTCCTATTTGATGCCTTGACAACTGTGATTGCTAGAAAGAGGACCACTTTGTCCTCTTTTTCTTCGTTCTATCTTTATTTTGCTTCCTGTTACCTGAATGGTGGGTTGGCTTAATTCACATAATTCTTGTATGATCTTTAAACTTCTTGATAACTTCTATTGCCACTGTGGAACAATAACTGTAGTCTCGTGCCTTTTTTCTTGCTAACATATTCTCATATTGCATTGTAGCGCTTTTGCTTTTTCAAGGTCTTATTTCTTTTTCTTCAATTTGATAGACCCTGACTATGTACCTAATGTACTTAAATGTTTACCCTTGTTATAGATCGCATTACAATGTCAATATGGAAGGAGTTGAGGTGGGTGGTGTTGCCCTCCAAGTCCCGAAAGATTTATTTGAGACGGGGCCACGAAAAGGGACAGTAGTTGATAGTGGTACAACTTTAGCCTATCTTCCTGAGATCATCTATGAAAAATTAGTTAAGGAGGTGTGGAATACTTTCAGAAGGGCCTTTTTTTTTTCTTTCTTTTTTTAATTTTTTAATTTTTATCATTTCAATAGACCTGATCAGAATTTCTTGCTTACATTGTTTTTTATGCATTTATTAGATTTTGTCTGGCCACTCCGATTTGAAAGTAAAAGTTGTACAGAATGACTTTTCTTGCTTTGAATATTCTCAAAGGTATGATTCATCAAACCTCCACCACATTGCCTTATTATAGGTTTGGTACTTCCATTTTTGTTGAAAGATAGAAGTAAGAAAGTTGCATGGTATGCTTCTGTGTGTGTGTGTGTGTAAATGGGAGTGCAAATGCACGTGGGATGTACTTGTGTTTATAATTATTAGACAATTGATTTGTTGATAAGAAAAAATCCTAGGTTTTGTTTTATGTTGTTTTACTTCTAAATTGTAATTGATTGCTACTAATCAATGTTTGTATAATCCAAGTTGCAATTTTTTGTCTATGATTTCTGTATTTATTTATGTCTATGTATGTTATTATAGAGATAATGAATGGGAGTAAAATATAGAAATGTTGATACAATGATAGATTTGAATCGATATAGAAATTGTTTTGGATTAGCCACTTCAATTTGATCAACTAAGGATTAGCTAGATATCAGTATTAACAATATGAAGACATATATCCCAATATTCAGAACATGGTTGACTTTCTTTAATGTTGAATATCTCATTTTCCTAATAGGTAAGCAATAATTAACGTATAGAATAGGACAAGGGGTTTGACCAAGAAAACAAGAGTCCGGAGAGGGATATATTAATGTTTATATTTTATAAATTGGGGAAGAGAAAGAGTTAAAAGGGAGAGAGACATTAGATTTATTATGAAGTGGAGTAATCAACCAGTCAAAGGATATATATATATATATATATATATATATATATGAACTATTTGAGGATATTTTAGGTAATAAAAAAGTAGCCATGACTCTCATATATATGCCAATGTATGAAATTTTGTTTCAGCTCAGTGTTTTGACCTGTTATTTTAATTTCGGAGGAACATGGTACGATGGTGTACCCATACTGTGGAATTTGCTAAATTTTGGTAGTTTTGGTAGAGTTCGAAATGTAATCCTAGCCGAAGTTTGAAACTGCAATATTTATGCCGAAATCTAAGAATTTTTGGTGAAATTTGAAAATTCCAAGGGCTTGTACCGTACAGGGCTTATGGATATGGATATGGTGGTCTACTAATTCTAGTAGCATGTCTGCATATGGGTAATGCCGTAATGGGGATGGATCAGGTGCATCATTTGTGGACTACATCTTTGGATATCTATTAGGATCAGCACAACCAGTTATGCCAATTGTACGACACATTTCCTAGGGTAGTTATCTACTTTATGTTGACGATGACACCTATAGAAGGACAGTCGTAGACTACATGGATGAATTTATTCATACCATGTCATGGCTTGCTTATGTCCAATATTCAGAGTACTCCTCCATGACTCAGGGGATGGATCCAACTGGACACAATAGCTTTTATTAGCTTAGACTAGGTCTCATTCATTGTGTATATTTGTTATTGTGGGCATCAGATATTTTGTATGATGTATCGTATTCATTCATTTATTATTATTGATGTAAATCAAGGGGAAAGGGATCCATGAAATTTCACAATTTCCTTATTTTGGGTAATCCTAGGGTTTTGGGTTTGAGTTGAGTAATTTTGTAAGCCATTGGAGCTTCCAAAGGGTTTAGACTTTGGTATAAAGGATCCAGGGATATGTGGGGAGGGTGTACAATTCCTATTGGATGAGGTAGGGATGGATTGGGAACTTCTCCTAGATTCTCTCTTTTTTCTGCACTTTTTTTCCTGCTTTTTCCGCCAGAAACAGGGGATCGAGAGAGGAGGGAATTTAGAGGGCATCGTGGGGCTGGGGAGGGAGGGGATCCACTCCAGAGGAGTTGCAGGGGGCTGGGGGTGGGATTCCTATCCCGAACAGAGAGGGAAAAGAGTTCTAGAAGGGCTGTGAAGGCCAGGGGTTGGAGTTTCTGGGTTGCAGGAGCACGGGAAGAAAAGGGAGGTCTGCGATGGGGGTAAAAGGGGGCTGGACTTACCTGGAAACTCTTGATCTGAATCCTGCAGATTGAAGTTGAGATCCCTTGCTGAAATCGATGCTCGAAGGCTGGAATTTAAAACTGAATTTTGTAAAATCAGAATGCAATAACTTAGACAACCGCAAGGTCCCCCTCAAAGGAACCCTTTCACCTCCTTAGCTGTAAACTCTCAGATTTCTTTATTCATTCAAAAACTGAAAATTTCTGTGCAAAGCTTTAGAATTTATAGCCTTTACAATCTTTGAAACAAAAGCAAATTCTACTCCTAACTGACTTTAATTTAGGTTCCTTATCTAACTGGGAACCTTATCCAACTAACTCTATCTAGATAAGAAACCAACTAAAACACTATAATTGGGACTCTTAAATCAGATTAGGATCCCAATTTGAGACAAACAATCAAAATAGAGAAAAAAACCATGCACAAATTCTAATCAAAAGCAAATTCCTAAAAGATAGGAAGCCTTTTTATAAAAGAGTCTTATCCACAACCTAACTAATGAAACACAACCAAGTAAGATTTAAAAATGGACTGGAACTCTTCTAAAATTCTGGAATTTAGATTCCAGCTGTAAAATAGGTTCTAAAATACCCAAAATACCCCTGGAATAGGGTTTGGCCAGCATTCTTGGGTGGGCCTTGGGGCATTGTCCAATCATCATCAACAATACCAGCTGCCTCTTGTACATGTACCCGACCCTTGTTAGCCACCCGCCTACCAAGCAATATGCGACCAGGCTGGTGTAATATCGGCTCACCCCTATCCCTCACCCAATTGACAAGGGGGTCCTCATCATTTGAGTACACCTGGAAGATATCTGCAAGGTTGATGGTTTCTTGCTTCTTGTCACCCTCCACCTGGCTCTGTACGTGCTGCAATCTCATGTTATACAGGACGAATACCAGGTCATTTAGGCATTAAGATCCCAATCTGTTTCGCCTCTTCAAGTGGATCAAGGATAAGATGTTGGAGCTCCTTTCACATCCAGAGCGGAGCAAGTCTACAAGAGGACCTTGATTGCCACTCTCCTAAGGTTCTCTACACTCCTGCTATAGAGAACCCATCACTTAGTTGCATTATGACAAAAACATTAAGTTATTACTTAATAGATAATCTAATAATTTGTAAAATGTGATAATTTTATATGAGTTATTGATCTAGTCATCTAACTTGATTTGCGTTATCCCATCCTTTTATAATAGCCTTTGCTCCAAAGTACTTGACTCCATCCCTGAAAATCTTTATCTACAATCATTTGTAACAATGGTTTGCTAAAGTCATTCAAAACTCAAATGCAAGTCCTACGCATGGTGGTCAGAGAGCAGAGAGTTGGCATATCTCACCATATCTCGCTAGAACTCTCAATTTTTGCCCTTTTTGTGGATTTTGGTTGGATTTTCACTTGCAACTACTTTTAGCACATCTACAACATTGAAGGAAGATCAATTATTCTTAGCTTGTCTTATGAACTTATGATTTAATGACTCATATATGACTTCTAATGATTATAAAGTTTTATTATTCTATTCTTGAAAATTAAGATTGTGATATTCATATGGATGGAATTTTGATAATATTTAGATTACTTGATGCATTTGATACACTTGCTTTTCATTTATATGCCTTAAAGGTTCTATATTACATGTTGTATAACCTTGCATTCCCGTTTCGGTTTCACAAATGGGTAGACTTAGAAATCATACATAGGGTTGTTTTCTGACAAATCCAAGGCCACTAATGTGTTCAAAAGGCCTTAAATAGGCTAAATACCAAGTTTCAACCCAATTGGGACCCTAAAACCCACCGATGGGCCACCGAGTTGACACCAAAAAATTGTATATCTTGATTGAGATCTCGGTTTTTTAAGGTGGTGAGATCTTGCTCGAGAGTGAAATCTTCTACCATCCCCAAAACTACCTCCTTGTCAGCTTTCATCTCAAATGCGTCTTGGATCCCCTCCCCCCTTCTTATGCTCACACATGTTTGGGGTTCCCTTCCCCCTCTCTCCAACTCCTCCTACGACCTCACCATTTGGCTATTGTCCCGCACCATATCCTTTACTGCCTCTTCGGCCTAGAACCTCCTTAGACCCCATTAAACCTCCCTGTCCCCCTTTTTTGGTCTGGTTCAAAGGCTTCATCCCCTGCCACTCCCTTACCCTTTGGAGAGCCCTCAACCAAGCTCACCAAGCTCTCCCCACCCAAGCATTCCTCTCTGACTGCCACATCCCTGTTAACCCCAACTGCATCATCTGCTAGTCCGCTTTGGTAAACCTTGAGCACCTCTTCTTTTCCTGCTTGTTTTCCAGATCTATCTGGGAAAAAAGCCCTCTCCTCCATATGGCCCTGTTTGAAGCGTTCCTTCGGATTTGGTCGAGATTGGTCATGGATTTGAGAAACTTTTCGGGTCCCTCCATTTGCGATCAGATTGGTAAGCTAGTGTTCTATGCCTTAGTCCATCACCTTTGGTGGGAGCGCAATCTCTAGTGACGGACATCCAAATCTCACTTTATAGATCAGATTTGGAATGCCATCTATTTTGACGTTTCCTCTAGATTGGTGGCTATTCCCCATCCCCCTGTTGATGATACCCCATGGAACAGGCTTATTGTTGTCTCCTGGGGTATTGATTCTTCTTTCCGGTCTTCTGCTTAAAGACCTTGTTTTCCTTCTTTCTCTTTAATATAATTGTTTATTCATCCCAAAAAAAAAGAATATGACACTTAACTAATTAATTCTGTGTGCCTAGCGGCCCTAGCCTCTATAGTTCTACCCATGTTATAGGCTCATTGCAAACCCGACTTATGTTTATTAAAATAGGCCATTTATTTGATTATTTACATCATCTTTAACCGAAAATACTATCAACTTACTGAACTATGCTTCTCATAAGTCATAAGGGGACTATGGTGTTTTTATCATGAGAAAATCTAATCACACTCCTAGGTTACCAAATGTTGTTGTGATACTGGACAATCCTCAGAATAATCCTCCTTTCTAGTATCCTATATTTTCACTCATTTTGGAGACAGAAAAAATTCTTTCTGTTTCTTCATATCTTTTACTTCTAATTAATGTAGTCTTGGCCTTTACTGTTGCAGTGTGGATGATGGATTTCCTGTTGTTACTTTCCGCTTTGAAAATTCACTTTCACTGGTGGTTTACCCTCATGACTATTTGTTCCAGATCTCAGTAAGTAAATCAACTTGCAAACTTGCAGTGGTTGACGTAGTTCCTTACTAGTCATGATCAAACTCCAGAAGGAGAGTGTCATATATTCCTTCTGCAAATATTAAATCTTATCACTCTTGTATTAATTGTATGTAATTTTCAGTAATAGATTCTGGTTTTCCATTAGGTTCTGCATTCATTTCATCTGTGATACACTGATTCTACTTGTTAACCTTTATCACCTTTACAGGAGACTGAATGGTGTATTGGTTGGCAAAATATTGGAAAGCAGTCTAAGGACTCCTTGAACATAACTATTCTTGGTGGTATACAGCAAAACTTTGTTCATCTGCTTTCTCCTTTTTAATTTGTACTTTTATTGTGCAGCATCAGAATATTTACTATATTCAAGCTGGTTCATTTTTATATTCTTCCAAATTCCAATTGCTAATTGCTAGAACGGCACCACCTTGGCAACTCCTTGACACCCTTTTGGTGTCACCTTTACTTTTTCTCCCCTCTTAATGCATTGGGTTTCCTACATCAATGACTCAAATATCAATAGAGTATTTTGTTGCCTGCAAATATGTGTCAATATTATTCACCATCTTGCAGCCTAGTAGAAGAAAATGTTTATCAAGAAGTGCATGTGCAAGCACAACTTATGGTAGAAGATTGGTGCGTAATTTCAACTTTTCAGTATGGATGCCGGGACTGACTGTCACTTTCTTCAGCATTAAAAGATAAATATGTGGTTTGTGTTTCTTTGACGTATAGATGATGTAGATTGTTGGTGGGTTTTGCAATAAAATCAGACCATTAACTAGTACCTGAGGTGAGCAGGAGGAAAAGAAAGAATGAAAAAAAAGAAAAGAAGAGAAAGAGGATAGACCACTGGGGAAACAAAGAGAATGCTGTCCAGTTGGCTGCTGCTACCCTTATTTATAACAAGTTCAATTGATTAGTAGAACATTACTTATGAGTATTTCGTTTAAATAACCGAACAAGAAAATAACATTACGAAAACACCCTCGCGGTTCATAACCGTATAAATCTCAACACTCCCTCATGCTGGTGCATAGAATCGCCCATCCCAAGTTTGGAACAACTAAGCTTTATCCTTATATAGTCCTAGATTGGTAGATGATCAACTAGGAGCCAGTTCTTCCAAGATCTTGATCAAAACTAACTTATGGGATAAAATATATTAGATTTAAGCAGGTTTGTTTATGGTGTATGGAGTGGGTTTTCTTTGTGTGATCTCAAATGGGCTATTATCCTGTGGTTAGTAATGGAGATGCTAACTAGATGGTCTCAAATGAGGTCTTGGGATTTGACGAAACTTAGATTGCGGGGTGGGCCCCAGGGAGTGGGTTAAGGGGAGATGATGATCTCCAAGTTTGGAGGAGTGAGTTGGTTTCAGATTATGAGATTTTTTAATTTTAGGTAAGCAAATTAGAGTTTCCAGTAAAATTTGACGGACTCTAGGGTTGGGGTTGTCCGAATGACCTGAAACTTAAGAGGGAATGTAGGTTAATGATGTCAGGATATGGTCCTTCGAGTTAGGTTGGAGTTGGGTGGCTAAGTTGGAAGATATGGGGTTTCTTGCTTTTAGGGCTTTATGGAGTTCGAAAATTCAATGAGTGGCTGGCTTTATAGGGTTAGGCAGGTTAGAATATGCCAGGGTTTGGTTGAGTGGTCTATCATATGAGGATCTGTATGTTATGAAGTTACGGTTGATTCTAATGCAGGGTTGATGAGTTACAGGTTTTCTTGATTTGGGTGGAAGCAGAAATTTGATCACGAGGTTAGGGATTCAAACTAGAGACTGAAGGTGATTAGAAGAGGGGGATTGGGTGTGGACCTGAAGCTTACCTTGATGGAGGGGCCTTGTAGATGATTCTCTAGGAGCTGGAACGGAGATATAGGGGCTGAATCCTCAGCCATAGCAGGAACTTGGATGTTACTGATCAGGAACCTCAATAGAAACCACCTTGGATGTTACTCATCAAGGATCCACGCCACTGGATGTTACTCATTAAAGAACCAGTCCAACCTTCTTCTGATTAGGTAATTCTCAGAGAGGAACACATAAAAACTGAGCAAATACTCAGTATTCAATCTGTAGTCTTCCTAATTGATGGGGCTGTGGGTGGCTTTACAGTTGAAGTCTTTTTTGAAACGTAAAACCCGACTGGGCTAGGCTTAAACCTATAACATGACTAGGACACCTGAAAAGAGTGATTCGACCTAATCGTGGTCTGTTTACAAGGATGAAAAGACTTAAATTATTATTCGTAGGAAAACAAATCTGTAAGACCTATCAGTCGGTGAAGAGGCCGAGTCTGGTTAAAAGTTCCGTCCATGGGTATAAGCCTTAAAGCGTCCATACACTACTTCATGGGTCGGACGCATAAGAGCTTGCTTGAATGCGTTCAAGCATGCCCTGCATCCAACGCTTACCAGACCCCTCATCCAACAAGCCCAGTCTTCCCAATGGGAATCGATTCAACAACTGATCATCAGATAACCCTTTGACCTCGGCTACTCTCCTACAAGATTTCAAAATATACTCAAAAATACCTGCTTGAGCAGCAGCTGCACGACAGTAAACTGATTCCAGGTTTGTAACCGGAGCATACATTGACCATGGAAAGTTTACATCATCAGGATCCATCTCACCCTTTTGAGGGTAGATGACCGAGGAAAGAAGAAATAAGTGAACAGTGGAGTGAAGAAGTTGACTGCCCACTCAAGTAATTCATGCTTAAATGGCCTTTAATGGCGGCGAGATAGAAAGTCATTTTGAGTCATACCATCCGCACCTCTTATGTTCATCATTCCTATGGATGTTGGCTTCAGGTGGTGATCTCAATGGTCGTCTTCTCCTGTTAGGAGTTTGACTTAGGAGTTTGACTTCTGGCAAGAGTCACAAGTTATGGACTCCCCTATACTGCATGGAGTGGATAGTTGCTCTCTATGTGTGTGGGATCGAGCCATGCTTTTAGGTGCGAACTCCCTCCATGCCGTACATACGACTTTCATCGAATACGGCTTTCCACATAATTCTATATGTATCTATGAGATCGAGTACATAATTCTGTTTATGAATTTCATAGTCAATAGAAATACATGTCCTACCGAGACAGAATTTGTAACTTGCTATCCTCTTGCCTAGCAGGCGAAGATTTACCTCCGTGGAAAGGCTGATTCATTCGGATCGACATTAGGGTCCAACTACATTGCATTGCCAGAATCCATGTTAGTTATTATTTATAATCCTGATTAATAACTAAAAGGATGAAAATGCCTGACTTAAGATGGCAGCAATTCCATGGATGCCACTGTGAAACTGAAAGTACTTATGCTTTTTTAAAATATGAAAGAAACTGTGAATATGAAAAGTGCTGCTAGGCAGCAAGTCTAGGGGCTTCACCTTGGCGTCTAAGTGCTGTGCATTGAATGCGAGAGCTTTAATGTAGGGTGGGATCTGCATCATTTCCTAGTTCATTACAATCTTGAAGAAAATTATTCTGAAAACAAAACTTTGGTAAACATGTCACTGAGTTGGTTTATAGAACTAACAAAAGTGGCAGCAAACAGCTTCCTCTTCACGACATCTAATTACAGTCAACATCTCTATGATTTCTCCTTCTAGGGAAAACTGGATTACTTGCTATATGAATAGCAGCCTTATTTTCACAGAACATTATCATCAGGTGGTCGATTAACTAGAAATCCAAATCCATGGATAAGGAATTTCAGCCACACAAAACTCAGCTGCTAAGTGTGATTTGGCCTTCAATGAATCAAGGCCAATGCCAAGATCTTTCTTCAGAACCAACTCATATGGGGTAGAAAACTAAGGTTTCTTGAAATGAGATTGGATATGCATAAGCTTTCACCAAAAAGAGAAAAGGATAACCTGAAATTAGGGGAGTTTCAGACAAGGTTTAAAATTTTCTTCTATGTTAGTATTTCAGTTTAACCGGGAGGCTGAAATATTGAAGTTCTCTCTTTTCAATTGATTTTTGAGCTGCTTTTCTTTTCTTGCTCGCCTTTTTAGTTTGTTATAAGGCCTGGTGCCACTTGTTTTTCCCTCTGGATTTGGTTGGGCTTAGCCCTTGGTTTTATTGTGTATTCTTTCCCCCTCTTTTCTTGCCTTTTGTAACGAATTTTTAATTCATCTGAAAAAAGAAATATTGAAGTTTTGGTGAGGTTGCGCTGAAATCTGATATTTTTCTGTGAAGTTTCAGTACGTCATTTTGGTTGGTTTTAGGCTAGATAAGGCCTGAAACTTCATGGAAACCTTAATTTAGGCTATATTAACACATTTAAATGTTCATATTGCTAAAGGAGTTACCTAAATTGGTGTTTTGTATTTATGCCCTTGATTGGCAGTGTATGGTTGAACCCTCATGTGTAATGACACATTTTCTCATTGCTTAAGTACTAAAGGACATAATAAGTAATTGAAAATTTGAAACAAGCAATGACGTAAATCACATCATCTAAGAACTCACGAGATATCTTGCTTTTTTCTGAAAAAGCAAGTTGAGATTTGAGAGAAGGGGTGCAAGTTTGGCCCTGATGGCCCAAACCCACCCTAGTCTGCCCTAAACCCGAACAGGGTTTGGAGTCCAAATTCTGGCCCTGAGGGGTGGGTCAAGGCTGGGTCAAGGTTGAGTGTTTGACAATGGCTGGCCCGCCTTGCCTGGCCAGACCCTACCACCTTTTAGGTTATTATTGGTAAAAGTATGACAACAATGTGGAATTATTCATTTTTATGTTGCTTTGTGGTTATGGTCAGGGTAAGAGTTAGGTGAAGTGTCTAACTTGGCCCAACCTGGCCCATTGGGTTTGGGTCAGGGTCCAGGCTGGGCTAGGATATTTGGGGTCAGGGACAAGGTTTTAAAGGCCTGGCCCAACCTGGCCCTCTTGCAGCCCTATTTGAGACAATCAGACTATACAGAAGCAGTTACGAAACTTGGTCGAGACATTGATTCAATTGAAATCTCACTAGCTTGGTCAGATCTCAGTTTGATTGAGATCTCAAACCAGCATGGCCTTGTTGCTGCTCTATATGGGATACCAAGAGGATCTGCCAGGAAGTACTTGCTGCTACTTCACTTCACTTTACCTATTTTCACTAGATATGTTGCCAGACTTTCTTTTTCACTCTGAATGTGTGTAATGTATTAGACTTGTTTGAAGTTGAACTTCCAGAATTAATCTATTAGTAAATGATGTGTTGAAGTCTACAATAGGCCATGTTAGGGTTTTACTTCGGTGTAGTGATTCCCAAGTTGGGGTCCAAAATGGAACTCACACACTTTCACATTGTTGTTGATTTGCTTTCTTCGCTAGGTAGCAGCCCCTCCTATGATTAGTCACAGGCTACCGGAGCATACAAACCAACAAGTGATATGTCGATTTGTGATTTAGGTTCAGGATTTGCTGCTGCATCAACTCATTATTTGTGAAGAACTTGATCGACCTGATGAATGATTCCTTCTGTGGCTGAAAAATGTCTGTTAATGTTCTTTACAGCTTTTCTCTTATTCCCCTGTTCTTCATGCAGATTTAGTACTATCAAATAAGCTTGTTTTATATGACCTTGAGAATCAGGTCATTGGGTGGACGGAATACAATTGTAAGTTGCTTCTTTTTAATCTTAAGCTATGACCCCTTTTCTTTTTAGAAACTTTACTGTTTTAAACTCAATAGTGTCACCATCTATCTGTCTGCATACAGTATATGATGTCTATATTTGATAGTGATCTTATGGAAAAGAGCTTTAGCTCTCCATGGATGATTTGAACCTGAAATTTACCCTAACATAATTGCATGGAGCCACTTGAGCCATTCTTCTATTACCTGTTGAACAAGGCATTCATATGAAAGTATAATAGTAAGTTCCATTTTTTGTTCTTCCTCGCTTGTTTCTCCAATTTAATTGTTAGGTGGAAAGAATAGTGGGGAGTATAATGTTGGCCTTTTGATGTCAATTGAGACGTCCTTATGGTTCCTGGATCTCCCTTTTGTTCATGGCTTTTCACCGAATATAGGTCTGGTGCTGGATTCTCTATAAGATTTTTAAGCTTCACATAGTCGTGTTGTCTCATTGGAAAAACACATTTAACTCAAGGAGGCCATGCACACATGGAACAACATAGCCCATATTCGAGTGGAACTTTAATTCATTATGTTGGTCATTTGACTGAGTTGAGTTGTATTTACTGGTTATTTCATTCACTTTCTTATTGTTGATAGTTAGGAGGTTGAAGCTTTTCTCTTCTTCTTCTTCTTCTTCTCTCTCTTCTTTTCTTTCTTTTTTCTTTTTCCTTTTTTTTATTTTCTTTATTTTTTTTATAACTTCTCGTGACTATTTGAAAGTTTATGGTTATCTTGTAGAAAATTTATGGTTGTCTTCACAAATAAGATATAGTTGGAAAGTAGGAGAATGAACAATGCACAAGGAACAAAGATTGAGGAGGTTGGAAAAGATGAAGATAAAAGGAGAAGAGAAGAAAGTGAGAGAGTTGTTTGGAACAGAAAATTGTGTGGTAACCATAAAAGAAAATTCGACCAAAATTGTCGAAATTTCAGTCGAAATGTTTGCATTTTTCAAAAACGAAACGAAATTCCAATTATTTCGGAAAAGTTACAGATTTTGACAGAAATTTTGACAAATTTAACATTCCAACTTGTTTTTCCTCAATTTTTGTTGATTTCTATCCCATTTTCACCTAATTTTCATGACTCTTTTGCCTTCAAGCACCTCTTTTGCTCATCTTTTGCCTCCGAACACCTCCTAAGGCACAACAGCTACAAAGGAAACTCTGTTAGCAAGCTATACCCAACAGTTCCAAACTTCCCCTTTTTTATTTTTGTTTTGTTCATGCCTTAAATGATCTTGTATTGCCTTAAAATTAATATATGTTTAGCCTAGGACTATGATCTATGATTGTGTTTTGTTAAACTTATTTTTTATTATTTGCTACCATTTTTTCATTTTTTCATTTTTTTAATAATTGTTTTCTAAAGTTATGTATTTTTATTTATGTATATATGATATATATGCTTTAACTTAATATATGTGAGGCACCATCACTTGATCTAATTGGTCATTTTATTTTGTTGACTTGTTGTATATGTAACCATTCTACCAAACAAATCATGTAAACTGATGATTCTATGCATGTATGCAATACAATTTGTACTCGTCGGAAGACTCGGAACCAGTCATTTGTTAGTATACTTGAATGATAAATTTTCTTTTTTAGCAAAATACTAGTTCCATTGTGTTTATTATGCTTTAAAAAGGTAAGAGCCAATAAATCTTGGTTTCGACCGAAATTTTTTCCTTGATGGCAACTAGCAAGAGTACCTATCTCCGTCACTTGTAATATTGCATAAATTACAACAGTAAAATAACAGAAAGAGAAACTACAGCTTAAGCTGAAGTAGATATAAAGTAGGACTAAAGTACCCCCTATTACATGAGTGGATTCTGATTGATGTTGTAATTCTAAGCCATTTCTAAAAGCTATGATTAATTTCCTTTTGAAAAATAAATCATTACATTCAACTATTGGGGAAGGGGGAGACCAAGGAACTAAGGAAGGACTCAATCCCAAGACCTGGAGATCAATGGGTCATGGTCCTTACCAGCCTGCTAGGCAGGGACATCTACAGTACGTCATCAGTTTATGGTTGGATTTCTATTTTAGGAATTCCGATTTGATTAGAAATCCTCCTCCGTGGATCATATTTTGTAAGTTGATACTTCATTTGTCAAGGGAAGGATCCATGGACAAGCTGGAGTTGCTAAACTGTGATTCAATCCAAATTATACATAACATTCAGCATGTCTTATTTCCTGACAATATTGGTGATTACAATTGTTGGTGGCCTATGAGTTAATTTTTTGAAAACCATCGTAATTCAGGTTCTAACTTTGAAACAGTAAATTTATGGTGTCCTGCATGATTCCTTGGGTTCTTGGTTTCAGTCGACAAGCTTTTGCTGGTGTTTGGTTACTGCAGTTGTTGCACCTAACTGCATCTAGATTTCCTTCTTAATTCTGTTTGTCTCGATTTTTGTTCTGTATCTCTGCATTTGGGGAGAGTTTTGTCTGCCAGCAGCTTTTGAGAAGTCAGTGGCATACACCAACCACAGGGCACAGGAGAGCAAGGTTTTTTTTTCACCGAAGGGAGAGGAGAGAGGATGACACATTCTTTGCACCCTGATGCTTTGGATTTTTGATGGGGTTGTTTCCCAAATTAGCGAGCCATTCTCATAATTTGATAAGTCATGGTTTGATTCTGTGGGCCACATCCCACTATTCTTACAAACGGTAAACATTACATTGGACGTGTCTTAATTTCAACAAATATTTGAAATTTAGACATAAAGGTCATACCCAGTGCATAGTGCTTCAAAATTTAACAGGGTGTAGGGAGGGTCACATGTACGCAGCCATATCCCTGTTAAAGAGGCTGTTTGCTTGAACCTATGACTAAGCGTGACCTTCAACTATGCTTGCATTTTTATGCATTCAGGATGGATTTCAGGTGACTCATTATATGGATGAGAGCCCTCTTAACTTGTGCTTAGCATTTTTCAGTTGTTTGAGCTGGAATGGCCGTGTTCAACGGAGGCCTTTAAATGCCCTTGTACAGAGGAGTGATTTAATCCTGATTGAAGGAACTACAAGAGCTAGGGTAGACCTAAAATAACCTTAGGAAAAGCAGTAAGAAAGGATACGCATGGCTTAGGCCTGGTATCTAGTATGGCCTCAAATAAAACTGATCGGAAGGCAAGGGTCCATGTAGCTGCCACCATTTAGTTGTGATAAGGTTTCTTTTTGTTGGAGGTAGACTAACTGACTCAATTATTCTTTAGCGCATTTTATCTTGATAGGAGCTTCTTATCCCACAGTTTTGCTACCATATTTCCAGTGCTAGAAGTTCTGCATATCAGTGAATTATGTTTTTCACCCATAGGTTAGTGGGAGAAAAGTAGTGGACATAATTCAATTTCTATTTGACCAAAATTATAAAAATGTTGGGTCTGGATATTAAAACTCCCATCTTCCCAAGGTGGTGAGGAAGCCTGCATCTCGTATCTCCTACTGTAAATGAAACCTTCACATAAATTTGCGCTCACCCTACACCTCAAAGCTACTTAGACAGGAATGATGGCTACTCTAGACCCCAGTTGATGTCTAAGCATTGGCTTTAATGGAATCACCATTTTCTGGAGTCTCATTATGGTAGCTACCAGCCTACCACTCCCATATGATCCCTGAATATCATCTTTACCCAAATCTGTGGGCTAGCATGTTGGTCTAGAATCTTGAATCAGTTACTCCATAAGGATGATCAGATATCTGAAGATAACTGCACCGACTGGGGAGTGAATGTTGTTGCATAATGCATTTCTACTATGCGTTCAATAGTAAATCAGTTCATATGCTTTTGCTGCTTGTATGCATTTTTGCTCAGGTTTCCATCTTTCTAGACTCTTGGCTTTTATGAATTATGCCTTAAAATGAAAACCCACTTTCTTGGATGTTGAGTTGTTGACTAAAAATTCTGTGAATAGAATCTTGAATCTTGGTACGTCCTTTTCATCCAGGCAATGACACACAAGAATGTGTTTAAAGCCACACTGCAACCCACTCCATTCTCAATGGAGGGGACATTGGTTTACTTGGCTGGAATTTCCAGTACAAAAGTTAATACACACAAACAGGCACAACAGCTAGTTTTGCCACGTAGAAGGGTGATTTGGCAACCTATCTATCCTTACAATTGGATATGTGGGGAATGCTCTGTATTAGCCACACAGAATTTCAAATCCAAATTCAATCCATGTGTCCCAATGCATTTCTTTTGTAGTACATGCACCTGCTTGGTATTACTGAATTTTTCAGTGTGTTGAACTTCCACATGACAAACTCTGATTTAGCTGAAAGTTATCTGTAAGCAGGGGACCTTAGGGTCTGGTCCACAAAACTTCTGCTCAGACTATCAAATGGCGGAAATAGGCACCCATCGAAAAATATTTCAACATGCCCATCATGAAAAACCAAAACTTTGCTATTTTCTATTGATGTTGTCCTTTGCTTTCAGGTTCTTCGAGCATTAAACTGAAGGACGAGAAGTCTGGAGCTTCATATGAAGTAGATGCTGACAATATATCTTCTAATGGCTTAGATGTAGGGAAGTGTATGATACTGTTAGTTCTGTCTATCCTGATTCATTCTTTAATTCACTAACATCATTGCATCATGCCCTGTATATGGGTTCTGTTCATCATTTTAATGAAAATTTTATGCCCTTGCTACATTTTGTACATGCCTGAGATAAGCCTTGCTTGCTGGTCAAGCTTCTTTATGTTAGCCCATTTTGTGTCTCTTGTGTTGTGGTGTTAGATTCGGTTGATGAGTTGATAGTTCTTTTTAAGCATCAAAATTTGAATTTTGAGACAATCATTCGATCAACATATTTGATTAGCACATAAACTCCAAAAGCAAGTGAGCTCAATCCCTTGCTGTCCAATCTCACATAGAGAGCAGGTTTTGCAGATATTTTTCAGCATTTTCTTTTAATTATTTTATTGAAAACATAATATTTGAACGAATAAAAAAATCTATATCATCTATTACATCACCTTTTAAAGGTCGGTATCTAACAAGTTGTGCTAAGATGTGAGCAATGAAAATAACGAGTCTAGGGTAGGTACTTTCATGCAATGGTCCATTGGTCCCAAGGCCATGGATTCTCTTGAGTCAATTCACATTGGTTATGTCTATCTTTTCATCGAATTATATTGAAAATTTTGCCTATTTTCTTGTGTTCGATGCAAACCGAAAATGACAGTATTAGCTTCCATGGTCACACTGAAAATATTTAACCCTACTTACCATCAATGTATGATTTTGAGGATTGAGAGTGGATTGCAAGAGAGACTTTGATAGATCTTTTGATTCCTTTCTGTGTTCCTCCTTTCAAACATAATTCGAGGAGGAAAAATTATAACAATGATAATGAATGTATAAGCAAGGTTTAAAGTATCAGTATTTAATATCGTGTCAGGTGATTTTAAGAGACGTATTGTTCTTTATTGAGTATTGTATGACTCTAGCTAATGCATTTTAGTGTAATTCAATAAAGAGACGTATCGAGATGTATCATATAGGATTGGTCAAATATGAATACATATCGGCTAATATCATAGGATACTTTAAACATTGTGTATAAGTGAAATTTGTAAGCAAATGTAGCTAGTTTTGGGTACTAAGACCTATCATTGATTATAGGGACACTCACTAGATTAATATTTAATTATTAATATTTTTTATAAAAAAGGCAAACCTGATGCCAAATGTGTTTGTACAAGTAGTTTCTATGAAGAGTGCAATTTTCGTATGTAGCTTTGCTTCCAACAAATTTTGCTAAGAGACTCTTGAGTGCCGTCTTATTTATCAATAACCTAAATCAAAATTCAAAAGTAGAGTATTCATTAATTTCTATTGATTAAGGGCCTGTTTGGTTACATGAATCCCAGAGATTTCAAATCTCTGGATTCATGAATCTGAGAATTATACCTATTTGGTTGTAAAAATCTCTAGATTCATGAAATCTAGAGATTCACCTTTTTACACTAAAAACGTGAATCTGTAGATTTATGGGTAAGGGGTGAAATTCAGAGATTTCAAAAAAGCTATACATTTACACATTCACAAAAATTACGTCGATCAAATAGTTTTTAGAATGAATCCACAGATTTCATTCCACAAGCAAACATCTAATTTTATAAATTATAACTCTATAGATTTGAAATCTCCAGACTCATTTAATCAAACAAAATCCACAGACTAGTAATATGGCAATCTCAAAGACTCAGCCAAAAATATCCATTCAGTGACAAAGTTTGTTGATCGTGGAATATAATGATACCAAACTAGATTTTTCTTTTGTTTTTTGGACCATTCAAAGTAGGGTTTGCTGTATAAGTAAGTTCTACAATTCAAATTATTAAAAAATAATGAACCTTCTAATCAACGATGTTGTTTTCGCCACTTCTCATTTTCAAAGCTGTTGTTTTCCTTCTCTTTCTCTTTTTCCCAGAAATAAATTTTTTGGGGGGTCGAATCCCAGAAACATTGCAATTTGAAGTGATGTGATGTTTCAGAGTATCTATTGTTTGGCTGAAACAAGAACCGTTCAATGTGGTTCTCTTTGTAAGTATATACCAACATAGATAAAAATCTTCGGGAATATTCCAACTGTATTTGTTACTAGATAAAAAGTCAAATGTGATCATCGTTGGACCAATGAACCCGGTTGACAATTGTTTGAACCAATTCAAATGGTTTGTTTAAGACTTGTGGGTGGCGTGGGAACAATAATCTCCTCATATAGTCAATGCAGGATTGGTAAAATGGTAAGATTCATATTTTTTAGTGGGGAGATCATGGGTTCGACTTTTGTGAACGACAAAGTTCACCCCTAAGGATGTTATCAAAGTGCACGCAAGCTGGCCCAAATGAACCTTATATATCAAAAAAAATAAAAAATCTTCCCACATGGCTTGGTCTCTCTAAAATATGCGAGCACTTTGGGTTCCTTGGACGGACTACAAAATACAGGGAAACCACATGAATTATAGTGGGTCCCGCTCTTCTAAAAAAAAATTTGTGCCGTAGTTGGGAAGTGTAAGGAGACTACTTTGAGTAGTCTTGTTCTTCTAATTTTTTTGTGTGTAGACCCCACTTGATTTTGTAGCAAGTGTAAGGAGAGCACTTTGTGCTCTTGCTTTCGGACCACAAAATACAGGGAGGCCACATGAATTAGTGTGGGCGTCAATAGTGGGTTAGTTGAGTGGTTAAAAGCCCAATCTCCGATGGAAAGGTCTTGAATTCCATCCATCCAGCAGCACCTATATTAGTAATATTCACCTTTCCCCCAACCGCTCGTCTGAAATTTTTTTTGTGTCGGCCCCCACTTGATTTTGTAGCAGAGAAGTGTAAAGGGAGCACTTAATTTGTGCTCGCCGGGTAATGATCCCCAGACTCTCTCTTTTATTGCGTTGCGTCATCATCACGCGTGGATCGCGTGAATCCTCCAGAAACTATGGCGATGACCACGCGCCCTACCATGCACACCAATACCGTAGTCTACATATTAACACTAACTGGCACACTTTAGATTTCAGATCACCAGTAAATACCACCACTGAGTCATCCTGCTCAAGCGCTTATCACCGTTAGATTATTTTCATGCCGTCCCTTCCGTCTGATTCTTTGACTATTCAACAATACATTAAAGTACATAAAAAATTTTCTGGGGGTAAAAGAGTACATAAATTGATTACGAAACTTACGATGCGAAAATCCGCTATCGCCTCGTCTCTTTTATTTCACTTGGACAGCCAAATTTCCTGTCGTTCCCTCCCAGAATTTTAGCTGAAAAGATAAGCTACTTCACCATGATGTTCAAATGAAGCCGAAACCCTAATTGATTCAGGTCTCGTTTTTGTTGTTTTCTAATCTTTACTGGTATGGCTTTGATTTCTTCCTTTTCATTCGCGAAACCGATAACCCGAAGCAACTGTTTACATGAAGAGAGAAAGTTTTATTTGTTGAAGCAGCTAAATTCGAGTTTGAATTCAGTGAGAAGAGATTTTGGTGGGTGTTCTTTGGAATTGAAGCATCGAAAGAGGTTCGGTGGTAACTCGTCGTTTGCATTTGCTTGCTCTACTTCGCCTTTTATAGGCAGAGTAGGAGCGCCTATACGAGATGGGAATGTTTCTTTGTTGTCTTTTGGGATAAACCCTGAGGATATTTCGAAGCAGGTTAAGAGCAATCCTTCTCAGTTGTTATCTGCAATGCTTCCCTTTGTTGTCGCTGCTACTGCAGTTGCTGCTCTCGCTCAACCTGCAACATTTTCCTGGTGAGAATTTATGGTTAGCTTCTGCCTAATGCTTGGATAAGCATTCGCTTTTTTCCCCTATTCGGACTCTTTTTTTGGCCACTCGTTCTGATTTTACTTTTAGGTGTTTTCTTCGTCATTCTCATTATTTTGGGTAGTGACTTCTCAGTATATATTACAAGTTAGAATTAACTAACATCCTTAATTGTCTTTCTGACTTCAAAGACCGATAATGTTTTAAAATTAGAAAAATTTTAAATATTTCTCCTTTGGGAATTTTTTCTTGAACTTCAGTTCTTGTTCCTTGGGAATTCCGCCTCCAAAAACAATACTCTCCTTTTAACTAGTAAATGCTAAAATTGAGCATTAGAGTTTTCGCCTACTTGAAACTGCTGATGGAAATTGATTATTTTTTATTTTGACTAGCAAAAGGGCCTGAGGGATATGAAGATTCCTTTTGGTGCATGTTTAGTTTATCTCCATGTGAAAATGGGTCTCTGTTTATTTATTCTGCTGAGAGTTGAGATGATAAAATAGAGTTTGAACTGAACCTGATGTCAGGGTATCGAAAGATTTATATGCTCCCGCTCTCGGTGGAATCATGTTATCGATTGGAATTCAACTGTCAATTGAAGATTTTGCTCTTGCATTCCAAAGGTGATTTTGTCTCAGTCAATTTGTTAAAATTCTTTTTATTTCAGTTTCATGATCTTTTTGTAATTTGGGTATGCTTCCAAGTTTATCTGTGACAAATATGTTGCAGACCTTTACCACTATCTGTTGGATTTATCGCACAGTACGTGCTGAAACCAGCTCTGGGGGTGTTGATTGCAAAGGCATTTGGTGCACCCCCAATATTCTACGCAGGTTTTGTCCTTACGGCTTGTGTCGCGGGCGCCCAGCTATCAAGCTATGCCAGCTTCTTGGGAAAAGGAGATGTAGCCTTGAGCATCCTCCTGACCAGCTCGAGCACAATATCCTCTGTGGTTTTTACTCCTCTTTTGACGGGCCTGCTTGTTGGGTCTGTTGTCCCAGTTGATGCAGTCGCCATGTCAAAGTCAATATTGCAGGTAAATGAATTTCTCTTTGCAAATTTTGCATTAAGTTGAAATTTTCTGTTTTTCTTTCTCCCCAGCTAGTTCACAATGATTTTCTTGGGTGTTGCAGGTTGTGCTTCTTCCTATCACTCTCGGCCTTGCACTTAATACTTATGCAAAATCAGTTGTCAGTCTTCTTCGGCCTGTATTGCCATTTGTTGCCATGATTTGTACTTCTTTGTGTATTGGAAGCCCGCTGTCAATTAACCGCAGTCAGATTTTGTCTTCCGAGGGTCTCCGATTGGTGTTGCCAGTATTGACATTCCATACTGTGGCATTCACTGTTGGGTATTGGGTCTCCAAAATCCCAATTTTGAGGTAATTCTATACTTTAGTTTGTTTAATACTAGTTTTTAAGCAGAATAATTTTTAGAAAGAACGGTTGGCAGAAACAAACACCCCCCCCCCCCCCCCCCCCCAAAAAAAAAAAAAAAACCTCCCTAATTATCAAAACCAAGATATTTGGACTTGCATGATCCATGATGCATTGAGAATTGGGTATTCCCCAAAGCTACCATGGTTGGAATCAGCTTAAGTGATGATGATCTTATGAATACATGAGCATATATTTGTCAAAAGTGTCCCCATGGGTGAGCATATATGCATCATAGAGATCCTGACTCTGGACTAAACTCCTCTGTTGGGTGTCCTCTCTTGACTATTTCCTCACAAAGAAACAGTGAGAGGATGCAATCTGTTATCAGTAGAACATGATTGCTGATCATGTTTGATAATTTTTCATCTATAAATAGAGAACTTCTTATCCTTATCTGCCATGTGAACATGAGCATGATTTAACTTTCTGAAGATTGAAGCATATTTTCATTGCTAGGAAACTATACACAAGGTCTTCTATTTCATTGAATGGTTATAATCTCAAATGGTCTCTATTCTATTTCAAATTTACAAGCCTTT
Organism: Hakea prostrata; assembly: GCF_041222555.1. Classification (NCBI taxonomy): domain Eukaryota; kingdom Viridiplantae; phylum Streptophyta; class Magnoliopsida; order Proteales; family Proteaceae; genus Hakea; species Hakea prostrata. Next base: position 17,944,838 of record NC_142606.1, read on the forward strand.
TTTGGGTGTAAAATTGGTGTATCAGAAAGACTGAAGTAGCTCAGAACGTTAGGAATCTAGAATGAAGTCAGTTTTCCTTTTAATTTTTTTTATCCTTTTCTGGTGAGTTGAATTAGGAAAAACTCAACTCCCAGTTTGCACAATATGTGATAGACTCCCCATCTTACTGATTCAGATGCCCAGGATGCTGTCATATTCCGTTAAATAGGCAATCATGGAATATATTCTGCTTAGACTCTGAAGGAAAGATACTGGATTCTTATGTTTTACTCTAATACTGCAAATGGACATAAGGAGTTGATCCTCTCTCTAAACAACTATTGCCTAATCATCAAACTAGACTGTCGTTGCTTTTTCAGATTGATCAGAATCTGGCCTGCTATATTTATCCATAAAAAGACTTTCTTTTTTTTTTTCTTCTAATGTTTGGTATTTCGCCTGCAACTGTTGGGTCTCTGACCAGAAAGGTGATCTGAGAACCTTAGATTTAACAATGCGAGTATTCAATAGGCTTTTGTAGCTTCTTGCCTGTCCTCTCTTCAGGCAAGAGGTCTAATCTGAATTTGGCAATAAATGGCTCTGACTGCTCCAAGCTAAGTAACCATTTTGTGTTTGATGACAGGCAAGAAGAGTCAGTGTGCAGAACAATTTCATTATGCACAGGAATGCAGAGTTCTACCCTGGCTGGGCTTCTTGCTACCCAATTCCTTGGAAGCAGTCAAGCAGTGCCTCCTGCCTGTTCAGTTGTAGTCATGGCTATCATGGGTCTTTGTCTTGCTTCTTTTTGGGGCAGCGGAGGCAGAATTAGGGACTCAGCTTTCTTTCTCTTACCAAAAAGTGGTTCAGTTGCAAAAACATAGTGAACCCACCGTCCTAGCAATCTGAGGACACTGGCCACATTCCCATATGGTTACCCAGAGAATCAAGGAAGTGCAGATTGTGACTGGTCAGTTGCATTCATGCTCCTTGTGCTTATGCTCAGAAGTGGAGACAAAAGTAAACATGAGAAGCAGTAGATGATTTTGTAAAGCATGTAGTGGAGAGAACGAACAAATATACAGTGTTGTACTGAAAAACAGATAATAGCTCGTGCAGATCAAAGGATGTTCCGGCTTTTGCATTTGTAGTAGCTGCTTCCGGGGGCCTCATCTGTAATTCTGTATATGTTTTTCCTCTGTATGAAATTTATATAGTCCTATTATTTCTTACAAACCCAGCTGAATTCAAATTACAAACCCAACTCTCTAGGGGAGCAGCTGCTGCTGATCGTGCCACGTAAAGGTTGTAAATCAAACTATAAGGGTGTACATGTAAATAAAAATGTTTATTTTTACATTCAAGATTTAATTTTTTTTATAGATTTACTAAAATAAATCCTTGGATCTATCGGATCACTGCCTCGTCTGGATTGCTCTCGGCGGTCAGAACTCTGCCTATGACTAGAACCTCACTCATTCGGCTCAACATCACTTCCTTGCGCCGCGTCTGGTTTGAGGTTGCTGCCGTCGTATCAACACCGCCATTGGTCTTCATTTTTATGATTTCAACTACGGTTGCCGAGTTGTATCGGTCCAGTGGATAGACTCAATCAATCCTAGGATATACAAGGTCACAATAAGCGCCATTACCTCCGTATTTGCCTCCTTCGAATGTCGACACAAGGACTGGGGGGTTTGGGATTGGTTGACGTAAGGACTTATTTTTAAATTTATAAAAAATTATATCTTGATTAAAAATAAAATTTTTATTTGCAAGTACACCACACAATTTGATTCTCAATTGTTAAATCACATTGCACGACGTGATACGATATATACCTTTGGCAACAGCTGCAAAAAAATCCTTAAAATAAGGATGGAAGATACGGCGGTGGGGACTTTAAAGAGAATATTGACAAAATATAGATCTTAAATTATCTGTATTTATTGACCTTACGACCTTGTGGTCGTGGGTTCGAGCCCCACGGTGGGCGAATTTGTTTGTATTTATAATTTCCTTTTGTTGATCCCTATTTTCTCTTGCGGGCTCCATTTTCTAATCAATCCTTCTTTAAGGGGTTGGGTTTCTTGTTTGTGTCATTTCCTAATGGGCTGGGCTTTCCTTTTTCATTAGAATACAATATAGTATAACTAGCATAGCAGTGATGAGTACGATATGAGATACCGTATGAATAAATGGGAGTTCCGTAAAAGTGACGAATACAAAAAGACTAATGAACGTCAATGCAGGGTTGGTAGAGTGGTAAGATTTATACCTTTTAGTAGAGAGGTTGTGGGTTCGACCCTCAGACGGTAATTCTCCCTAACAAGCTGGCCCAGATGAACCTCAGTTCCCAAAAACAAAAAAGACTAATGAAAGTTTTTCTTTTCTTTTTTCTGATAAAAATGTACTGATGAAATTATGAGTTGTGAATGATTAAAATATAATCATGACATTGTATCTTCCCCCCCCCCCCCTTTTTTTTGGTCTGAGTATCTATTTATATAATCATGAAAGAAATATATAGATGAACTCAATGTCCTAAATGTATTTTTCTTGTGAACAAGAGATAAAGTGTTAAATATTTGACTATCACGTTACACCATTTCAAAATTCGGTGAGATTGAGATGAAAAATTAGTATTTCGTCTAGGAGTTTGTTTGGTTCTTGACAAGGGTTTGCAAGATTACTAGAAGAAAGGGCAATGTGCTTTGTGTTTTGCTTCCATGGCAATGTAGTTTATCAATAACTCAATGAGGGTTCTATGGATCTCGATCAAGAATCCAATGTGAGCCAAATAATATGTAAAATTTATGAGACTTGAGCCTTTGTTAATAATCCGATCTACCTTCTGATCTTTGGAAGAATGCATTTTAATTGCAACTAATCTAATTCAATTGGTGGACAATATATAGAAAGGGAGTTTTTTAATATAATTATTACCTAAATGAAATATACAACCATGAGGGATGGAATTTCTCAATCCTATTTACAAAAATAAGTATTCTACAATAGGAGAGGATATACACAATTGCTTGGAGTGTTGTCATATGAGACTTGGGCATTTGTTTTTAGAACGTGTATATATGTATCAAAATTAAATGAAATTCATGTATTTGTGGACTACCACTTACTTGTATTTTTCCTATTTTATTAGATTTAGTGAAGCTCATCAACTAAATATTTTGTTTTTTGGTTAACATATGAAGAATCACATGATGCAAGGAGGCAAGGACCTTGCCTCTCTATATTTAAGGAAGATTTTAGATTCTAAAGCTTAGCTTTCAATCATTTTTTTGGGGTCATCATTAGGTCAGTCATAAAGACTGAGAGCTAGACTAGGGAATGGAAAGAAAAAACTTATGGAATGATAGATGTTTGAAGCATAAGGCCTTTTTATTTTTGAGTTTATCTCTTGAAAGGCTTTTGTACCCTTTTGATGGTATATATTATTTTCAAATGATTTGTGAACTTGCTTAGAATTTATAAATTATTGTGGAAAACATTTTCTTTTAGGTATAGTGTAAAGTGAAAAGTGGATGTGTATTTAATTCAACATTTTTTTTTATTATTATTATCAAAGGATAAAAGAGAATTGTTTTAGGTATAGTGTAAAGTGAAAAGTGGATGTGTATTTAATTCAACATTTATTATTATTATTAATCAAATGATAAAAGAGAATTGTTTACAATGCAAGCAAGTGGAAACTACCACCAAGATCTACTAAGCTTTTAGCAACTTGGAGCCTAGTTAGGAAATTTGCGTAGACATTAAGAAACCTACAAATATAACCAAAAGGAACGAAAAAATAATAAAGATGCTGAGAGCTTCAAAATATCATGGACTAATCCGTAATTTGTCCAATCAAGAGATTGATTGGATGTGGCCATTTAAGGCCTCCACGGCAAGACAGTTTGAGAAGAACACCACTTGGGTAATACAAAACAAAGTGTCTTTAATCGCTTCAAGTTCCATAACCATAGTTGAATACTCAAAATAAAACGTGGTTCTTGTAAGGACAAAACTGCCTATAGGACTCCAAACAAATACAACTCCTCCTAACATATTTTGTTGAGGGATCTCAAGCAGCATCTACGAACACCCTGATACTAGTGCGCCGAGACGAAAGCTCTTCAAAAACAATACTAAAAGGTGTTGAGTTAACCTACACATCTAGTCAAATTGAGCCATTTATACCTGATTAAATAATATAAAAAACCCTCATTGAATTATACCATGTTTGGTTTGAATATTTCGTCATTTTCCAACTGGTGTTTTTTCTTGTTGGGTAGAAAAAAAAAAGAATATTTGTCATTTTAATATTTTTTCTACATTGAGGTGATTAGACCAATTGCATGGAGTCTATCACGCAGACTTGAATGTTACACATTAAATGCACAGCAGTGCCTACTGCCAATGGACCTTGCTTCAGTCCTGCGCATTAACTGACAAGTCAAATGCTTTTGCCACCGGATTGAAATTTTGACCGAAATTTCGCAATGTACAGGACTGAAACAAATTTCGCTGCCAATGGTGTCCGTCTTGTAAGTGGTCAAAAGCAAGGAACGAAGTTTCGATAATTTCGCCCGGTTCGCTATCCAGCGAACCGGGCGATATGGCGAAATCTCGCCGATTTTTCAGCGAGATTTCGCTGCCATTTAAAAACTTTATTAAAAAAACACTGTAGTTTGAAAAGACATGCCTGCAAATCTGCAATTTTCAGTTCCACTTTAATATAAAAACAAAATGTCAATGCATCGGTGCGAGTATCTAGGTAAGGTAAATGTAAAATTTAAAAAGGAGATAGAAGTAACATAAAATATTCTACAAAAAGGTACAAAACATAACATCAATCAACCGTCAGTGTAAAAGCAAATAAGTAATAATAAATAACATTCAAATCAAAACCCTTTACCTTTTTAACTCTCTCTCACGGTCTCACCCTTCGTCCTTAACTCCTTCGTCCCTAACCGTCTGCAACTCTGCTAAATATTTTTTCTCAAAACAGCAAGCTTTCTCTCTCTCTCTCTCTCCTTTTCTCTTTCTCACAAATGGTTGCTGCAAGCCTGTGAACATGGTGACGCCGTCGGAGACCACCGTCGGCAGCGAAATTGAGTGTTTATCGCCGAAACAGCGAAAAATAACAGAAAACGGCGAGATATCGCCGAGAAATCGGCGATATCTTGTCGATCTCGTTTCGCCCCCTGGTTTCGGTTCGCCAGGGGGCGAAATCACCGAATTTCGGCGATATTTCGCCGAAATTCGGCGAAAAATAGTTCCATGGTCAAAAGCAAGGCGAACAATCGAAATTGACCGTTGGCAGCGCAACATTGAAGTGGACCCGAGTATGCTAGAAGTCTATTAGGTGGACCGTAGAGTCCACTCGAAAGTTTTTTTTTTTTTTTTTTTTGGTGAAGCACTCGAAAGTCATTAACCACCAGAGACTCAGAGAGAACTCCCTTTCTAAAAAGGACAAAGTATAACTGTGCAAGTAATTCAGTTTATCTACCCTAGAACCATCGCTGCTGCCGATAGTTAATAATGCGTTTTCATTTTTCTCATTTTTGGTCGTAGCTAGTTAGAATGAGTTGGTAATTGTTTCCAAGGATACAAACCAACCTGTTATAATGAAACCAACCATCAATCATCAAATACTTAAAAGTAGAACACCAGTTTTCCTCTTCGTGAAGCTACTTCGCGGTTCTTTTCTTCTTCCAAATTATCTTGTGCGTCAAGAGATTTGAGGATTTGTGATTCTTATGCTGCTTTATCTATCGAGTTTGCTTTTATTGTAGCAATTTTTTCACAGAAAAGAATCACAGATCTTAATGGCTCAGTTCCACCCATGTCCGGAGAATTCATTTGTCTTCAATTCTACTCTCTGTGCCTGCAACCCTGGCTATGTCCTAAACTCCACCGCCAACACTTGTAATCTTTTCAAGGTTGAAGGTGATGTTTTGACAGTGGAAACTGGTATAGATTACTCGTTCAATTGGCCATTTACGTTCTTCTACCTCAATTCGCTAAAGAAGTTCACTGAGTCTCAGGGGTTGTTTCTTGAGGCCACGATATTTATGCTGTTCAGTTGGTTACTCTTCTGTTTCTTCGTAAGATTAGGTAAACTTGGTGATGGGAGGACCCCATGGTTCCAGATCAGGTGGTTGATTAGCCGCTTGGATTGCTGCTTTGCTACTCGACATTGGCTGGTAAGTCACGCTTACTTGGAAAGTTGGAACTTCTTGTTTCAGGTTAGTTTTTAGTTCGTTCTTAGGGATAATCTAAACACTTTTGAGCAGTCGAACCTTTGGTAGCCTCATTCATTATCTTGTCAGGATTTGATGGATAATAGGATTGATTGTGGAATGTAAATTATAGAGTTCAGCTCAAAAGGTTGAGGTTTTCTTGGAATTTATTAGCTGATCTACTCTAGAAAGGCAGAGAGAATCAAAGTTTCAGACTTTATAGTCTTGTAGGTGAGGAAAGAGGAAAGAATCAAGACTTGCAGTTAGATAATTTGACAACGGGGGGCAATCCGGTTATTTGCTGCTAGCCTGCTAGTGCCGACGAATTGTCCAACTTTTTATTTTTCGGACTCATTTTGTAGAAGTCATATGACGATTTGATCATAATGACTGTAAGAGTCTGAAAAAAAGAAAAAGAAAAAAAGAAGAGTTGGAATAAGGTGCAGTTGAGTTCAAAATGTGGTGCTCTTTTTTTAATCCCTTTTTTGTTCTGTTCTTAATTATGTTCAGATCAAAATAGGTGGGATTTTAGGAAAAGCTTGGGAGATTTGGTATCCCTTTTACAAAAATTTTGCAAGGTGAACTTAAAGTTTTCCCCCCAAGATTATGAGAACCTGGATGACAGAATATAATGAATTAGTCATGATGGCTTCAAACCCCTGCCTCAATTAGGATGTGGGAGGTGTGAACAAAAATCCTTCTCAAAAAGGCATGCAGGCGCATTTTGTATAGGCAAATGCATTTTGGTTCCATTCCCTTCTTATTTTTTCTGTTCTATTCATGGATAAGTTTGACTGTTTCATACTCGTACTGATTTTAGTTTTGATATCTAACATCTGCATATTATTTACTTTAGGAGGATCAGAAGGTAGTTAGGAAGCGGAAAACAGAGCTTGGAGGAACCTTCTCTATTGCAACTTGGATACTTTTCATTGGTTTACTTGCTGCGTGAGTTATTGGTTACAGCTCCTTTTTTTAAATAATAATGCCACCTCAATGCTTTCCATTATTTTCTTGTCATATTTTCCTTCTTTAAGCAGTTGTTCTGTCTTTGCTGTGATTTGCTTCTTCTTCTTTTAGTCTGAGTTGATATTGACTTGGCTTTTTCAGTCCTTTAACAGGTTGATCTACCAGATTATTTCTAACAGAAATGTTGAGGTTCATAATGTGAGGGCAACGAATTACCCTGATTTGATGTCCTTCATGAATGACATGGAATTTAATATTACTACAATTTCTAGTATGAGCTGTTCTAACCTACGGAACCTCAGTACTTTAGTCTCTAAAACTCCAGGCTTCTCTGATTACAAAAGTCGCTCATTGTCAACCTTCGCAAACTATTCATGTCATAATTCTAGCAGGGGACCGACTGTAACTCTCAAGTGCAACAATTGTCAGATAAGTCTAGATAATTTGTACATTTCATGGCAATTTGTTGATATTCCGAATGTCCCTGCGACTGCTGTGGGTTTCCAGTTCAATCTTACTGCAAAGAATCATGATGATGACAAACATGTCAGCTTCATCAGTGGCATACTGAAGAACACAAGCTACACAGATGATAAGCCGATTACATTCAGGGGTGGCAATGTCAATATATTAAAGTTTGATTTATTTCCCCGGTTATATCGTAATCTGCATGGACTGAAGCTCCTTCAACCTGTGTTTCATGAATTTATTCCGGGTTCATCTATTTCTGAATCTAGTCAGCTCCGGAATTCACTTGAGAGTTATCACGATGGATTAATCAATACTACTTTGTATGTCCATTTCCTCTCTGCCTTCATTATTGAGATTGATAATCGCCATATATTTGGAATTGGTAAGAATATGTTCTCAACTTATAGCTTTTATGTATGAGTTATCCCTTTCGCAATCTGTTTTTATTTATTATTATTATTTTTTTATTCTCACTTTTTTTTTTCTTCTTCTCTGTTTGTTCATTTTATCTTTGCCACATGCACATTATTTTTATTTCCGTTTGTGAACAGTGGATAGTAGGTGCTAATGTTTAATCAATAAACTTGTCCCTTAGACAATGTTCTCAAATAGATATCATGACCTGCAGAGCTGGTGAGATGTTGATTGAGTTCTGAATGTAAAATTTATTCTTGTATCCAATGAGGAAATTATATGAATACACTTAACTTCTTTAATCTGTTAATAAACCTAAGATTGCATCTGCCTTGGGTTGGGGGAGGGAAGGAAATTGATCTGAAATAGCTGTTATCTTTTTATTGAGTGAATTTGTTCTTTCAACCAAAACCTTGTATGCAAAACTTCTGAAACCTCAGAACAATAAATCCCTTATGCTCATTTTCCCTTCATGACAATGTAGCTAATTTTCCCTTAACCAATCAATAGCTTGATAGATGATGATACAAAATTACAGAAAGATGCATAAAGTGGATGTTGTGTGCTTAACAAACAAGGTTACAGAACATACTATTAGTTTGAAGTATTGCTTAGGATATTAAAAAGAATTGGTGCTTACTGCCAGGCAGCATGGCCCCTGGTATGGAAGGCAACAGGAGCATGCATTGGGTGCACCAACAGGAGTTGGATTTTCTAATTTAACAGAGGGTGGAGGGTGGTATTGTCATTTTACCTAGTCACCACACAGCCTGTCAGAGATCTTTTTTCTATTAAAAAATAACAAATTTAATACAGTTTTTAAATTGGAATAGGTTATGCTGAAACTGTATATAACACAATAATTGTGGAGGCTGGCTACTGTCAAGTCTTCATTTTTTTTTTGGGGGGGGGGGGGAACGATGGAGCTTTTTACATATAAGGGGGGGGGGACCTAATAATACCCAAGGAGAGTTGAACTCTTGACCTCTTACTAAGAGTTGTTGGTCATGGCCAATTCAGACAACTTCTTAGGTGGTTACTGTCAAGTCTTCATCATTAGCTAATAGTAAATTTGTCCAATTTAAGACTAGCCAAAAGTTCTTTGAAGATGTGGTGTCCAAATGATGTAACCGAAGTTCTCTACTGGGGCTTCAAATTTTGTTTGCAACTGGTCCATAAGTTGGGGATATCTTCCTGCCTGTTTTATCCTATTCTTTCTGTATTAACTATTAAGTGATCTATTATGAAGATACTGGCCAGTAGCATATTTAGGAAATATTTTCCAGATTTGCATGTGGGTGTAGCGCCAACTGTGTGGGGAGCTTTTAATTTGAGTTGGGATAATCTACCAGTCGGGTAGAAGGTTATGCTCCCCTGACCCTCCTCTATCACATATTTAGGAGGAGGTCCACCTTTGAGAATTGATAAAGTGGATCATAAATGCTTAGAGGTGACCCCCTCCTAAATGAGTGGTAAAGGGACGTGAAGGGAGCAGAATCCTCTACCAGTCGGGGTAGAGGATCCAGGCTCAATTCGAGTTTTCTTGCAGGTGTGAATTTTGAGAAGTTACCTTGGGCAGCTTGCGTGGGAAAACTTGAGAGTATAATTTCCAGATTTTCTCTAAATCTTTGGGGCCCATATTGACTACCCTGGAAATAAGTCACCGTCAGTTGCTGCCTTGCATAGGATATTATTAGGAGATCTACTAATTTCTATTCTATTTTAGTATGTCATGTAAACATGATTCACTATGTGTTTGGACCTTTTATTTAGAATATTTTTTTTTTGTAAGTTTCACTTTTTCTTTTATTTAGAAGTAGGGCTATATATCTGGAAGAGCCTTAACATGTTAAACAACTAGAAAAGTCTAGTTATTTGGAAATGGTTATGTGAGGTATAGGGAGGTGACAAACCTATGAGAGGGTGAAAGGCCCCGGGAAGAGTCAGAGGCTTACTGATTCCCTAGAATAATCCGTGAAAACACTTAAGCTTTGTTTGATTGCTTGGGCTGCTAGAGTCAGCCTTGTGCCTTGATTGTTCAATATGTCAGCCAAATGTGTGGATTCCCTCCTTGCCTTGGACTTGATGTGTCAAGGACTTAATTTAACCTTTTGAAAAAAGGCTAACAAGCTTGTACTGGTCTCTCGAGAGGTGACTAAAACTCATCTAGTTTTTGATAGAAGACTGAAACTCTTCTGGTCTTTTGAAAGAACACTGAAACTTTATTAAATCTAAAGAAATTTACTAATAAGCGATGCTGGAAAGGATAAATTGTGCATTTGCAGAGGTTTGAGCGGTGTTAAGTGTTGTTTGTGTGAAATCCCCTAGAATCCTAAACCGTCAGCCTGTTGGTTTCAAGACCATGAACTCAGAGCTTGAGTAGGCGACAACTTGGTCCATTCGAATTGAGCTCGGAGGTTCGAAAATGGAACTTATAGAAGTGGATGACCACCACGAAGGAGACTCAGCCACTCTAATGGAGTTCAAGTGGAGGGAGAAAGTCAGTCTAGAAGGTATAAAAAGGACATTTTGGCATGCCCGAAAACTGATGCTTGAGGACTCAAATTTCAAGGTAAACTATACAGTTGATCAGGCCTTGGAATGACCTTTCTACCCATCCGAAGATCACCAGAATTGGCTCTCAAATAAGAGAGATAGAGGGCCGGTTGCACAGCTGGTTCAACTGCCCACTACCTAGGTGCATGGCAAATTCGGGATTTTGGGTTTAAAACCCTATTTTATGACTCTTACCTCTCTTAAACGCATTTCTTTATGTTAGAGTGTGGTTGAGAGCTTGGGAGTGGAAAAAACCTTGGAGTTTGGTAGATTCCTTGCACGTGGTGAAACATCAAAGTGTGAATCATCGCGATAGAATGTGGATAGGTGAGCATTCATGAAACCCTTTGTTCTAACCTATCTTTGAGGTTATTTATGAGTAATGAATGCTATGTTGTGGTGGTTGTTGATGTTGATTAGTATTGAATGCTTCTTTTTACCTCCATTTATGTCTCCCGACCCAATGATTGTTGGTTCATACAAACCTTTGCATTTGACACCGATTTGACCTCTCTAAGACGCCCGCAAACAGACTTGGGTAACCCAAATTGGGGGTTTTCATTTGGGAATCAATTGGGATGTTCGAAAGGTGTTTTGGGGACCTTAATGTTGTTAGATTGAAGACCCCAATGCCCCATTTTGAGATGATTTCAAAATGGAGCTGAAATCGACCATTTTGGTTGCAGTCCTAGAGTGGGCGGTTGACTGGGGCAGTTGACCGGCCCTGGTTGGCTCGTTCAACAACCCCCTATGTTGGGTGTGTGTAGTGACCCCTGATTGATCCCCGACTTACCTCCGTTTGATTTCTCATGATTCTAAGCTTAATTTGAGTTAATTGTATCCTTTTTGGCGTATTTCTTTGGACTTTGGAGAGTGTTATTGATATTAATAGGTGAGGAATACATCTCCCCTATCTTGTGCCTTTGAATTCATTTGAAATGTTTAATTTCATTGATGTTGTATAGTTATTTGAATTGCGTGAGACTTTGCATGACTGAAGGTAATGTGATGTGTTGTTTATTTATTTTTCAAATTACATAAATGATGAAGTGATTATGATGTGTGTGTGGATGTGATCATGGGACACTGTCCTCTTGTATGTATATATCAACTTGGGTTGTCGGTTCGCCGTTCGTCCATTACCTTGGTTACCCTATAATCACTTAGACCTAAGTACATGGTTAATAGGTGTCTAGATGTAGTGGCTAGTGAACCCTTGAGTGCTACTTCCCTTTTTGTAGAGGTATTGAAGCCGAGTAACCCGTGATGTCAGAGGCTGGATCTTGTGAGCATCAAGCAGGCCCACTGCCATCATGAGGTGGTAGGGTTGCATGTGTATAATGTTGGGCTCATGTTACTTTTAACACAACGTGCAATTTCCATGGGGAAGCCACGAGAGCGTCTGTCTATGCATATGTGGACGACCATAGGGTTAAGGAATGGAATCCAAGAGATGCCTCCCGTTGAGGAAAGATATTTGGACCATATGTAGTACGAGACCATATGACTATGCATTGGGCTTAGAGTTATCCATGACATGCTCCAGTTCTTAGACCAAATGATGATGTGAGAGAGTGTTGACCTATTCCCCAGCCACGGATTAATGTGACTTGACCCAATAACTGCGAAGAACCCAAGAGACGCCTCTTGTTGAGGGAGAGTGATGAGATCGCCCAGAGGAGGCTGGTGTATAGCTTAATGTGTGTCTACCATAGAGACCTCATGGTTAAAGTTAGGTACGTACTTGCATGCTCATTAATTATGCGAGGACTCCATTCAAATGGAGGATCTGTCGCAGACAAAATGCTTTGAAGGACTGGCTAGCGAGGAGGTTGACTCGCATGGAGCTTCGTGCCCGTGCTCGGATTGCTCCTATGGGGCCGTGTACTATTGAGGGTCCGGCAGTTTCTTTGGAGATTATAGTTTCCCTCGTAGCCCTTTGTTATGTTATTCTTATTGAGCCCATAGAGAGGGTTGACGTCATTTTTCATCAAAGAGCCTAGACTTCCGCTATGAACATTTTCCATTCTTTGACTCTGATGATTAAACTCGATTAACTTTGGATAATGACGGATTAATTAATGGATGATTGTAATAACTTGATTATTATAACTTTGATCTTTTTATCTTAATCATTTCTTGCTCTTTGATTATGCTATATTGTTTGGTATTATGGGTTTGGCCATGAACCTTGATCCTGTAGTTTGTCAACCCCACAGGTATTCGGATAGACCGGATCCGGCTGGGTGGGGTGTGACAGTTTGTGTGCAAAGAAGGGGAGCACCGACTTATATTGGTTTGGGTTCCTTCCAAAATTTCAAACTTCCAACCAACCTACCTTATCCCTTGGATAACGTCATTAACTACTCTGCTGACTATGCCAAATTCAAACGGGTTGCTTATCCCTTGGAGTAACTCCCCTAACCACTTGGCCACTAGGTTCTTTATCCCTTGAAGCCATATTCACATCCACTAGGTCAGTTGCTCCATATCTGAAACCAGGTCCGTTTTACCGGGTCCTGGTCTATTTCTGACCCAATTGTCATTAGGGGCCCGAACACTTAACCATTCTAATGCCTTTTTTCCTTTTATTTTTCTTTTCTTCAGTATTTATTTAATCTGGAACATGTGTTGCTGAGTGGAGAACTGAGACATCTATATCTGCTACTTAAGTTGCTGCCAATCAAAGTATTGACCAATTTAAAAGCCTCTGTTGAACATGGCTCTAGCTCTTAGGTCTGCCTTTAGCTCTTCATGTTCCTTTGATCTGTGGATTAAATCACTTCTCCATACAAGGGCATTTAAAGCCTCTGTGGAATGTGAATATGGCACTGAAATTGACTTTCTTGGTTGAACAGGTAAATGGTGCATACATAATACATATAATCATGGATCTTAAGCAACAATTATTGAATTCTAACAACATAAACATGCTTACCTCTAAGCTACCACGTTGGGTGCTCGGGTGAATCAAAAATCAATAACCATTACCATTTCTACATTTCTCACCCTTTTTCTTCAAATGAATAAGTGTTTTTCTTTGCAGTAAACAATAACGAGTTTCATTTATATACGTTTAACCTGATGTGATTTCTATGTTTGCCATGATTATGCAGTGGGCTTCCTTGCTGATGTTGGTGGTCTTTATGCTATTAGTATTGCTCTCTTTTTCTACTGCTTGGTACAAGTAAGTTTCCAATTGCTTTGCATGCTCTTAAGTTTCCAATTGCTTTGCATGCTCTTAAGTTTCCAATTGCTTTGCATGCTCTTTGTCCAGAATTCTCAATTCTTACCATATATTTAGTTCCCTACACTTAATGTAAGACTGGACCTGCATGTTATGGTTTTTAAGACCACTTAACATTGTTCCCTGTGACGAGGAGAAGAGGAGCGAGTGTACCTTTAACTGGTCACCTTTTGGGAAGTTTCCCCTTCATTGTCTGGTGTTAAGAAGACAATGCTTCATTGTCACGTTTCTGTCCAGCGAATGTTAAGCCCCAATTTGGGCTGCTTCTTTCATGACATGTTAATACTTATAAACAAAAGACAAACCCTCATTAAATTTTAAAGAATCATTTTTGTTATTCAGAACATGAAGTGTTATTTATATTTAAATGGGAAATAATAAATTCTACATATAATTCCTATTCCGTATGCCTATGAAACAAGGCATCTCATTGATGAGTGCCAAGCATAGTTCAAGATACGTTTTGGATTTCAGCTAGATTTGAGTCGAAACCTGGTACATTTTGGGATGGTCAAACACTCAAATGGACTCAAACTTCAGAGAAACCTTAAGTAAGTGTTAGAACCTTTAGATTGATTTGGGGGGGGGGGGGGGGGAGAATCTAAAATTGTAGTTTGGTTTCAGACCTTAGTTACTAGTAATATGAGCTGTACCCTGCTGCATAGTTTCTTTACTATACATAATTTGTATTAAATGCATCAAATTCAATTAATCAACTAGAATATACGTTTGGAATGAAGACAAATAAGTTAATAGTCCCCAACACATTTTTCCACCAATAAATCTAAGTAGTTTGGTGAAAAGACCCAAAAAAAAAAAAAAAAAAATCTGCTGTTGAATGTAACAAAATATGAAAAAATGGATCAAAATTTTGACTAATTCAATCAACTTAGTGCTTTTGTATGCACCATTTTGTAAACTTCCCTAAAAAATGATATTGAAATTGTAATCTAAGTTCTATCATTTCTCTAAGCAAAAATTCCAAAAACCATTTTTTAACCTTGCTTCACCTCCAAAATTTTGATCAAACTTTGCACATCAAGTGAGTCGGCCTATACTTCGGTGTTTTTTTTTTTTTGGATGAATATATAACTAAATTATACCACGAGAAGAATGCACTGGGGGGAGGGGGGAACCAGCCTTCGAGGGGGAGGCCAGATAAGGAGCCAAGACCCCAAAAGACAACAATGAGTCCGTTCCTTGGAGTATCAACAACTGGGGGATGGGGGATAGATTGGAGTCTAGTAGATACATCAAAGTAGATGGCATTCCAAATCATGTCCAAGGATCGAGGCACTCCCACCACATGTGGCAAATAGTGGCACTAAAGACTAGCTTACTGACTCAGTCACAAATAGATGAGCCCGAAAATTTTCTCAAAATCCAAGACCAATCTCGAGTAAAACCAAAAGAACGTCTTGAACTGGTCCAAATGGAGGCAAGGGCTTTCCCCTAAAGAGGGCGGGAAAAAGGGCAAGTGAAGAAAAGGTGCTTTAGGTCCTCTGAACCATTTCAACAAAGGATGCAGTTAAGGTTTACCGGGATGTGACGGCTAATAAGAAAAGCCTAGGATGGGAGGCCAAGGTTGAGGGCTTTCAGAGAGTGAGGTAATGGCGTGGGATGTGTCTTTTGAACCAAACTAGGGGGGCCTAGGGGATAGGGGGAAGAGGAACAAATTAAGTTCTAGGACGAGGAAATGGAGAAGGTTTTGGAGGGGGAAGGAACCCAGATAGTGAGTTCTCGAGGAATATCCAAAAGGGGAAAGAGGGAAAACCAAACCTGTGTGAGATGGGGGTGGGGGATGGGAGATCAAGAGCCACCGGCGATGAACATGGAGAGGGGAGTTGGGTTAGCGATGCGAGACACATAAACTGTACGGGGGCCCAGGATGGTGAAGAGGATATCCATCAAATGCCATGGTCAAGCCAAAAAGAGAAGGAGGATCCAGAGGAGATTTGGGTGGAGACGGTAAAAAGGGCAAGGGGTCTCAAGCGGAGGAGTTTTCTCTAGATCCACGAGGGGTTGGAGGGGGGATCGGAACAGTCCAGATTGAGTCTGATTTGAGAAGGTGGGAGTATACCCAATTAAACCAAATAGAGTCATGCTTGGTAGCAATCTTTCAGATGAGTTTTAGATGGCAAGCCATATTGATGACTTGGATACGGTGGATTCCCAAACCACCTTTGGATTTGGGATCACAAATGGCCGACCAACTAATGGGTGAAAGAAGCGAGGGGAATCTTGACCCTTCCAGAGAAAGGCAAAAAAGAGGGATTCCATAGCAAGGATAGTGGCTTTGGGATGGAGATAGCATATATTTTGTTTTCGTTCATCTTGAAACTGAAATAATACAACATATTTGGTTGTTTTGACTTAAATCTTGAACTAAGGTCTGAAACCACCAAAATATCTTTTAGGTTGAACTGAGATTAATAAAAGGTCATTCCCAATGTACGAGGTTCCCGCCAATACCCAGGCTGAAATGAGATGCTATGTTGAAATGAAAAAAAAAAAGTATTTTGGAAATTGCAGTCATTTTTGCATTCTACACCCAAATAACCATGTATACTCAAACAAGAAGAAAAAAATGTTTCAATAAAATTTTGGTATCTCAAATTTTGGTCTGGTCAAATTGGCCACTGAAATGAGATCCAATACAATGGTTCAAAATCACCCATCATTTTGCCTTACCTTGGTGACATGACAATCATGCCATTCATGGATGTACTGAGATAAAGAATTACATAACCATGGTATTTCATATTTGAATCACTAAAATTCTGAATCTTCTTCACATACTCAGGGCGGAGCCAGGATTCAACATTTTTTTTTGGGGGGATAATTAGAGTTTGGATCACCTTCCAAATGGGGGAGGCACTAATGCTTTTTCACTACACATTGTATGGGCCCATGCGGGACCTACTAAGGATCTCACCTCTGAATTATATTATCATGTTTAGACATGGGCCTACACATTAAAAATATAGATAATCATTAATAATGACATTTTTTTTACCCTTACAAAAATATAAGTAAATTAAAGCAGAAGGATAGCTAACAAATAAATATCTTATAAAATATTTTGTAGTTTTAATTATTTTTTCTCATATAAGAAAAAACTTAAAAAATCAACATTAAAGGGAAAAGGGAAAAAAAGAAAAGAAAAAAGAAGAAGATGATTTCAACAATAGAAGGATAGATGCAAACTAAACGAATCATGGTAATTGGTTACTTTAGGGCCTGTTTGGTTACATGAGTCTGGAGATTTCAAATATCTAGAGATTTCAAATCTATAGACTTCAAATCTATGGAGTCATAATTTATAAAATTAAGTGTTTGGTTGTGGAATGAAATCTGTGGATTCATCCTAAAAAACTATTTGATTGATGTGATTTTTGTGAATGTGCAAATGTATAGCTTTTTTGAAATCTCTGGATTTCACTCTTTACCCATAAATCTACAGATTCACGTTTTTAGTGTAAAAAGGTGAATCTATAGAATTCATGAATCTAGAGTAAGAGAGACCATACAAATTCAAATAAAAAAATAAAAAAATCAAGAAAGAGAGAATAAAAATGGAGAAAGAGTGAGAGAATACATGATTGTTGAGAAGATTTAGGAATAAACTCCTTACCTTTAGCTTTCCAAGTTTTCTCTTTCTCTAAGCCACATGTGAAGATAGAAGAGAGAAGAGAGAATAAATAGGAATGGAAAGAGAATAAATAGGGAGAGATTTTAGCAATTATGAATTAGTATTTAATTGGATTCTACTTTTTCTTCCTCGAAAATAGGGGTTCAATCGTAACCGTTAAATAATTATTAAGGATGACATTTATACCCCATCATCTTTAGCTTTAAAAAAAAATTCAATATTTTTTTTTTTGGGGGGGGGGGGATAGTGATATTTCACATGTAAGAAGAGAAAAATTAGGAAAAATAAGGAAAGTAACTAAATTTTTTTTAAAAAGTGGGGGTGGGGGAGGGGCATGGCCACAACGCACATACTACATTACTCGATTTGGATAATACACGTTGCAACTATGGATCCCAAATCTTGCTATAAGTGCATTATTCTGAGATTATCTTCTCTTTAGTTTCTGCCCCAACTTGAATCCATGGTGTTTTACCCCAAAAAAATAAAAAATAACTTCAATACATGGTGTATTATGACAGTTTTGGGTTTGGGCAGCTGCTGATGGAGGCTTTATTGATGTTTTCTTTACCTAAAGTATCCCATCATATTTTTAGATATTGTGATTCTTTGGGATTTTAAAGAAACTGAATGGAGCACTAGGTTTTAATATTTTATTCATTATTTCGTAATCTGTAGTATATAATTATATTTGCTTTCTTTCATAGTGTGAGTCCAGGATAAAGAGGCTCCGCAATGAAGATAGTGTGTTCCTGAGTATTAGAAACCGCAGAAAAGCTCAAGATCGTTGGGATAAGGCAATCCTCAATCTATTCACTTTTTTGTCACTTGTATGAAACATTTATTAGTCACTTATTTTGTTAAACTGATTGGTTTTTTTTTTCTTCTTCTTTCTTCCAGTTGAGGAAATATGTAACGTACACATGGGGTTCTGGCAAATTGGAAGATGAATACAGTGGTCCCGAAATGGACTCATGTTATGGTTGTATGATGATTGAGCATTCATGTGGAAATGGATCTTCATTGAAAAAGAAACAATCTATCAACATTGATACCATCAGTTTTGAGCATTCACATGGAAATGGATCTTCATTGAAAAAGAAACAATCTATCAACATTGATACCATCAGTTTTAACAGAAGAGATCACTTACACACTGACAAGGTAGATATCTATGGCTGACTGTTATGGTTGATGTAAACTTGAATATCTCCGGGATACAAATGTACCCTTTTAAGTTGGAAAGGTAAAAGAAATGCTACTAGTTATTGGCTAAAATATTTCATATCATACAGAACACCATACCTGAAAGTGCCAAGACACAAAGAGTCAACACAGGTTTGGCAGGTGATACAGGAGATCTTGAAAGGAAGTCTGCAGATTCAGAGGGTATACAAGTGAGTCAATCCTGTTTATGATTTCTTCTATGACTGACATACTTTTTCTGTTTTTCCCCCCTTCCCCTTCTTTCCTCAGTAGTCTCCTGTTAGGGTATCTAAAATTGTTCAAATTGATCCCAAATAATTTTTTAAAAATTTTTGTGAATTAAAAATTCAATAATAAATTCCCTGAAGGGTTGTTGTGGGGGGGGGGGGGGGGGCAGAGGAACCTATACAAAGCTCAAGCTCTAAGAAGACAGGCCATTCAACGATATGCCTGTTCTTTTTTTTTTGGTGGTGGTATTGGGGGGGGGGGAATCCTGTGGAGCTTGGAGCTTAGAGCTAACATCAAAGAAGATAGCTTCCCAAATCATGTCAATAGAGCCAGAATTAAAGGTCCATCTTTGAAGACTCTGCCCCACATAGATGTGGGATGTAGCAGCCTCAAACACAAGCTTACCAGCTGTCTTGCAAGTCAAACTACCTTGAAGTCCCTATTAAACTGAACTACTACCTAGCAAATGGGAGGTGTTGCTGATGGATCTTTGAAAGTGCTCCCTTTAAATGACCCAATAAATGGGAAGAGAAAGTATTATCCATAAACTAGACTACCCAGGTGCACTGGTCTTCATCCTGCCAATATTTACTGAAGGCAGAACATTCTCAAAACCATAATCTGAAAACCCAACCCTTGAGCGCTTACTCTTAAAACCCTGCATCTTGAACTCATGTCAATATGTCATGAATAAATTTCTGCTGAACTTGCTGAAGTCCTCAAACTATCTGTGTCACTCATAGCAGGAAATAATATTTTTCTATTTCTTTCCTTCTACCTTAGTCATTATAGTAACAAAGATTTTCCATAAACTTAAGTGTCTGGTTCCTCGACCAGTTATGGATCAAATTGCCCAATGTTGGAACCGTTTTCATCCTTGGAAATGAAAGCAGTGGAAGAGGAATTTACGTATTCTGGAATCATTCCTTCCCAAAAATAACTGTAAATAGAAAATGTCATTTCTATTATGATTTCCATGGTCTTGGGTATCTGGTTCTTCATTTTACCAAGCGTCATCGGTTTTAAGTCTGGAAAGAGCGTCTCTGTGAATTCAGGGGTAAAGCTGTATGCTGTGTGACCCTTCATGACCTCACAGTTGATGGAGCCTCATATACTGAGTACGTTCCTAATATCTGGTTCTTCAACATTCTTATGTTTAAAAAAAAAAAAAGGACAGAGAGAAACAATCAGAAAATCCTAAACCATGGCCTAACCTTAAGCTCTCAGACCCTCAGCCGTCAACTCATATCCTTGGGGGACCTTTTCAAGTCCTGGGGTATTCTTTCTTTATGCTGCTCGGTGATAATAAACAAAATTGCTAAGTTCATATGGATTATCAGTTTTTTTGAATCTATTTGGCAACCGTAAAATCCGAACCCTATCAACCATCAAACTCTCAAACCAAAGCACAAATTCTTTTTGGCCAATACACTTAAGCTATGTTTATTGTGTTCTTTTTTCATGAAATAATCATCTATTCCTACAAATTGCCCAAGAAACATCTGAAGGGATCTTCCCATAGACTAGGCATTGGTTCTTCATCATCCATATAATTACCACAGGTAAAGCGCTCTCTGTACCTGTTAAACCATCAACAAATCGCAAAGACCTTGTTCCTGAAAATGCTAGACTGCTAATTAGCTTGAAAGATTGATTGATTTCCAGATGTTTGTTCTTGTTTTCACATTCTTATAATCCATTACATGTCTTAAGAATATAGGATACATAGCAACAAACATAGAAAGCATAGAAGTACACAAGTATCTCATGTACTCAACCGAGGCCCATATTTACTGAAAGATAAGAAATTTTAAAATCTATTAGTCATGATATTTTCTTGATTGAAGGTCCATTCATTATGGATGTTTTCTTGATTAAGGGAAATTGCATCATTCTCAAAAGGTTTGTTGAGTCTAATACCTCTCACTCTATCCTTCTCAAGGTTCTTGAACATGAAGATTCTGGGGTTAAGCAAGAGGAGGGGAATGGAAAGTCAGTTGTATCTTCTGGGGGAGCTGCTTCTCAGCCTGCAGCATCTGTTCCTTTTGATGATACCCTTCCAGAACCACCTTTGCCAGGTATTTATTGATTCTTACATATTTAAAAGCATATTCCATGGACAGCAATCACGGTTGTTTGTCAAGGTGACTATCCAACCCAAGACGCTAGAGGGGCGTGGCGGGTGCCTATGTTTTTAATAAACGACTATAAGTAATATGTTGAGGGTTATTATATATAGACGCTAATCTGCAATATAGTAGCCATATCAATGCAAGATGATATAATTATACTAAGAACCTAATATGAGAAAGTCAGCATAGAATATGCAAAGTGTCAGATAATATAAGCATATTCATCGAATAACAGAGCAATAGGAATGAATCAATCAACATCCTGAAGTGTCAACATGGCATGTTGTCTTGGATCCAACATTGCTTGGACCCCTAGATGATGCCTTGACAACCATGAGAGCGATTTTACTGAAGTGAATCAAATATGTGTGGAGTTATGGAATAATGGCTTGTGACTAATTGATCACAGCCCCTCTTTGTTTATAATAAATGAGGAAACATTAAAAAAAGGCCCTGCGATAGAAATACTCTTGAATCCATCTTATAACCCTCCTCCTGAAGTTGTTGCATAAATGTCAAACATGCCTAACTTGTTAATGGTAGATACAAACTTTTTTACTATTATACTCTTGGTAGAAAAATCAGCCAACTGATCCCCTGACTGAATGAATAGAATGCAGTTTACTCCTTGATGAAACGATGATCAACCTCAATAAGCTTGGTACAGTCGTGTTCCACTGAGTTATAAGCAATGCTAATTGCTGATTTGATATCAGTGTATGCGCATTGCCAGCTCAGCAGGAATACATAAATTGTGAAAAGTCTTTGCAGCCAAAGGACCTCACAAGTACCATAAGCTAGAGCCAAAACTCTACTGCAGCACTGGATTGGGCAACAATATGTTGCGTTTTGCTCTGTAAGTCACTAGGTTCCTATCAATGAAGGTACAATATCCAAAGATAGTCCTGCTATTATCCAGACATCCTGCCTAATCTGCATCTATATTGGCTCAACTTGCAAGTGACCCTGAGGGAGAAAAAGAACATTTTTCCAAGGAGCACACTAGAAGTATCTCAGGATAACCGGAGTGAGTATCGTGCATATACTAACTTACAATACTTACTAAAATGTCATATCAAGCCGTGTGAGGGATAAGTATACCAAACGAGCAACTGATCTTTGGTAGCTGCTTTTATCCACAGGATCTTCATCTTTACCCTTTAAGAGTTGCATTCGATAGTGCCGTTCCTAGAAACTGGGGATAGGGAACCATAAGAAGTGCCTAAGTATCCAGGCGCATTGGTTGTATTGATTTGTCATCCTCTCCAAAACCTTGGTTCAGGTGCTGTGTCAATTATGCAGGGTACCATCAGCCACTCAATCTTTGGTATTACCTGATAGAGCAGAGTACTGAAAATTTTGTGAGGGAAAGTAAGTCATGTAATCAGTATCCCCTGAGCCAATTTTCTAGGAATTGGATGTGATGAAGGAACTATGGTCATAGATTAGAAAAAATTAAATAAAACCTGGTTGGTCAGAGCAATAAGATGGTGAGGGTTCCCTGGTAGGATACAGATGGAGCTGGTAAAGAAGACGATTCCAACTGAAAAGAAAAGATTGGTTTTCTTTTTCTTTTCCCTTTTTTTTGGTTGTTGTTGTTGTTGCTATGTTGGGGTGGGGTTAGAGAGGTCTTCTCTTTCCAACTGTTTTACTCAATAAGCCCGGAATGAGGATTTTCTTTCCCCTTGAAGTATCTCATTTACAACACTATGTAAGAATCTTTGATATCATATCAAATTTTTAGTTCAGTGGCAAATATGAGTAAGATATGTTACTTATTTACTTCAGTTATATTTCTTTCTAATACAGGAGTTTGTAGTTATGTTCCTGATCAGACTAATTCCATCACCTCCACCCCCCCCCCCCCAAATTCAGGAAAATTAGTTGTTGGTAGAGTGCGATTCTTGAGATTATGGTCATTATTTTTGTTTTATTTTTTTCTAAGTAATTTATGTCGACACTGTTCTAAAGAGATGTATGTTGCATCTAGGGTACTCACAACTTCTTCAGCTTTAATAGGTGCTGAAGTACTAGGGTTTACTGGATATTCTATAGTAACCTGGCTTTTTCTCCTGATTTTATATATTTCATATTGCAGAAATCAATTGTGGTTCTGGAGTTGATATATCAGAAGTTCAAAGGAACCTACAAAATCTTTACGATTACAATATCTTGTTGAGGAAAAAGTTTATTGCAGCTCAGTCAATGCTTCAAGATTTGGCAGTAAAATCTACAAATAGTAATGGCAAAATATGAACGTGGCGTGGAGTTCTCTGGTTGCATCTTGTGATGGAAGAATGGTTCCCTCTCCATTGACTAAGGTTCTTTATGTGAGTGTGTCAACTGTCAAGTGGTTCCCGGTGATGCTTGTTCAAATGGTTATTTTTTGTGGAATCAGTTGCTGGTGGAGCTAGTTCTTTATAATGAGTTACATGGGTAATACTTCATTAACCTGTGTATCAGAATCAGTGGCATGTTTACCATAGAAAATGTGGGACAGAGCCCAATATCATTCCTCATTAGAAGAAAATTGTCAATCCGAAATGTTCCTTCATGAAAGCTGTGGCCCTCTGGATGAGCTTGAATTTATACTCAGGGTCTATTGGCACTCGAGCTGTACAAGTTTTTCAAAAGCAGAGCGCCATAGGGTTGCGCCTCCCTTGTTTTTCTGTTCATTGATTGGGTACATATTTATGTTTTGAGGGTAGATGGAGGTAGCCAGTAATACTATGCAAGAAAATTGCTTTGACCACTAATTTTCTGGTTGTAATATATTCTGTAAATGTTATGGCAGGTGAGATGTTTTATTGGGCCATCTCCATTTGCACAATTGATATGACTCACGTTTGATATGAATCTCAGGCAACACCCCTGTTTGATTGAAGTCTCACTATCACTCTCTCTCCCTCTGCAACTCTCACTGCACTTCCACTCGACGTTTGCAGCTGTCACCTTGGTCACTGTTTTATTTTTTTATTTTTATTTTTTGGATGGGGTTCAGTAAGAAATGGAACTTCCTGATTGCAGGCTTTCACATCTTTGAAGAACTTAAAAGATTTAACTGTACGATATCTCTGCTAGGACTTTTTTCCGTTTGGTAAATGTTTCAGAAGAACTTAAAAGATTAACTAATCCCCTTCTCCTAAGTGCCTGATGTCTGGGGTGCTTGATTTCCACAAGAGTCTGCCCAGGCTAACCGGCTTGAAGGAGGAACAGATGCGGGAGAGAAAAGGTGTTATATGAACTATTTTACAGAGAGAGCAAAGGTGTCGAGGAGAATCAAAGTTGGTAGGGCTCAGCTTCGTGTAGATGTACAGAGATTTCTGATATTACTCTTAACTGAAAGGCATGACTTGAACCATGCCCCAAATTTTCCTGAATCAATGTTGTTGGAAATTGGGAATGCGTTATTGAGTTTCGTTGAGAAAGGCAACCCAAGTGGTTCTACTGACATTTCTTTTGGTAGAGTTTTTACTGAGGTTGATCATGGCTACTTTCAAGATTGGTGCTGTAGGAATTTGAGTATTGCTATAGAACCATCTTCGAGTTTATAGCTGAAAATCAAACAATTTCTTGCAGGACTTGATGTGAAAGAACTGAAAGATAAAGTTTCAGTGTACACACTCCCACTACTAGAGAATCTGAGAGCACTGGTTCAAGGTATCAGTATCACATCACCCCTATTGGAAGATACAGGTTAATCTAGCAGACTAACAATATGATACCTTGTCGATATAATATCGGTTGCATGGGAACAAGATCCAAAATTCTATTTTTCAGGGAATATCAAGGGCAAATCTACCCAATACCATCAATGCTCACTGATACCAAATCAATACCAATGTCAACAATATTCAACCTGATACCATGCACTTAAATCATCCATGAGGGAAACAAATATACGGTGCTAACAAAGGCAGGCTTTTCCAAGTTCTGAATCTGCAACCAGCAGGTTGAAAGACCACTGAGAAACCCTATGGTGTTTTGAGGCACCAAATGATAATTTGCCCCTCTAGGGATTTCCTCACGCTCTTCGCCATTCTCTGGATCCCCTTCCATGTGGGTCTCTACCCCAGGATTGCTATTCCTTACAGCAGCATCGTCATCTCCACCATACAGACAGAACCTTAGCCCCTCTTGGCTGGTGGTCAGCCACCCAGTATCTCTCTTGCACTGTTTTGCTGGCCTCACCTTCAAAATACTCAACACATACTATTGGGTACCACCACATTAAGAGTTTCTTGCCAGCAATATCAAACAATTACAAGAAAGGAATAAGCAACAATGGCTAGTTAGAAATGGTTATAAACATTACTTCCTATCAGATTTTCAAACTAAAAGAGAAACAAGGATTGGCCATGCCCGTGCATAACTAATACCAACTTCAAAGAGAGCTCGGCAATATCAAACAATTACAAGATAGGAATAAGCACTCATTGGTTACTCAGAAATGGTTCCAAACATTAATTCCTATTAGATTTTCAAACTAAAAGGGAAACAAGGATTGGCCATGCCTGTGCATAACTAATACCAACTTCAAACCTCTGAAACATATATTAAGTACCATCTCTACCTGCCATACGGATGCCAAGATCACACCCTACACAGTACCACCAATTGTGACACACAATGCATCACCTTAAAGATTGCATACTGGAAAGAGAAACAAGCAAAGTGTACGCATCAATTTTCCCCAACATCGATGAACAGGTTTGAACCAGTTACTTCTGAGAGTTAAGAGGCGTCGTCTTATCAACAAGAATCCAACAGAATCTGAGAGAACCAGAGGTTGGACCACAGATGCAGCACCACAACATCAACCCTCTAAAAAGGACAACAAATTATGAAAATTCAGCTCCCAAATGTTCTCAGTATGACAACATCAATGTGTTTCCAGGTTGCCTCACTCCAAAGAGTATCTTCTCCATGCAATCTCTCAGCCAGCTTCCTTTTAACAACTTCCACAGAGTGCAGTTTCACATTTTCCAGGGGACAAGTACATTTCCATATTCATTGCTGAAAAGAGTGAGAAACCACCAAAAATCTAAGGATGACTCTGGCTTACTCACCTATCCTTCCATTCCATGAAGAGATCATGGACGAATTCACCATTCACACATCTTTGAGCTTTTTGAGAACACGAGAAAGCATATACCATGAATTAGGTTCAAAACTTTTCAGCAATCACTCATTATCAATTGGTTTTGATTCACTGCACTTCATCATTAGACCAGGATTCTCCTTGGTGGAGTTCCGGCCCAGAGCATGAGCGAAAATCCTCCTAGCAGCTCCCATATGCTCCCGCTTAATATGTTCCTGGCAAGCAACCCTGTCAGAGTTTCTGGTCTGTTGTACACTAACAGTAGCAGATTGTTTAGCAGCTGGCTGTTTTCGCAATATCTTTTCATTCTCTGATGCAATATTTGTTGTGCCTCTGCCCACTGGGGTACCACACATCCCAGAACCACTCGAGGTCAAACATTGATTGGACTGAGGCATGGCCTCCTGAGAAGCTTCATACTTCGTATTTTTAACAACTTTAACCGGTTGAATGTCAATTTTCTCAGTTTGCTTTTCATTTTCAATATGATCCAGGTTGGTCTTATCGTTGGATAAATTAATCCTCCGGCCAAGTGCATGAGCGATCATCCTGCGAGCTACCACGGGGACATTTCTAGGCTTCTGTGAGACAGATTGCTTTTCTTCACTGCCATCTTCTGAAAAGATTCGTTCACGAGCGGCCAGGTAAGCTGCCTCTCTCTCCTCCAGTGACAACTGAAGAGAAGCTTGTTTCTCCTTCAATGCTGAAAAAGTAGCAGTAGCAAAACCTCATGACATCCTTAAAATAATAATTAGATGTTTTAACAGTATTTCAAAATGCAACTTGTAAAAACTAGCTTTAGTACTACAACAATGAAACCATTTCATGCAAAGCATCTGTGCACTGAAGCACCACAAGCTCGCATCCACATACAAATTTACAGAGCATTGAAAAACAAAATGGGCTATCCGGAGTTTTACAACAGTAGGATAGGAAAGAGCATAAACTCAAGACTAGGTTACCTGGAATTTCACAACAGTAGGATAGAAAGAGCAGAAACTCAAGACTATCTCGTCACCTAACATACAATGGAATAAAAAAAAATGCCAATTTCTTGAGTGTCTTGGAATGCTATCGTTGTCGTATAGAATCATATTCAAAGGCCATAAATGAATTAGCTGACCAATATTCAAAACCAATCAAGCACAATGATATCAGGTCGAACACGTACAAACCCCAAGACAAGTAGCAGAAACTGTGTGAGACTCCTGCAGGGGGCCAGAGAAGACCTAGGTAACGGGAGATTATCCCTCTAAATAGAATGATTTTAGGCATAGGGGAGACACTGGTGGATGTTGTGGCATAGGGGAGACACTGGTGGATGTCAATGTATTGTATTCAGTACTTTATTTGTTTATGTTGGAGGGCAATTTGGGAAACAGAAAAATAGACTTGAGATTTAGCCCTAAGCTGAGATTTTTTAGTTCTAGAGTCCATATTGGACTCTTTCTTCTCTGTTTTGAGTTCGACTGTAACTACTACACCTATGCTATAAATATAGAGGGTACTCACTAGACTGAGGCTCCTCACATTCTCAATCTTCTTCTTCTTCCTTTATCTGATTTCTGCAGTTCTTCCCTTTGTCTTCTTCATCTCAATCTCTCTTTCTTACACTTTTATACTATAATTTACATGGTATCACAACTGTAGATCCCTTCCCCTGTGATCCTAACATTACCTGTAGAAAGAAATTTAAAGAGAGGAAAGAGATTGTACCTGGTTTGAGAGTCGGATTCAAAAGTTAAGGGGAGGCAGCACCTTACGCTGCACTCTCATTGATGTTTCAATCAAAGATTTGAAGCAGCTTCTCACGCTGCATCTATGAGAGTTTTTGGCTGAAGAATAGATGAGTTCGATTGTTGGTGAAGAGGCACAACTCTTGGCAATCTTTCGGTAGAGGTTAGTACCTATTTTTTCTGTTCGTTTGCGTTGCTGCTGTTGCAGGAGTTGTGCCAGAGGCCCCTTTTTTCTGGTGGAGAGTCCTCTGCAACTTGGCAGAGAAGTGCCCTCGATTTGGTGAAGATAGGGTGTGTCGATCAGATTA
Organism: Hakea prostrata; assembly: GCF_041222555.1. Taxonomy (NCBI): domain Eukaryota; kingdom Viridiplantae; phylum Streptophyta; class Magnoliopsida; order Proteales; family Proteaceae; genus Hakea; species Hakea prostrata. Next base: position 17,973,079 of record NC_142606.1, read on the forward strand.
TTTGGCTTACTTTGTTGGTTTAAACCAACCGGTTCAGTCTATTGTTGATTATAATGATTCAGATCTGATTCTGAGTTTGCAGAGGCCCGTTTTGTAAATTCGAATAGTTATAGGGGCTGCTTTGAAAATTTGAATAGTTTTAGGGGGCTGTTTGTAAATCCAGATTTTACTAGAATCTGTGTAAATTCAAATAGTGTTAGGGAGCTCGTAAATTTGAATCGTTCAAGGGAGTTGCTTGCAAAACCTATAGGTTGCAATCAAGGTGTATTTTGTCTGGACAGGAGAAAGATTAAATCATCATGTCTGAACCTAGGAGTTCTATTACTGAAACCATGACATCAACGTCCCATCATTTTTCTAAACAAAAACTTGAAAGGGCTACTAATTTTTGTTAGTGGAAAAAGATAGTTCAAGTTGTGTTGACTGGTCATGGACAACAAGACCATCTTACTAAATCCATTGGGAATGATACATGGAAGACTGTAGATGCCCAAATTTTAGGGCAGATGTTGAACTCTATGGAGAAATATTATTGACTTAGTTACACATATTGACACTATGAAGGAGTTATGGGACTACCTAAACATACTACCTAAACATATTGTATTATGGCCATAATAAACTTTCTCGTGTCTATGAGGTTTCACAAAAATTCTATAGGGCTGATAGGAAGGGGAGACCTATGACTCAATATTTTGCTGACTATAAGAAAATGTATGAAGAGTTAAATTCCATTATACCCATCTCGTCGGATGTTGTTGAGATGCAAAATCAATAGGAACAACTTGCAATCATGGGATTTTTAGAAGGACTTGGGAAAGAATTTGAATTAGTTAAAGCACAGATTAAAGGAGGAGATAAGGTAACCTCACTGTCTGAGACTTTTTCTCGTGTACTTCGGGTGTCTAAAGAAAACACACAAGTCTAATTCCTCCAACAACTCTACATTAGCTTCTTTTACTCTAAACCGCAACTCTGGTGGTGGATCAGGTACTCGTGGGAATTGCTAAAACTACTGGAAATGTCAAGACTCGTCATCACTGTGGAAAACCCCAATACTTAGGTAGAAACCCCAATACTCAGGGAATCACTAAAATTGCTGGAAATGTCAAGACTTGTCATCACTCTGGAAACCATGACATATATAGAGATTTTATTGGAAGCTTCATGGTAAGCCACCTCAGGTAGCTAATATTGCATCATTAGAGACATCAACCACTGCCACTCCACAGTAAGAACGCAAGACTGTGTAAATGACTGATGAAGAATTTGCTCGCTTCACCCAATTCCAAACACTTCAGTCTTCACCTCCCACTGCCACCTTTGTTCACAGGTAAGCTACAGCTTGTGTTTCTACTTCTCGTCCTTGGATCATTGACTCAGGGGCATCTGATCATATGACTAGTCACTTTGGTAACTTTTCATAATTTTTCCCATCCTCTTCCATTGTGACCCTATCTGATGATTCCCATGCCAATGTTAAAGGTATAGGAACTATCAGTCTCACCCCCACTTTATCCCTGTCTTCTATTTTGTATTTACCTGAGTTTCCTTTTAACTTATTGTCTATTCATAAACTTAACAACACCTACCATTGTTCTGTGACTTTCTTTCCTGATTATTGTGTGTTTCAGGATCTCAAGACGAAGAGGACGCTTGGTAGAGGCCGTGAGTCAGGAGGACTATACATGTATGATTACATTCCTTTTGCTACTTATTCAAGCACGACTACCCCTCACCAGATTCACTGCCGTCTAGGCCATCCTCTATTACATACTTTGAAATTTTTGGATAAACGTTTTAGTTCCATTTCTTCTTTACCTTGTGAGTCATGTCAATTTGGGAAACTTCATCATTCAAGTTATCCCCCTCGAGTTAATAATAGGGTAGACAAACCCTTTTCTCTTGTTCATTATGATGTGTGGGGAGTATGTCCTATTACTTCTACTTTGGTTTTCCATTATTTTGTTACTTTTGTTGATGATTATTCAAGAATTACTTGGATATATTTAATGAAAAGTCGTTTTGAATTATTTAGTATCTTTTCTGATTTTGTGAATGAAATTCATACACTATTTGGGATCATTGTCAAAATCCTTTGAAGTGATAATGCAAAAGAATATTTCTCTGGTCCTTTTAATACTTTCATGGCATCACATGGCATTCTCCATCAATCTTCTCATGTCGACACCCCACAATAGAATGATGTGGCAGAATGGAAGAATCGTCATTTGATAGAAGTTGCCCGTTGTGCGGGTCCCTAAATCCTTTTGGGCCAATGCTGTCCTAACTGCTTGTCATCTCATTAACTGACTGCCCTCGTCTGTTTTGAAAGGAGGTATCTCGTATTCCTTGATTTTTCCTAATGGTCCTTTGCATGCGTTACCTCCCCGCATCTTCAAGAGTGTCTGTTTTATTAGAGATCACCGACCTAGGTTGTCTAAATTTGACCCAAAAGCCCTTAAATGTATGTTCATTGGGTACTAACGTACTCAAAAGGGGTACCGTTGCTATTCATTTGACCTTCGAAAATATTTTATTACTGCTGATGTTTCATTCTTTGAGTCTGGTCCTTATTCTTCTGACACTATGCATATCTCTTCTATGGATGTGGATCTCCATGTTATCATTTCCTCTCCAATTACAGATAAGCCACCACTTCCACTTGTCCAAACGGAAATCACTGTTGTGTATTAGAGACATCCAACGACATCTACAGTCCCTCCTGCTCCTGCGGCTCCTTCACCTCCTCCTTTCATGGATCTTCTGGTAAGTCCCTCTGTTTCTGACCTTGATGTACCAATTGTTCTTTGTAAAGGAACTCAGAGTTGTGCTTAGTATCATGTTTCTAACTTTGTTTCATACACTAATATTTATCCTACTTTTCAAGCATGTTTATCTACCATTGAGCCTCACCCTCTTCCTAGAAATTTGTCTGAAGCCTTGTCAAGCCTAGGTGGACGCCTGCAATGACTGAGGAGTTGGCAGCCCTAAGAAAAATCATACTTGGGACCTTGTTCCTCTGCCATCTAGTAAAATTGCTATTGGATGTCATTGGGTGTTTGCAATGAAAGTAAACACTTGCTAGATTGAAGGCTAGACTTGTAGCAAAAGGATATGCTCAAGTTTATGGTGTGGACTATCTAGATACTTTTTCTCCTATTGCAAAGCTTACGTCTATTCGGCTACTAATTTTTTTTAGCTGCTACGTATAATTGGCCCCTATTCCAGCTGGATGTGAAGAATACTTTCCTCAATGGGGATCTTTCTGAAGAGGTTTATATGGAACAACCTCTAGGTTTTGTTGCTTAGGGGGAGAATGGTTTGGTATGTCATTTGAAGAAATCATTATATGGGCTAAAACAGTCCCCACATGCATGGTCTGGCACAAGGAGGATATTCTTAGTTGTGTATGTGGATGATATAATCATTACTGGAGATGACTTAGTTGGTCTTGATGCATTGAAGGCTAACCTACAGAAACATTTTCAAACTAAAAGTTTGGGAAGAAGTATTTCTTAGGGATAGAAGTGGCCCAATATCATAAGGGAATTGTTTTGTCCCAAGCGAAAATATTTTATTGACTTACTATCTGAAACAGGGATGTTTGGCTCAAAGCCTTTGGATACTCCAATGGATCCAAATATAAAACCTATGCCTGAGGATGGAGATATCCTTGAAGATCTTGAGAAGTATAGAAGGCTGGTTGGAAAGTCAAACTATTTGGTTATGACTCGACCTGACATTGCTTTTCCAGTTAGTGTCGTGAGTCAGTATTTGTCTAGCCCTCGTACCACTCATTGGGATGCAGTTGTGCACATATTGAGATATCTTAAGAAAGCTCTTGCACGTAGACTTCTATGCACAAGTCATGGTCATAGGATAATTGAAGGTTTTTCTAATGCAGATTGGGCAGGTGCACAGAGTGATAAAAGTCTACTACAGGCTCTTGTACATTTTTTGGAAGAAATCTTGAAGAAGCAAACAGTAGTCGCTCGATCTAGTGCAAAGTCTGAGTACCATGCCATTTCACTCGTCACTTGTGAGCTAATGTGGATAAAACAATTCTTGGGTGAGCTTGGCTTTAGTTATGAGTCTCCTATGTCTCTATGGTGTGACAATCAGGCAGCTAGTCACATAGCATCAAATCCTATCTTTCACGAGCATACAAAGCATATAGAAGTTGATTGCCATTTTGTTCAAGAGAAGCTTCAACAAGGACTGATCTCCACTCATCATATACGAATTGGAAAATAGTTGGCTGATTTATTTACAAAATCTTTGGGGACAGATTGAGTGTGATATATTTGTAACAAGCTGGGAATGTTTGATATTTATTCTCCAGCTTGAGGGGGAGTGTTGGAGGGCAATTTGGGAAACAGAAAAATAGACTCGAGATTTAGCCCAAGCTGAGCTTTTTTAGTTTTAGAGTCCATATTGGACTTTTCTTCTCTGTTTTGAGTTCGATTGTAACTACTACACCTATGCTATAAATATAGAGAGTTTTCCTTGGTGTTACTCACTAAATTGAGGCTCCTCTCATTCTCAGTCTTCTTCTTCTTCTTCCTTTATCTTATTTCAGTAGTTCTTTCCTTTGTCTTCTTCATCTCAATCTCTCTTTCTTTACACTTTCATACTAAAATTTACAGTTTATTTACTACTTTTGGGAGAGGTGGAGTTATTAGTATGAGATATTGTAGTTCCTCATTCAACATCTAATGGATATGATGAACAGCCGATACAAAAGGACACAAAATGAACTTCTCAGTGGGAAGATGTCTACACATAATGGCACTTAATGCTTTTAGCACTAGCTACCAGTAGAAGCACTAACAGTATACCTGGGAACCTCTCTTGCCGCTTCAGTAGTTGGCATGATGTTGTTGAAGACCGATCACCACTATCACACTGCCACAAAATATCACTAACAAGGATATCTGGTCTGCAGTTCAAAGTTCAAACAAATAATGTTATGTAAACAAAGAAAACGTTATAAAAAACTGAGGACTATGTTTTTCAGTTAAAATTTTCACTCGTTAGCCTCTTTACAGTGTAGTTGGTGTAGCCTCAGTCTACATGTTCTCTTCTTAGTCTTGGTTATGGAGTTAAATTTAAGGGGTCTGTTAGATATTACATAGATGTTTTACTTCAGGTTTGAGGATGGGAGTATCAAAAACAAGAAGCGTTTATTTTCTCCAGAATATATTTTAAAAGTGATACAAGGATAAATTAGTCTCTAATTTCAAAACTTGAGATATTTTTATAGAATTTGAAACACCATTAGTTAAATCAGGGTTCATAGTTGTCATTGCATCTGGGCAACCCAAGGCATTGGAGGGGGCCTGGATATCAACACAAAAACAACAATGCACCAATACCTTGACACCTATGGTTTCTGGCCACATGGAAAATGCTCCACATTACTATGATAGTAAGGTATCGCTATGCAATGCAAAAGGAAGTTAAGAGATAGCTATACAATGAGAATTCCTAAGATACAGTGAAATCCATGCAAGGATCTACATCCATCAAAAGGTAAAACAATAAGATTTGTTGGCTAAATAAAATATAGAGAATATCCAACAGAAAGATTCCTTTGACCCAAAAAGAAAAATGAAAAGATCCCATGTAAAGGCTTCTTATTAACTCAACGCACATTGATGACTCTGGGCATCGTTCCAAAATTAGATGGCGATCATCTCCTTCACCAACAGATTCATGGGCAAGCCTAGGATATCAAATAATAGTAAGAATCATAAAAAGGAAAAACAACAGAAAAACTATTAAGTGGGAATGTAGCTTCATATTTTTTTCAGAAATCAACTACAGCTACCTCACTCCTAAACCCAGTTGAAAAAAAAAAGAAAACAGATCAACCCCAAGCAAGAATCAGAGGCAGCATACCCAAAAATATCTGCAAGGCGGTGCAAGAGAAGGCGGTTGTATGGATTCATAGGTTCCAGTTCCAGGGTTCCATCTGTGCTGCAACCAACATGGTGGTAAAATATGTCATAAACATATTTATACTTATAAACTTCTCCATCACCACCAGCCGCAAAGAAAACAAACAGAGCAGGAAGAAGAAAAAGTACTACAATTCTATAACTTAAGCATTTCACCTTACCCAAGCGAAAAAAACAAAAAACTTATTGGAGGATCATACAAGATGTTAACAAACAAGAATTCAAGGATTAAGGATATCTAAAATTAGGTGTTTATACATTTAAAAAAGCTCTTGGGATGACATTCCAACCCCATAAATGCTGACAGGAATTCCAGCAATGTATTTGTAAAGCTTTGGAGCATAAGCAAAGATCATTAAATGTTGATAAACAACATATTTCTTTATATATTATATACATGGGATGCGGGGAGCGGGGGCAGTACCTTAGCTTCTTTGATAGGAAGTCTAGGTCAACTACTAAAGAACTAATAGAGAGGCATTTAGATTCATGATATTTTCAATAGTGAAATTTCTAATACTATCATCCATTCTGTGTAACTCAAACTAACTTTTAATTTCGTTATGTGCTGGCAGGGTGTCATCTCAACCATAGAAAAAAATTCAAGGGAAACTTAAGTTTCGACTAGGTGAAAATGGGAAACCTAGGTGGGAAACTGAGAAATTTTGAGGAAACTTACGAATTTTTTGTGCAAGTTTTGACATGAAGCTTCGACAGGTTTTAGGGAGTATTTTAGAGTGAGACTTTGTATTTAAGCTAATTAGAATATAAGACCACATTGGCTTTATTTGATAAAAAAAAAGTCAATTTAGATATGTCATTTAATGCACATAACATCAATGTAGTGTTGTTCGAGAAGTACACTATAAACTTATCCACTTATGCATATAACATTCAATATATAATTTCTAACTTCCAAACATCAAATAGAAAGTAACTAACAATAAAATGAAAGTACAATTCAATGCCAAGAGGAGTGCCTCGGTGGATCCATCCTGTGAGCCAAGTAGTAATATGCCTGTAACATCCTCTCCTCCAACCAACGAACATAGATATCCCATGGCATTTTATGCCTATGGTTGTCAAGGTAATCGACAACTGTAACTTTACAAGTATGGTCCTCAACATGCCCAAGATAACCAGTCTAAGGGAATACGCAATTTGGATAGGGAAGTCCTGATGGAGGGGGTATTTGGGAAAACATGAAAGAAACAAAAAAAAATTGAAAATATGAGAAAGCTACGAAACTTGTATGAAAAAGTCTCAGGTTTCCACGAAATTTCCCAAGTTTCCACGAAATTTCTCAAGTTTCCACAAAATTTCCCATGTTTCCACGAAATTTGGGAATTTTTTTCTCATGAACCAGCTGATATAGTTGGGTTGAACCAGGTTTCGAGGTTTCGACAAGTTTCGACCAAATTTCAACGGTTTCGATCGAAACTTTGGATTTTTTTCGGTCCCCTAGTTTTTCGTTTCGAGGTTCCAAAAATGAAAATTTTCGCAAGTTTTGAGGGAATTTTGTTCTATGATCTCAACTGGTTTTGTTACTAGCTTTATTGACTTTTAAGTCAGGCTCCTGATCATATCCAGGCTTTCCAGCCTGTACTTATTGCTTCTGCATTTTCCCAATTTCTCTCTCCCTCTCTATAGTTGCATGCTCATTAATTAGCTTTTATCTGGGGATCCCCACTTCCTAAGAAATAGACGAAACGAAGGGGGAGGAGGTTTCCAGCAGAAATTAGGAGATAGTTTAAGAAATCAATGGACTTCAATGGAGCTCCACTGGTAAATTTTACCAATGGTCTTATTTTACTATTGAACATTGAACAGCTATAAAAGAAAGTGACATTATCCTTTGAATGTATGAAGCTAGGTCAACTATGAGACAAATCTAGAGTAGGATCAATGAATGACAATGCTACCAATTGAGTGATGGTTCATTAGTAGCAAATCACAAATGAGTAATAAACGGGTAACTGACCTCACTCACAAAAATCGAAAAAGAGAATTAGTCTTCCATGAAGGAGATCAGCACACCCCCCCCCCGGTGCAAAATAAAAAAAGGCTGCCTTCCCACAACCTGTCTCACCCTTATATCTCACAGCTATATTTGGAACAATGGGGGGGTTAATCTTACTGGCAAAAGAAGTTCCTATCATAAAATCTCATCAAACACACTGCCCAAATTATTACTACACTTACATTGTCCAAGATTCTGTTTTTGGAATGCTGGAAACCAAAACCTAGTTTTCTCTCTCTTCATATTCAGTACTAATCCACCAATTAAACTTCAAGAAACCAATTAGACTCACTATCAATCACTTATTGTAATCCCATCATCAAACTCTAGATCCTACACACACACACATACACACACACACACTTACACTTGGTTTTTAAGCTAATAAATGATTTCAATGATAGAAAATTAAAAATAAAATTAATTCCCCGCAAAAGCTGGAAAACCTTCATAAATGGACAGAACCAAGGTAAAAGAACAAATGAATGCAAGAATCAAGTTCTTCTGTGCCCCTTGGATATCTGTTAGATATAGATTTCTATCCTGTCATTTTTCTTCTTCTTTTTTTTTTTGAGTCCAAGCTCATCCCCAGGAGCACAAAAGTAAATCTCAACATCAATTACGATGTAGATTGCTTAATTCAACTTTTAAGATGCTCTATCCTATTACAAACATAGTTATGGCCTAGGTGACCGATGTGAGTGTCCAAGCGCCTTGGTCGCATTGGTCACCTAGGCAACTTTTTGGTATCACCTTGTGTCCAAGCCCCATCCATGACTTGAGTTGCCTACATGCCATGACAACTATTATTACATAGTTACCTTATGTCATCCTGAAGAAAATTAACCAAAGCTTCTTCCATGGAAAGAACAAGATGCTTGCAAGGAAGATTGTCCTTGATCAGAAATGCCAGCTCCTCAACCTGAAAACAAATCGACATTATATGTCAAATCAAACAAATAAATAGTAAAAGAAACTACAAACCAAAAGCAAGAAAAGAAATTAAGATTTATTGCTGATCACAATTGCATTAAATTAAGGATCATCCTTAAGTGATCGCATTGATGATATAATCAGAGATTCAAGATGAGGTTCCTTGGAATATCTTTTTGCAGATGGCATTGCTTTGGTGGATGATGCAGGGATCAACACATAGTTGGTATTATGGAGAAAAAACTTGTAATCAGAAGGTTCTCAAATAAATAAAATAAAGACAGGGTATATGGTGCGTAACATCAGTTACACAAGGACAACAAATGAGGTGGTAAATATTGATGACAGGGAGATCCCACAAGGTGATTAATTCAGGTGGCTAGGCTAAATCATAAGATAAAGGAGAGAGGTGATACAAAGAATGATGTTGCTTATAGAATTAAAACAGGATGGATGAAATAGAGAATGTGTCGGAAGTAGTGCAATGAGCATACTCCTTTAAAGCTTAAGAGGAAATGTTGGCTGTTACATGACCAAAAATGTGTGGTGTGAAACGTAGGACAATTAAGAATAACCAAATAGATAAATGAGGATCTTCAAATGGATGGGCAGGAAAACTAGAAAGGATAAGGTAAGAAATGAACATATTATAGCTAATATGGGAGTAACTTTGATATAGGATAAACTACGAGAAAGTCATTCGAGGTGGCATGCATGTGCAATGGAGGCTTTAGGATGCTCTAGCATGAATGACTGATTTGATTCACATAGAAGGAACTAAAAAAGTAAAGTGTAAGCATGAATTAACCATAAGAGAAATAGTGACAAAAGATGTGCATAGCTTATGAATTGTAACCTTGTATGGTATATGACTTCAAAGCACTGTTCAAATTTTGGTCAAAACAAACCGAAATTTCAACCTTCAGTCCTGTGGCAAAACGAGACGGAACTTGCTGTGCGAAATTTTTGTACCATATCTCCGTCAAAATTTCGACTGAGATGGGCTATCTTGACTGGGTTGAACCATTTCAGTTCACTTCAGTCCACTTTACTCTTTAAAATGCCAAGTTTCGATGAGATCTGCAGGTATCACAGATCTCATCTCAACTCAGCTCTACAGGTTTTGCCCATTCTCACAGATTTCCAACAGAATTTTGCTTCCTTTTTTTCTTCTAGTCCTTTCTCTTGGTTCCTATACATAGGCTTTTGCATTCAACCCCTATCACCTGTCTGATCTTGAGAAGCAGAGCTGAAACCTGGTTGCCTTTGCATCTGTTTGCCAGTTACAGCTTCAATCCTTTGATAACAGTGCTCTGATGGTTATTTGGATTTCTGTTGGAGTGTAATCAAGAGGCCTTCCACTCATCAACCTATCCTCGAAATCCTAGACCAAATAGAAAAGCAACGAAGGAGTTCTTTCTTTTGGAGATGTCGCTCCTCTGCCTCCCTTGCTGGTTGGGAGGTGGAAGATGACAACCTCATTTTCTATATTATTTCTAAAATTGGTCTCCCATATTACCCTCAAGGCCTCACCTATCCTCTTAATCAAGCGTTCTCCTCGTATATTTTTCGTTAAAATGTCCCCTTGTTTAATAACCCAGACACCAAGCCGATGGCAAGCCAGTTAGGAGAAGGGTTGTGCCTGAAAGAAGGCAGCATTGCAGGGAGACGAACACCGAAGAAGAGAGAAGGAAAAAGAGAGGGTGGGGGGTAAGAGTGCACAAGCACACAAACACAAAGCCACACGGGCTCTTTACAGACACCTACTCAATTCATTCTATTCAATATGTCCTTCAATGATGGGGGATTACATCATATATAAAGAGAAACAAGAGACTTCTCAAAAAAGACTCTCCCTAACTACAACATCTATTCAAATAAGGAAAGTGAAAAAAACTGGAAACCAGATATCATACACTTCTAACTTTAAAATAAGCAAAGATATTATTTCCCCAAATAACATAAGTTCCTAAAAATTCTACTAGACCCATGACTCAAATTAGACCCGGTTCATCTCAATTTGGAGACACAGGAAGGTATGGGTCAGCCAAAGGCAATGTATTTGCCTCACATGCATTTAAAATAAATAGGCCAATAGAATTCCCAAGCTAGATGGAATTCCAAGTGCCCCTGGAAAACAAAAACCAACCCATAGAGAAATATATCTAGACCTAGAAACTAAAACCAGAAAAGAAAGAAAGAAAAAAGAAAAAAAAAAGAGACAAATATTATCAAGACTTATAAACTACAAAACAGTATTAATCAAAGGAAACATTAAAACTACCCATAGTTTATAAATGCACCTGACTAAAAGACAACAAACTAAAAGCTCCTTAATCTACACGATCGGACTGTGCAGGCGAGAAATGAATTTAATCCGGGTTTGGACTGATCTTGAACTTGGACTGAATCTTAAAGGTGGGGTGGGGTGCAGGCCTGACCGTTGGTTGATAAGGCCTGGGTCAGAGCCAAAGCTGGTATCTTGAAGATGCTTGACTGGGTCTATGCAAGCTCGGTAGCCCTGCAGCAGTCATTTTGTTGGTTTTGTCTTATTGCACATAGTTAGCACATATCACATTAAAGTAACAGGGCATAATGTTTGTATGTGTCAGGTAGAACTCTTAATTAACTCATAAGATAAAAGACCAAATAGAGCAACTCCGGCAGTTCTTTTTGTGTGTACAAACAACTACTGAAAAGAGCCAATAAATAACCCAAAACACAAAATAGATGATGTACAAGCATTTGAGACATGAAATTCTAATGGGAAGAACGGGAAGGTAAACCCAAGGGTCAGTTGGGGTAAGGACCAACAGCTCAAAAATAAGAGTTCACCACTCCAATTTTCCTTAGCAACTAACTACTGAGCCAAAAAAACAAAGAAGATAACCAGAGCTTACTACTAAAAGATTTTCAGAATTCCTCAATGACTGGAATTTGTAGACCAGAAATCGATGCACATGAGAGGAACAGATAACAGGAAGCAGCATAACATAAAAAGTGCCATCCCCTAGCTTTCAGTTTTTTCCTCAGTGAAAGTAAAATTCAAACTACAGTTCCAATCAGCCTTCGAAATTTCCAAGTGCTTTAAGCATTGTGTCTGTGCATTACTCCAAAACTCGCATTGAGAAGCCATCAAACGCTTTAGGAATATACCCTTACAAGAAAGACTTTCAACAGGTTTAAATCTCTACATGAACCCATTAAATTAAATCGAAAAAAGCCTAAAAAATTATCTACTTGGCGGATTAAGAGACACTATAATTGAAGGTTTTATGATGTTGACTTCTTCATGAAATACACCCAAAATCTAAAAGCCCATGATGGATAACAGTGTCAACTGGTATTTACTGTACGTTTCAACACGAAAACAGAAAGGCACAACATGGGAACAAAAAGGGGAAGGAGAGAGGTGCCTTACCATTGCGAATTGGGTCATACTCATCCTGAAGCAACCAAAGCGAAATTGGGTATGATTAAAATTAGATGAGTGCCCTGCTGACGCGTTTTGTTAAACCCTAGAATTGCAGAGACGCCTATTTTGCGTGGGGAGCTTAACCAGTGTTTCTGGGTTACGGTTGGCTCTTTAAGTCCTTACGGCAGAAGAAACTGCTAACAGGAATCCTTGCAATAATGGGAGAAAAGGTTGATTTTTTTTCTTTTCTTCCTTTTGAAAAAAATTATCCAGTGAGGACAGAAGAGTTAGGTAAGGTCGTATCGACTAATTGAATTTTTATGTTTTTTTCAAATACGTAGACAATCGCCATTTGCTTTCCACAGACGTCAACTTAAGGATTTACGGATATTCCGCTGTAATTAATTGATGTAGGAATTATATGAGGGAAAGGAATAGATCCTAAAAAAAAAATAATAAAAAATAATTTTCGCCTGCACCTCCATAGATTATTGCAAAAAAATTCTTGAGATTTCCTCGCTGGAAACATTATGACTTTAATGTCATTAAATCATTTGATGAGTCTTAATTTCTTTTTCCATTTTACTGGTGATGGTATAAGTATTTTCTGGTTCAACTTAAAATTTGTAATCATTAAATCATTTGTGTTTTTCATTTGACATCTTATTAATATTTCTCTCTGAGGGTTGTTTTTTTTTTTTTGCCTTTTGAAAATTCTTTGCAAAATCTTTTCGGTGAGTTGATCTTGAATGTTGAGCATTAAATGCTTAGTGTTTACTGCCTACAGTCGAGATTGAAATATCAATTGACTGTCCTTTTTGCAAGTGGGTGAAAGGCAAAACAGACAGTCGAAATTTTGATATTAACTATAAACAATACAGAACTGTACATTTAATGTACAGCACTGAAGTGAAACTGCTTTTTAGTACAATATTATTCTCTATGTAATTTTTAATTAAAAAACACTTTGTTCCTCATGGTATTGGGTATTTTTCTAATGCAACCTCTTTAAAGATTCTCTAATCTTATCTCATGGTGATGTTTTCTTTCTATATTGTTGTTCCTAATGTCTCACCTTGCTTCCTCTTGAAGTTTACATCATATCTATCACTACAAAAAAAAAAACTTCACATCATCGGACCATATGTTATGATGGATGCAACTCATCTCTTGCTCAAAGGCTACAACTTATTGCAGTTCATCCCTCTACTCAGGCTATTATCTGCTCGATCACTTGGATGGCACCATGCCACCTTTCTATAATTGATGCTTTTGATCCCTCAACCTCTTCTACTGCTTCTTCCATCACCCTATGTGATCAACAAACCCAATTATCTTGAGATGTTTTAGTCACTGTCAAACCTGCTATTTCCAACATTGTTGGTGTAACTACTACACAAGATGATTCATTGACTATGGCTCGTGTATTTAGCCTTTTTTTAAGAAGTTGATCCAATATGGATATTTCTAAATAAATAGGCAAAAACCGGTAGGGTTGGCAAAGTAGTAATTAGTACTTAAACTAGAGGTGTGGCGAGTGTGAATATTGTATTTGTAAACTGAGGTGCATGACACTTTAGAAACCAGCCACATGGAATCAATTACAGGACTCAAATTTCGTACTTGTATAATGAGGTACATGACACCCTAGAGGAGAGGGGAGAGGAGAGGGGAGAGGAGAGAGAAGCTCTGCAACCCTGATCGTCGCCCACAGCGGTCGTGCCATCTGAGAGGCGGAGAGGCTCGCCTGGTAGTCTCTCCGCCTCCCCTGCTTCTTCTGCCTCCCGTGCTCGACGCCCTGTTATCCCATCTCTGCCTCGTCTCTCCCATCTCCGGCCCGTCTCCCCCCTGCTCGTCGTCCCCTGCTTCTTCGCCTGCTCTCTGCCTTGCTCTTCTCCCTGCTCTCCGCCTCCTCTGCCTTCCCATCTCTACCTCGTCTCTCCCATCTCCGGCCCGCTTCCATCTTTCCCATCTCTCCCTCTCTACTGTTTTCATCTCCTCCCCCGGCTCAGATCTGCTCATCTCTCCTGCTTCCAGCTTTCCCCTCTATCTCTCATCTCTCAGATCTCTTCCCTACAACAAGTAGATCTGCGGGTTCGCCTTCCTCTATTCCGCCTCTACATTCTCCACCTCCCGCCTCTCCGGTCTCCACCCCTCGGTCCCCGGTCTCGGTTTTTTTTTTTGGTTCGGACACCCAGATTTGTTGTTGGTTTGGCTTCGATCTGTTTGTTTTTCCGGCCGATCTTCTCTTTGGTTGCAGCACCTCTTTTTCTTTCTTTAGTTTTTAAATAACAAATAAATTCTTTGGTTGTAGCGATCGTTGGTACACACCGCAGATTAACTCCATATCTGGATCTAAGTTCTTCTGCGGGAAGCTTGAACGCCTCTACAGCCGAGCCGGATGGCAGGTCCGACCTCCCTCCGCACTTTTGATGTTACCACTGTGACAACCGAACGACTTTTGTGTCCGCCCTGGTGGCGTGTATTTTGTCCCCCTATGTGGGTGTCTGTGCTTATCTGGTGCTGTATGTGTTGCAGCTTTCTTTCTAAGGGTATACTGGACTTGATCTTGTCCGGTGAGCTTGACCCATCCCTTACTCTGGAGGACCCTATCTATTGCATGTATGACAGTTTGGTCGTATTCCGCTACTTGGTTTGGTTTGAAACTTGTGTCTTCATGCTCATGTGTCTATATTTTTCTTTTTTTCATGCGTCTATACTTTTCTTTCTTCAATGAATGAAGTGTTGTTTTACCAAAAAAAAAAAAAAAAAGAAACGAACTAGACTCGTTGTAGAATGATTTCATTTCTAAGACATCAGATTTTATGTGATTGGTTCTTAAGATGTCATGTACCCCAATTTATAAGTACAAGATCTAAGTCTTCGCAAAGTAACTCTCTCCCCGGCCCACAACATACTGTTGAATCTGGATCTACTATGTCTTCTAACTCTATTGGATCAAGTCATAACCTAAGCCTTCTACTAGTAGACTACTCTGGAGAGACTAAGCTCTATTTCAAAGATTGGACTCTCTTACTATGATTAATCTAGGCTATTCTAGAGCTAGGTTCCCTGAATCCGTTATGACTCCATAATTGATTTTGATTTATCACTGAAAAATTGGTTCAGTTGGCAATGAACAACGCGTCTCATGATTATGAAGAATCATTAATAAATCAAAATTTTCAAATAAATCAAAATTTTCGACTCACTTGGGTGGTATATTTAATTCAATGACATCGAGAGTTTAGAGAGACAGTGAGGGAAAGGGTGGGGAAATGATACTCAGAAGTACTCTTCCATGGAACACTCCTCTCTCGTCGTCTCCATCAACACCAGATGTTTCCCTTCTCAACAGCTGCAAATCCATCTCTGAAATCCAACTGTTACACGCCCTTGCGGTTAAAACCGGATTCTTTAATTCCAAACCGTTAGTGGCATCCAGAATCGTTGAATCCTGTTGTTCCATACTCCATTATTCTTCGCCCAAATTAGAAGACGTTAATTATGTTCTTTCTGTCTTTGACAAAACCCATTGTTCCTCTACTTTTGTGTACAATAGTCTTGTCAGAGCTCTCACCCAAGTTGATCAATCCGAAGAGGCCTTGTTGCTTTTCTACTGGATGCTCTGCGACCCTTCTCCAATCATTCCTGATAAGTTCACCTTCCCGTTTGTCCTCAAGTCTTGTGCTCAATTGGGTTCCATTGAAGAAGGTGAGCAGATACATAGCTTAATTTTGAAAACTAATTTCGTATCTGACCTTTTTGTGCTGAATTCCATGATTCATATGTATGGTCGATGTGGGAAGATTGAAAGTGCCCAACGAGTGTTTGAAGAAATGCCCGAACGAAATGTTGTGTCCTGGAATTCAATGATTGATGGGTTTGTGAAGTCAGGGGACCTAGTTTCGGCTTATAGACTGTTTGATGAGATGCCTCAAAGAAACCTTATTTCTTGGAATACGATGATCGCTGGGTGTGCTCGACAGTCATTTCCCTATGAGGCTCTTGACCTTCTTTTTGAATTGAAGGTGTCAGAGATACACCCAGATGAATCTACTTTGGTCAGTGCCCTCTCGGCTATCTCTGATCTGGGTCTGCTCTGTCTGGGCAAGTTGGTCCACGGATATGTAATTAGGCACGAGTTTGCACTTACTGGTGCTCTTGGTGTGTCACTAATTGACATGTATTCTAAGTGTGGAAGTATCTATGCCGCCTTGCAAGTATTTGCAGGCATCCGTGTTAAAAATGTTGGACATTGGACATCACTAATTGTTGGGTTTGCAGTCCACGGACTTGCTGAGGCTGCTTTGAAATTATTCTCACAAATGCTGAATTCTGGGGTGAAGCCCAATTATGTAACTTTCATAGGCGTTTTGAGTGCTTGCAGCCGCGGGGGTTTAGTCAAAGAAGGCTTAGAGAATTTCAATCTCATGAGAAGAACTTACAACATTGAGCCCAGGATACAGCATTATGGTTGCATTGTTGACTTACTTGGTCGCTCAGGCCTTCTCAGAGAAGCAAAAGAGCTTATTGAGAGCATGCCCATTAGTCCTGGGGCAGTGTTATGGGGATCTTTGTTGTCTGCATGCAGGAACCATAGAAATATCGAAATTGGAGAAATCGCTGCCAAAAATCTAGTTGAACTTATGCCAGATTCCGGAGGTGGTTATGTTCTTCTTTCTAATCTCTATGCAGGTATTGGAAGATGGGAAGATTTTGGTAGAGCCAGGAGGGTAATGGCAGACAGGGGAGTTGAGAAAGTCCCTGGTTTAAGTTGGATAGAGGTGGATGGTGAAATTCATGAGTTTGTTGCAGGAGATAAATTCCACCCCAGAAGTGTAGATATCTATAACGTATTAGTTTCCTTGGAAAGTGAACTGAGATTGGTGGAGCTACAATTTGGTTAAGAAATTGATGTATTGGATAACTGCTAGCCACACAAATCTATGGGAAGAAGAAAGAAGTCAGAACAGGTTCCCTTTGTATAAAATTTGGTTCACTATTATATATAGAAGATAAGGAAGATGACACATGATTTAACATGTAAAGTTGAATTACAAATTTTCTTCATATTTTATGCTAACGTGGCCCACTTGCCACATTTCTCATTTTTCTGGTAGGTAGAAAGCAGTCTATGTACTCAATTGACAGCTTAAAGTTTTGATTACATATGTTAATTAACCAAAGGATCAGAGGAAGTCCAACTCACCCTATTTTGACACATCAACACACTTAAAATCAAGGCAAATGTTTTATGGTTCGTTAACATATAAATGTATTCTCAATCGACAGATGGGGACAATAGACTTATAATACGACTGAGTCTGTTTTGTTTTAGGTGTTTTTAAAAAACTCATGATGCCACAAAATAGTTTTGATGAGTAAAGTTGGGTGCAAACTCTATTGATGTTGTTTTTACTTTCATAAACAAGTTTTATCAAATACTTAATATTCGAAATTGCTTTGGCAGTTATCAAAGTAGAAATACTTACATAGGTTATGCCCCCCCCCCCAAGAAAAAAAGAAAAACCAAAAAAAGGGTTTTTTTAAAATTTCTCTCAAACCCTTCTTAAAATGGTGAAATTTCCTTCTAAGTTTTTTTTCATGTGTGAACTTTTAATGGTAATGATAATAATGGGTAGAAAATTCACTATATTCTATTTGAAATAATGGTACTTGTCTCCTTCCGATGTTGAATCACGTTCTGTCCATGATCCTATGTTTATCAAATAGTTGAAAGCGTTACAATATACATACGGTGCTGTGAATGAAAGCATTCTCGAAAATTAAATTTCAAACCATAATAATGAATCAATTAAGAGACCCTTTTGTCGCAAGCATGAAAATGGATATGGTTGTTGGAGTGATGATTTAGCCAATTTGTAGGATCCACAAATTTCATGCCCTACCTCATCACTCTTAACCAGAATGCAATTGACCTTCCATTTTGTTTGTTCTTCCTTCCTTTAGTAAAAGTGAGCTTCATATATCTTCAACGTGGGGTGTTCTTTTGGCTGAGAAAGAAATTCCAAAACATGAATAGGGTTGGTGTACCTAATTGTGCCTTTCTTGGGACCTACTGAAACTGCTATACATTAGATGGATGCAGTGCCACTTAGTCACCAAGCCTTGAAGGTTTGCAACGTTGGCAACCTTATACAACACTGAAAATATATGGTGGGAAAATATTAAAAATGCTGTCACCTTTCGATGAGCTAGCTATATCTGTGATCAATTTTTTTTTTTGGTAAGACTGATCAAAATTTTAAAATTTAAGCATATGATGATGAGTGGGTCTTTTCCAAAAGGGAAGGACAATAGCTCCAATCTTTTTTTATTTTTTATTTTTTGGTTTGTCAGTCCCGGTTTCCAAGACTTTGCCCTGATTAATCCGGTGTTCGACTCGGGTCGCACACCTGGCTGTGGTGGGTGAGTCTCTCAGCGGGGATTTTTTTGCATCCGCAAGGTTTCGATACAGGAACCTTACTTAAGCGGACCAAGCTGCTTACCACTTGGACCAACCCCCGTTGGTTATAGCTCCAATCTTTTTATTCTAATGTACAAATGAAAATTAAAATTTGGAAACCAAATGATTTCCATTAAAATAAATTAGTTAAATCCTTTCCCAACAAAATGATTGGCTACCTTGATCTGTTTAGGATTGAAAATTTGGTTGTTTACATATATAAACATTTTCCATAGTAAACTATTTAGAATTATATATTTTCCATTTAAAGTCATTAAAAATATATCATTTTTAAATCAAGGTATATTCGGGATGAAATTAGAAATCAACAAACATAAAACAAATTGATTTCTTTAGATGCTATCAAAGCACAATCCCTCTAACTATTTTCCTGAAGACCCACCTTTATTTTGTGTTTCAACGGAGTTTCAGAGTCTAAATGCGCCCAAATTGTTGTTTCTTGACATTGTTCCCTGCCATGTCGGTAGCGAGGGTCATGGTTAGAAGTCGAGTTCTTCAAATGACTAGTTGTGAGCCTCAAACTATTTGAAGGTCCTGTTCTACTATTTTGAATGTTTTGGAGCATAAAGGTGTTATCAACATTTCCAACCACAATCTTTGTACCAAAATAAGCCAATTGAACCAGAGCCAGGGTTCAAGCGTAGGCAGGGAGGGTTCAGCAGGAGCTTCTCGAGTAAGGCACTTCTCAAGAAACTCTCCCTTAGAGAAGCTACATGGCGAATGACATAGCAATGATGTTCCTCTACCCTCATGGGACTTCTCGGTAAGGAGGACAAGAGTGAGGAATTTCACGCGATATTCATTCCAACACTTAATGCATAAAGGATCCTTGATATCCCGCTGCGAATAAGGAAGCTTTTGACTCACTCAAAGATCTCCTCGAGCCCAGAGCCGACGACTCATTTGTCCCCTCAATTGTGGGATGTTGTCATGTCAATATCAAAATGACACCGACATTTGATTCATCGACAAGATCTTCCAACGGCAGGATCATCTGGTGATTTAGCTCATCTCTCAAGCCTCTACCAGAAGTCATCTCCACTCTCCATTTGATCAGACGCGCATCTAAGAGTCGTGAAGTATCCACTATCTCTTCATGTATGGATTAACTATATAACCCATCACTATGCCTGAACCAGGGTAAGACGTGAATATTTTAGTCATTAATCTCCTGTAATTACTCCTAAAGAGCATCCTCTCCTTCTTCTTGTTGAGCACTTTTTCCTCCAAAGGAATCTCTGATTTTCCTACCTGAACTGACTTAATCATTGGAAGTGGCTTCTCGTCCTCAGTGGTAGCCCACTCTCATCATTGCTTTGGTCTTAGGAACTAGGACCGGATCAGGAGCGAACCAAGGAGTTAAGAGAACATTTTTCACCTCAACAAAAGACATATCGGTCTTTTTCTTTGAAGAAGAGTTTTCACGTGTATCTTATATGTATTTATAATCTCTAGCGGCAGAAAATGATTAGGATTGTATTCTGCTCTTCTTCTTCACCGTAAAACCATCTCTACTTGACTACGAATGTAGTGTTCGGATGAACCACATAAATCTTGTCTTTCGCATGCAAAAATATGAGAATATATCATTAATTTATGTACATTTTCCAAACAAATCTGCACCATGGTTGTTTTGGCCCTTGTGAATCATAAACCACTAACGTGAATGGAGGCATCTCGTACGCATAACAAATGATAACAGGATGACAATAAGGAAGAATATTCTCGCGTTAAAAAAAATATCAACTTGCATGACATTATTCGAAGTGGAAACTCAGCTTCTATGCTTAGCTCTGCAATTAAATACTTCCTAGTCTTCCATCTACAGTAGGGTTAGCTCACAGATTAACTAGAGATCAGTAGTCGTTTGGTTGATTCGGGGTTAGGTCAAATCGGTCTATGTTGGGATGAACAACATGAAATAGCTAGCTAAGTGAGGCACTGATTTCATCTGGTATTCCACTGTTGATTGCATTGGTAAGCTAGCCCTCTATGCTACCATTTCCTATATTTGGAAAGAGTGGAAGCTTTGTGCAGTTTAGAGATTCAGCCCTTTTGTACACCTTAGGAGTTCTTCTGGCTTTGTTATGGGGGTTGCTGGGTGTGCTAGTTTCTGGGTCGAATTTCTGAACACTTAATAAAGAAGAGAACAGCTTTTCTATGTAAATGCAATAATAAGCTGCACAACCCCATGATTTGCAGGATTTGATCAATCTATAGCCAGCATATCTCTCTGAATAGGTAAACGAATACAAGGATTCTGAAGATGGAAATTTTAGTCAGGATAAGAATCTAATTCTAACTTTAAATATCACTCGGTTTTGATCTACCTATCACTCTTAAATTTGTTACTGATGGTATAACTAAATGTCCTCCTATCCTTTTTTTCTAACTCAAACAGCTGCTGCAATAATCGAGTAAAATATCATACCTAGTGCTACTGTATACATTGCAAATGGATGAACAAAACATCTCAAGGGTATCTTATCAAGAGTTAAAGAGTTGATGTCTTTGTTAAAGTAAGATATAAAGTTTTTGGGGTCTGCATGATCATCATACCAGGCCATCCTGCTTGGTCTTAAAATGGAAAATTTTCAAAGCTAGAAAGCTTCTCCAAATTCTTCAACTTCTTATCTTGTAAGAATATTCTTTCAGGTAGTTCTTATCATGATCATGACTACAGAGATCTAAATAATCATACAAAGTCACTAAGGCATTGTCTCAGATCTGTTAACTTTCAGTCCTGGCGAATAGAAACCTTGCATGAACATCTTCAGATAAGAGGTTAAACCCTACAGTGTGCTGTGAAAGGTCATAATAGAAGCAATGTGGTCATCCCTTACCTGGTTGAGAAGGGTAGCTAGCTATAGAGAAAGCATATGCCTGGGTTGAAGAGGAAGGGCAGAAAAGAAAAGAGAAACAGAATGCAAGTCTACCACCTTCATGCATGAAGCTTTCAAAATCACCACAAAAAAAAACTAATCATCCTGTTCCTTGGACATGACACATTTCAGCTAATGTAATTCCATTATTCAAGTAGAAAGGTTGTGGGCCGTTCAGGTAAAACATACCATATTTGTGCATCTAGAAAGGAAAGGGCTCTTCAGAGAGTCTAATAAAGTAGAAGACAACTAGGAGGAATAGTTGTCTGCTTTATACCCTATTCTGATCTGGGACCAGTTTCCTAATACTTGAGAAGGAAAACCCAACAAGCATGAAGAAGAGGTCAGAAGAGCATATATAACAGAACGAATTTTCTAAGCTCCTTGATGCAAGAGCTTCAAGCAATTGGAGGAAAACCCTAGAGATGGAAATGGGATAAATCATATTTAAACATAAACGGGACCCCCAATATGAACCCCTATATATATACTACCACTAATCCCCAACAAAAGCTACTATAGCAGCTATTATTATTGTTATTTTAATCTCATTTTCTCTGAAATAGCCATGGAAGTTTCTTAATTCCAAACCTTCGATATACCTGTCAACCCACGTCAAGCTTTTGAATAACTTCACCATTTTCATAGTTTCATACCTGCAAGCAACACTCTTGGCTAATAATCAGTTAAATTTTCCCCAGAGAGAAAGAGATTATTAATGCACAAAAGATTAAAAAAAAACAGTATATATATTACAAACCAGGTTATCTATGTACAAAAGAGAAAACCCAATAGAGTTTCTCACAAATATCAAACATATTCCTCAGTAATTCGATCCTTCTATAATTTACAGAGAACCTGTAATGGCTGAAGATGTTATCATACAGATACCTTCGTAAGTATGAATATAAAGCCAGTCAAGTCTATAAACTATCTCTGATCTGGGTCCAGAGGCTTACCTTCTTCCTTCCAACCTCTGTCACTTTATTCGATATTTTTCCATTCTGGGCCTCTCTTTCTTGATATCTTTATATACCTGAATCAGCAAAGTCAGGCTCAGGAAGAGTAGAGATCAGCGATGTTTCGCATGACCTGTACTTGGGTATTGAGACACTTTATATAATGAGCAGTTTCATCAAGCAAATTGCAGAAATCCATGGCTTCACCACCAGGGACTAGTTGCCGGAGTCGATCGGCACGGCTCAATTCTGATCCTTGTTGCTTATTACCCATATGATGATGATCATTTCTGATCTTCTTTCTCTTCAAACCATTCACTCTAGACCAGATCAAAGATCTATATCTTGTACGGTTCCGAAGCTTCCAAAGCATGACACGGCTCCAGGCTCTCCTAGGCCCAACTGCAGAAGCCATCGATGCATCTGCTGCAATCTTTATTCTCTTACCGCGTTTACAGATTTCCCGGTGAGACGATGAAGTGGGTTTGTCTTTGTTTATTCTCACAAGGGCTCGAAGAAATCTACGAGTGAATTTGGCTTTGTGGGCACAAGGGCTTGAAGGTGAGCTCTTGGAATTCACGGAAACCATGATAGAGAGAAGTTGGTTTTTGATAATTAGGGTTTAGGGTAAGGTTGTGGGTACTGTAGTGGGTCTGATAGTACTAGTTGTAGTAACTAACTATGGTGGGAGCTACTTTTGTAAGGATGGATCGAAAGAGAAGTGACCATTGGAGTCTAAGAAGATTTGCTTCTGGTACAAAGGGACCGCTTGTTCAGAAAGAGAAAAGGCAAAATTCAGCTCTGACACAAGGAATCATCTGTTAATCCAAACATCAATAACAACTGCAAAAACAAAAACAAGAAGAGCTAAAGAGGTGGAATTAATGGAAGAATAAGAAGAAGAAGAAAAGAACATGGAGAAGGTGTGGTTCTCAAAGTTCAGGTGGAAATTGTGAGAGATTGAAAGAAAGATAGAAGGTGTGACTAAATTAGTAAAGGAAAGAAAAAGGATTCTGGGTTTGAAGAAGAAGATGGAAAATGGACGGTGGTGGGAGAGGAAGGAAACTTGAGAATCAAGGTTTAATTTAAGCATTGAAAAATTATTATTTTAAATTTCTTTTTAAAAACAATTTCTTTCTCCTTTTGGGTTCACAAGGGTTGGAGAAGTGGTTTTGTGGGCCCACTAAAGGCCAACCACCACATGAACGCACATGGTTCCCAATGACCCACTTGGTCGATTGGACCTATGGTTTTGGAACCTTTTATTTTCTCTTTCTAAAAGAAAAATTCATTTCTAATTAATTATGATTTCTTATCTCATCCTCTCTTTTGGACCTGCTTGGTGTTGGTTTTCTTCACTTTATTGCTAATGAAAATAACTGTTAAGAGGAAGGCGGCTGAATTCTTGTTTGCATTTCAACTACATTAACTACTTAGTATTGCATCCCTCTCGTGACAAATTTTATTGGGAATCTTTCCTTGTCTATTAGTTGAGATGTTACATTGGGCATATTTCACACTAACTACATGAAAAAGATACTTTCATAACTTTGGCGTAGGATACAACAGCAATCTCCGACCGTCGCACGTTACTAGCGTCCAGACGTTGTCGATCGCTGCCAGAGTCCCTACAATTTTTGGCCAAAAATCTGGAGCAAGAAAAGTCACTGTTGGAAGTCCAACGACGGCATGACTTCCTGTCCTCCAGCTCGTTCCAGTGGATGCTCACAATATAGCTTCTTCATCTTTGTGGTGTGCCACCTCTCCGCCTTTGTGACATGCTTCCCTTTAGCCTTTGTGGCGTGTTTTCACACATTCAAGCGCTTGTGATGCAAAATGTCCTTTCATAACTTGAGCGTAGGATACAATAGCAATCTCTGATCGTCGCACATTACTAGCGTCCGGATGTTGTCGATCACCGCCAGAGTCCCTATAATATTTGGCCAAAAATCTGGAACAAGAAAAGTCACTGCTGGAAGTCCAACGACGGCACTTCCTACCCTCCAACTTGTTCCAGTGGATGCTCACAATATAGCTTCTTCGCCTTTGTGGTGTGCCACCTCTCCGCCTTTGTGACATGCTTCCCTTTAGCCTTTGTGGCGTGTTTTCACACATCCAAGCGCTTGTGATGCAAAATGTCCTTTCATAACTTGAGTGTAGGATACAATAGCAATCTCCGACCATCGCACGTTACTAGCGTTCGGACATTGTCGATCACCGCTAGAGTCCCTACAATATTTGGCCAAAATCTGGAGCAAGAAAAGTCACTGCTGGAAGTCCAACGACGGCACTTCCTGTCCTCCAACTCGTTCCAGTGGATGCTCACAATATAGCTTATTCGCCTTTGTGGTGTGCCACCTCTCCGCCTTTGTGACATGCTTCCCTTTAGCCTTTGTGGCGTGTTTTCACACATTCAAGCGCTTATGATGCAAAATGTCCTTTGTGGCATGTTTTCACACACTCAAGTGTTTGTGATGCAAAATGTGTTTATGTGTCTTTTGGGCTTATTAATTGTTGTTGTGTTTATAACATTTGTTATATGGTACGATATTTTTCATAAACAAAAAACGCAAAGGGAAAAAAATTTATTCACCATAATTTTGTTGAGAGTGGGATTTGAACCCACGCCCTTTCGGACCAGAACCTTAATCTGGCGCCTTAGACCAACTCGGCCATCTCAACATTTTATTAGAAGAAGAAGAAATTATAATTAGCTGATTTATGATTATTCTAACTCTGTCCAAGTAAAGGTAACATGGGTGGGAAAACATAGGTGCTTATGAAAGTGGTAGCTAGGGGTGATTTGGGATGGGTTATGTTTCTCTTAATGAAGAATTAGTTTTAGTAAGAGTAAGGAGAGCTATTAAAATATTAAAAAATATTAGTATAATATAGGTGAACGCTATGTAAATAAATCCTACCACTAAATCTATTGAATTAAATCTAAACCGTTTACGATAGATGATTTATATTTAATTCTATCAAATTTAATGCTAAGATTTTTATAAGTGTTCAGCCAAACAATTTACACGGCCGTTCAGCTACCACCTTCTAACTTCCCATAGAGAAAAATTCTTCCAGAAGTATAATTCATACTAACATTCCCAAGTCTTGTTTCTCCTTTTGAGTCTCACAAGAACACATTTGATTAGAGTTTTCTCTACTAAATGAAGAGTAGTTTAACTGCCAAAGAAAATTTTTAATTTCAGCTATTAGATTTCCAAGTCAAGAATGTTGTTCAAAACCATCCATAGAGTAATACCCAACCAGTAAAGTTGAGAATCTAGCTTGAGAAAGAGAAAATAAAATTGAACGACAAAAAGACAATCAAGAATGTCAAATCGCACGCTCGTGCTTTTAATACTGGTATCTTTCTTTTCTCTCAATAGAAAAGAAAAGACGAACATACGTGGGCCCACCTTAGTCTACATGTTCACATACAATTAGTAACATAGCTTTACTTATTAGACTCCTTAACTAACTCATAATTATAACGTTTAATTTTCAATTTAATAGGATCCACTTGCTTATGGGACCACCACGTTAGCATGATGACGCTGCGACACGTATCAAGCTTTCGCCGTTGAGTTTACGGCGTTAATTAAAATTAAAGTTGGCGTTAATTTTATATTTCCAACGCCTTAATCCTTGGTTTATTAGATCATTGGATATTCCGAAAGTTATTCTATTATGATGGACATGTTTAGAACCACAGGATGGGTATCTTGGCTTTTGCTGTAGGGAAACCGATAGAGCGGCTGTGTTGGTGGTAGGATTTTCGCTGACATAGGGCAATGATTGCTTTCAATTACCGTTTGGTTAGTTGGGGGAAGTTGGTAGGTATTGTCATCAAAAGCTAGGGTTTGCAAACTATTAACGGTTAACTACTTTTTCTTTTCCCTTTTACTAGAAGAACTAGAAGAATAAGAGGATGTCGGTTCGGTCCAACACCAACTGTTGGTTCGGCCAAACCTGTTCCATCAATTTAAGTACGTTCACCGGTTTGTTTAGTTTATGAGATTTGATTAGTCTACATCCATGATTGGGGTTCGAACCAAGGTTTGAAAAATCCCCATGTGTCGCCGTGTCTGTGGCTGGCAACACCACCAATATGGCAATGTTGGGCGACATTTGGAGGGGTGTCTTTCTGACTTTAATGATCGAATCGATTCCACTTTTCACTTTGTCGAGATTGTCTTGGTCTTTACTGTACCAAAGTACAAGATCGAATTGAACCCTATAGGTAGACTAAACTGTCCATCTTTATGGTCTCAATAAGACTTAGCATTCTACTTACTGGCCGAATCACTTTCGCAGCACAGAGTATACCTCAATCTTCGTTAGTTCTGTTTCGGTTTTTTGCCCAATTTCTCCCTTTCTCGTGAGGCAGATGAAAAACAACATCTAGTTCCAAAGTGTATTTGGGGTCATTTTAGTCTAAATTTTGTTGTGTAGCCTAACTTGAGACCAATAAACACATAAGAGAGTTGTTTGCAAGGTTTAAAGTATCAGCATTGAGTACCGATCGGTCAGGTGATTTTAAGAGACATATCGTCATATATCGAGTATTGTATCGCTTTGGCTAATTTATTTTTAGTGTAATTCAATGGAGAGACGTATCGAGATGTATCATATCGATTGGGTCAAATATGAATACGTATCGGCTAGTAATTAGTATCGTATGGTATCGTGGGATACTTTAAACCTTGGTTATTTGACCTAAAACATCACTTAAATTAATGTCCTAATCGACACAAGTCCTGTTGTATGTAGGCAAAACTGAAAATCAGAAAAACTTGCGAATTTGTTTGAAATCCTGTTTGATCGACACAAATAATGTAATATAGTCAATGATAATGAAGCAAGATGTACTCGTAAACATTGAGGATAAGAGCAAAATAAGATTAAAATACAAGAAACAAGAGAGAGAAACAACATATCAGCGACATTGGAGACATTTGGTGACATATCAACGCTATATCGTCTACTTATTATCAGCCTCGTATTGGAGGAAGGTGTCATGTCGCCCCACTCCGACATGGCGATATATCGCCGATACATCGAACCATGGTTTGAACCGGCTGTCGTGTTATATTGTGTTGTTTGGTGAATGCATCATGTGGGTTTTGGGAGATCTCGAATGTTGATGATGCTGTGAAACCTTAAACCAAAACCAACTACCTTAAACCTACATTATGAACCCGGTTTTGGTTCAATAAAATAAACTAATCCCTATCCTACCTGAACTTATCTCTCTAGAGAAACAAAATCCCGAAATACTAGGAAACCATAATGTGTGCAACCCCAAAGCCCGACACCTGAACATTTACTAATCCATCTATTGGGTTTTAGGGCTTTTAACTTGTCAAGTACTTAGTGAAAGGGGCCAACTTTTTGACACCCATACCCACTAAGTGCCTTCCTTACTTGACCCTTCTTAATTATCTTTCTAAAAGTTCAATGTTAGATTGACCAAGTCATTTCCAAACTACCCCTCATATAATCATATTCCACCATCAAATATCTAAGAAAGTTTATTCTATCAGTGTTTAGAAATGGGCTCCTTCTGAATATGTGGTAGAAGAAATATCAAGAAAGAATTAGTACCTTCGAGAATAGAAAATCCGAGGTCTCCTCCCCCTAAGGGTGTCAATCGGTACGGTTTCGGTATTTTGGTACAGTACCAACTTTGAATACCGAAAACCATAACCGTACCGTACCAAATTTAAACAGTATGGTACGGTTTCAGTATTTACAAAAACGGTTCAGTACGGTTTCGGTATTAAATCGGTACGGGAAAACGGTTTAAATACGGTATTTAGTATGTATAATTTTGGTACGAATGAACTTATGCCACTTTGGTTATTAGTTCATTAAGATCCTAATGAAATTGTGATCAACCAATCAATATAATTTGAAATTAACATAGATAAAGCAAATAAATCTAATTAATAGAGACAAAACAAGTAAATCTAAGAAGATGAGTGAATGATGAAACAAAAAATTGAAATAAGAAATTAGGGATAGGGAAAAGGTAAAGTGTTTTAATTGTAAAATTACAATTTATATCTCTTAATTTGGTACGGTACCAATTCGGTACGGTTCCGGTACGTGCCGACGGTATGAGTACCTAAAACCGGAACCGTACCGAAGAAATTTGGTTTCGGTACGTATCGTACCGAATTTTGAATGGTACGGTAAGGTGCGGTTTTAGACGGCGCGGTTCGGTACGGTTAAACAATTTTGGTATGCAATTGACACCCTTACCTCCCCCCTCCCCTAACTTTCTTTCTTCCCTTCGAGGGTGGGTATGTACAATTTTCTTCCAAGCCTGAATCACCTCCCCATCAAGAAAGCATTATTTTCCCTCAAATACTTTTTTATTATATATATTGTATTGATCTCATATCTAAATATGATAAAATAAGTCAAAGGTGAGACTCTCAATGAGTCTTACATAGACCTCACACAATATGTGTGGTGAAAAGGCGTCAAAGTGCACCCTCGACAGGGAGGCGATCTGAAGTCTCCTCTACCTTCCTTGCCACATACTTAAGGTAGTTTTCACCACTAATTAAGGCCTAATAAGATGAGATTCTTCTCATAACTAAATGATAGAGTTGTTGAAGGTGAGGAAAATGTTTCATTGTTTTAATTTTATTATTTGAGGGGGGGGGGGAGATCCAAGCTTGTGTGGAGAGTAGCGTTCTACATTACCCTTTAAGAAAAAGAGAATACAAATTGAGAAGAATCGACTATAGAAGCATAATACCAATTTTATCTCTCCGTGTTTCTGACAAAGTTTGAGGGACTTTTGATTATGTCGAAATGTCAAATTTTTTCAATTGATGCGTTGAGATGAAAACATCTTACAGTTAAAATGACGTGAGGTATGTGTGATTTTTATCTTAGTGAAAGATTCATAAATGTCATTGTTGATAGTCTAATTAGGTTAGTTCTATCCATCGCAAGTAGGACGGTTTGACCTAGTTTCAATCCTTAGCTTCTCAATCATTGTAATTGAGAGGCCTCGGTGGATGAATCACAAACCATTCATTGTTAAGGTGTCACCTGATCAAGGCAACCATCAAATAGTCCAATAGGTGGTCATATGAAATTATTACAAAGCAAATCAGCTTCCTTTGATTGAGATGAGCTTTCACAGTCCCTACTGTCTAATTATACTCAAACCAACTATTAAATTCCTGATAAAAAACTTGATTGAATTAAAAGCAAACAATTCAATGGGCTGATTTAATGATTACTCATACGCTAATCAATCCCAAATCCCAATCCGCTTGTCATTCTTGTCGGTAATCTCAAAATTAATCTTGATGCAGGAAATCCTTAACCCCTTCTCCATCTCTCTGTGTCTCTGAAAATGATAGAAAAGATTACTGCAGGCTCCTTAGTTTCTACTCCACTTACCAAGAAAAGAGAAAAAAAATTATACTCCATGATTAATGGCTTAAATCTTGTCTTTATCATTACATAAAGCAGTAAACCAGACCTTTAATGGTGGCTGACATTTTTGGATATGATCACACGAACTCCTTATGACGGGATATGAGTGGGAGTTCCAACTTCCAACGTCTCTATCTCTGATTCCATGAATATAGACCACAAATACAAACAAGATTGAAAAGAACTGCTTCAACTGCTTTCTCTCAGGAACGATGACCTCACTCACCAAAATGTTTCACGGGTATGACAGGAACTTTATGTAGTTATTTTGAACAAAATGATCACTGAGAAAAAGACTTGATGGAATTTACTTTATGTAATTGGATGAATCAAAGATTATGACAAAGGCGATTCGGAAGCTTAACCGACAAGATTATCCTACACAAGAAATCTGTCACCCAATTTGCAGACTTCCTTCAAACAAAACAATATCTCTCAAAGGTTAGTGTAGTTGGCAATGGCGAATTCCTTCTAGAGGTCAAGGTTTAATCCTCTCTGATGGTATTTGTCCTGAGAGCATCAAGTCAGGGTTAGATTTAGGTGATGGAATTTACTTTATGTAATTGGATGAATCAAAGATTATGACAAAGGCGATTCGGAAGCTTAACCGACAAGATTATCCTACACAAGAAATCTGTCACCCAATTTGCAGACTTCCTTGAAACAAAACAATATCTCTCAAAGGTTAGTGTAGTTGGCAATGGCGAATTCCTTCTAGAGGTCAAGGTTTAATCCTCTCTGATGGTATTTGTCCTGAGAGCATCAAGTCAGGGTTAGATTTAGGTGCCAAACCTGTCACTTTTGGTGGATTGTTTTATTGCATCCGAGCTAGGTTTAGCATCACACACTAGGGTATTCAAGATATGGGCTAAGCTTTTAAAATGACCCCACCTCAAACCCTAATCTATACGCCACTTGTTGGAGGTTTGGAAGCCCTCTCCTCCCCCCAAATTAGTGGGTCGAAGTCAACTCGGACTATAGTCACTCACTAACTTCGAATAAATGTGAAATGGGAAACCTTGCTCGAGATCATAGGGGCCTCACACTGTGTGCTTTCTCGTAACCTTTTGTTGGCCCATCAATTCTCATTGGAGAAGCAACAACAATGAGAGCAAGCATTATGGAGGCTGAATAGCGCAGTTGGGATTAGGTATTGTTTGTGTCTAACTATAAGAAATCGGTGGACCTATATGGTCTCTAGCCCAGCACTTCACCTAATCTCTAGAGGGGTTGAATAGACAGTGTCCTCTTATTGTAGTTGCGGATTCGTTAGCTAGACAGGCTCTATCTATAGCAAGTAAGATAATGTGACCCTTGGACCTTTGTTTTCAAGATGCCTTGAGTAACTTTTGCTTGGTTCTTGAATGAATTCCTTTATACCCACAACAAACAAAAAAACCTAATCCATGCACTAGTTTTTCTTTTTTCTTTGGTGAGTCTTAATTAAGTAGATAACACTTATTTTTTTGGTAAATAACACTTCATTCAAGAACTAAGAAAAGTACAGACACACCAAAGAAAAGAAAAATACAACAGATAGATGTAGGGGTGTCAATTTTCAACCCAAACCGTTAAAACTGGACCGAACCGGCCTGTTATAGCCCGAACCGATCCTTAATGGGCCGTAATTGGGCTGAGGGTCCTCAGCCCGAACGGTTTCGGGCTGGCCCGGCCCAGCCCGTGTGCGGCCCGTCAGCCCGTTAGTCTTTTACATAAATAAAATTAAAATATTAAATGTAATTAATTTTTTTTGGTATTGTTTAAATGTATTTAATAATCCATGAATTTCGGTGTTTGAGACTTTGAGACTCGAGTTTGAGTAGTTGAGAGTTGAGTGTTAACATGTTTAACAGTTTAAATTTTAAGTTTTAACTAAATTTCATTTAGTTTTATTATTTTAAAATTTAAAAATCTTAATCGCTAACTTTCTAATTTTCAAATTTCATTTAGTTTTATTATTTTAAAATTTAAAAGTTTTAATTGATAACTCTTAACTCATAAGTCTTAATCTTCATCGATAACTTTTTAATTTTTAAATTTCATTTAGTTTAATTATTTTAAAATTTAAAAGTCTTAATTGATAAGTCTTAACTCTTAACTCTTAACTCTTAACTCTTAACTCTTAATCTTAATCTTAATCTTAATCCTTGTTTCACCGTCTACACATGATAGAAAAATTTAAATTCTTTATTTTTTGAGGGTGGAGGGTGGTTTGGATCAAGCTAATGCCATCACTTATCGTTGGATCTACTTGGAGTCTTCATCATCTATCTTTTGTAGTTTTGTGTGTGAGAAACTAGGATTTGGAGTTGAGGAAAAAATAAAAATAAATTTCAATATTGATTTTTAATTTAGTCTAAACCGTTAACCAAACCAAATCCAAATCATTAGGCCAAACCGTTAGTCAACCTGAACCCAAACCGCACCAAACCAAAACCGCACCGAAACCGTTATCTTTTAAATGGGCTGGTTTGGGCTGGGGGGTTTTCAGCCCGAAACCGTTAGGCCCGGCCCGAAACCGCTCCAAACAGCACCATTGACACCCCTAGATAGATGCATGAAACACAAGGTTCGGTTCGAACCAATGAGCGGAAATTGACCAAACTGTCGAACATGCAATAGACAGGGTCATCCAGGCTAAGGGATAGGTCAAGCCCAAGAAACCCTTAGAACGAAAGCTGTAACAAATACAGGAACAGTTAAGCACCAACACCCACATAGGGGGAAACACACCACAAATGCAGAGAAATACACGCCACAAGGGCGGACACAAAACATGCCACAAGGGCGGAATTGTGGTTGTTGCGTTGGGAGAATCAATATTGCAGAGAAGGTATGGCCTGCCATCCGTGCCGTAGAGGTGTTCCCGTGAAGCCCGTCGTCGCAGAAGAACTTGGATTCCAGATCTGGGTTGTTCTGCGGTATTCACCAAAGCTCACTGCAACCATTTTTTTTTTTTTTTTTTGGTGAACCGAAAAAGGAGAATAGAGAGGGAAGAGATGGAGAGGAAGGAGAAAACGAAGAGAAAGAGAAAAAGTAAGAGGGGAAACAAGAAGATCGACAGGAAAACAACAAAGGGAAAATCCCAGATCTGGTTGTCGAACCAGAGGAGAAGATAAAAAAGAAAAAAAAATTCCGATCGAGCAGAGGAGAAGGGTGAAGAAAGCGGAAATAGCAGGAGAGTAGGAGAAAAGGGAGAAAACGGGAGAGAGGAGGAGAAGATCTAGTTATCGAACTAGAGGAGAAAACCCTAGATCTTGTTATCGAACCAGAGGAGGAGAAGATAAAAACGAGAAAAAAAATTTGATCGAGGAGAGGAGGAAGGTGAAGAGGGCGGAAAGAGGAGGAGAGGTGGAGAAGAGGGAGAAAAAACGGGAGGGATGGAGGCGGAGAGACTACAGAGGCGAGTCTCTCCAGTAGATAACACTTGAAACATGAGTTTAATGCATTGTATTGGATTCTAAAATTGGTTTAGATAATTCTACCTTAGAGAGTTCTTTCATCGTTTTCCATTAGATAAACTAGGTTTTGAGCAAGTCTAGATCACCTCCCTGTCGTCCCCATCCCCTAACACTTTTTTACCTCACATGCCATCCCTAGGGTCCCATTCCTAAATAATTTTATCAATTTTAGACATGAACTTCACACAAAATGTGTGATAAAAAAATGTTAAGAGGAACTCATAGTACTATCCCGACAGAAAGGTGATCCAAACTCATAGAACTCTCTACCTTAGAAATGCCTAAAACATAAGGGTGTTAATCAATACGGTTTTGGTAATTCGGTATAGTACCAACTTCGAATACCAAAAATCAGACCCGTACAATACCAAATTTATACGGTATGGTACGGTTTTGGTATTTACAAAAACGATTCGGTACGATTTTGGTATTAAATCGGTGCGGGAAAGGTTTATACACAGTATCTAGTTGGTAAAATTTTAGTACGAACGAACCATTGCAACTTTTGTTATTAGTTCATTAATTCATTAGGATCTAACAATTGATACAATATGATATTAACAAAGACAAAACAAATAAATCTAAGAAAATGAGTGAAAGACGAAATGAAAAATTAAACAGAAAATTAGGGATAGGATAAAAGTAAAATGTTTTACATTTATATTTTTTAATTTGGTATGGTTTCGGTGCATACCGACGGTATGAATATCTAAAACTGGAACCGTACCGAAAAAATTTGGTTTCGGTACGTACGTACTGAATTTTAAACGTGCGATTTTAGACGGCGCAGTTCGTTACGGTTAAATGATTTCGATACACAATTGATACCTTTTTATGATATCAGCGTAATTTTAAAAAAATAATAATAATAAATTCAAGGTATTATTAAACAATTCAGCTTCTCTTGCCGACTCTCCTTTTCTTTGATTTTTGGGATCTCTCTACTTGCCGTGCACGTAAAATCATTCTTTATCTTCGTTCCTGCATTGTCGTTTGTTATCTTTTTAGGTAACTGTGGTATGTTTGTCGAGAGGAGAAATGTAGGCTATCCTTCACAACCACATCATTTTCCACATAATAAGAAAGAATCTGACCTCAAACCCAATAATTTTTCTGACAAGGAAACAAAATTATGTCTTGGGCTGTCTGTTGTGAATTTATAGAAATTGACATGCCTGTTACATAAATGCCCTTCAGGCTTTACATGTTTTTATATTTTGTTTTCCTTTTTATTTATTTTTTTTGTGAGCAAAGAGAGTATGTAATAGTTAGTGGTGACTTGCACCCCGTTACACAATGTGTAGACTTTTTAGTTCAAACTATGCAAGCATTAGCCTTGTAAACTATAAGTGCAAGCACTAGTCCTGTCAGTGTAGTTCCACTGGAAACCTAGTATAATACACAGAAATCAATAGTGTTCATATATGCCCAGGTCAAAGAGCACACAACTGCCAAATGTGAGAAACAAAGGAATAGAAGAGATTTGAACCTATAATATGGGAGCTACTAAACTGCATGAGAGTGAGCTTAGGACCACTACCAAAAAGAAAAGTAAAGGGAATTCACCACCATGATGGGTGGAGGAGCCACTATGCTGGATAGAGATTCTGTAGAGTTCGCAATTTGGATTTAATGGATGGGCATCTGCTTGGTTGGGCTCTATGCGGGAGAGCAAGTCACACCCAACCCAAGCTTGTGAGGGCAAGTCCAGTCCATATCCAGAACCCAACTCCAAAATGGGCTTTACTCAGTTGGCCCAAAATTATATACTATCCATTCATATCCAATTAATTTGGCATTTTATCAAGGGACCCCACCTTCTTCTTTAGGAATCAATCTTATATTTTCTTCTTTCTTCTTAATCATACTATCATATTAGGATTATAAAAGTAGAAACTACTATATTTCTCTTTTTCAAAATACCCTTACCTATTCAATTAGACATTTAAAACATTTAGGAAAGATGCCCAAAATTGTTGGATTAGCTTCTACTGTTGAGGTGTGGGATTTTCTTGAAACTACTAATGCTTCTCACTCGCAAGCTCGAGTTATGCAACTACATTTGTCTTTGCATAATGTCAAGAAATGATCTGATTCGATGAAGACCTATCTGCTACATATCAAGAAGATTTATGATCAATTGTATTTTATTGGTAAGCCTGTATCTATGATGAGATGGTTCTTTTTTATTGATGGCCTTGGCTCAAAATTTTCCTCTTTTGTAACTTCTATCGCAACTCGCGAAACCCTTATTCACATGAGGGATCTCCATGGTTTATTACTCAATGAAGAAATTCATTATCCCTCTGTCATTCAAGAACTTACGAATGTGATGGCAAATGTTGGAATTCAAGATTATCAGTCCTCTACTGCTAAGGGAAATTCAATTTTGGTTGTTTATACTCGATCTACTGTTTCAGCTTTCAGAGGTTCTCGCGGTATTGGTCCTCATTTCCATGGAGGTTTTCGTGGTTATTCATAGGGATCTAGGCCAAATCGTGATAATTATGACAGATTCTCTCCAACGAGGATATCGCCCACAGAGTGCCCAGTGATACCTCAGAGAATGCTATGTGTCTAACTCCGATCTAAAGGCTATGATAAAATAGCTCATTTTTAGCCCAACTTGAACCCCACACTACTATAAAACCCGACCAATATTCCCAAACCTGATTTAGTTTCCAAGTTTCCCTCCTCTTTCCAAATTAGTTGTCGTTCCGTCTTCTTCACCCTACTTCTCGTCTCCACAGGCTTTGTCTTCATCTTCTCCATTATATCCAACATTCTCTGGGAGGTAAATCTATTTGGATTTTAATCTTCATTCTTCTTCTCTTTCTTTCTTTTCTTTTTTTCCCTGAAAATTTCTGCACGAAAGCTCTATTCAACTTCTTCTTCTTCTTGTTCGTTTCTTTTCTTAAAAAAAGATTGCGGAAGATATTGAACATCAATTTCTTTCAACGTTTTTGTTTTCTTTTTGTTTTCGATTTCAACAAAAAAAAAAATTTTTGAAAATTTTCTAGAAGAAGCGGCTTTGAGATTTCAGCGTTGTCTTCTTCCTCGTCCTTTTTTTCAATTGAGTTTTATTTAAACTCCGGTGAAAGAGAAGGGAGTGATTTCAACATAGTCTTCTTCTTCTTCGTTTTTTCAGTTGAGTATTATTTGGAAAGTGGAGAGAAACTTGGATAATAAATCAGGTTTGGGGATATTAGTCAGGTTGACAAGTTCTACAGTAGTGTGGGTTTCAAGTTGGGAAAAAAAGAAGTTGTTTTATCATAGCCTTTAGATTGGAATTAGACACATGGCATTTTCTAAGGGTTCACTGGGCAATCGATGGGTGATATCCTCACTAAAGAGGATCCAAACCAAAGAATTCCTACTTCCATTATTATATCAGATGTTATCCTCAACAGCCGATAAAAGATTAACTTTTAAAACCCGTTTGATAATCCACTAAGTATTTCTGATTTGAGAAACATCATAATCTATTTTGAGTGTTTCTAGAAGTAAAAACATTTTCTTGATAAAATTTACTTTTATAAATAGAAAAAGTATCAACAAGTGTTCTATTGCAGCAATTGGAGATAAAGAAGGTGAAGAATAGTGACCTTTTTTGCAAAGACTGGGGCTAGGTTCTCTTTTCTTTTTTTGTTTTCGATAAGAAGGAGCTAGGTGTTCACCGAAGATAAAGAAGATGAAGGGGAACTTTAGTCAGGAGATGGAGAAGATGAACAATCCAATGATCCCTATTGTTAGGGTTGAATAAACAACGAATGGATAGTTCTATTGTAGTATGAGAGGGTTTTAGCAGGGTTAATATGTTTAGGGTGCAAAATTCTGTCAACGCCCCTCTCTAAAATTGTTTTGCTTAAACCTATTGGAATAGTGAGTTTGCTAATTGTACCAAAACAAAAGTGATACTCAATTTGTGTAAAGATGTTTTAAATTTAAAATAATTTTCGTTTAATTAAAACTAACACAAGGCTTGGTTGGGCTGGGCTGGGTTGGCCCGAAGGCTAAACCTAAACCGAATCCGACCTTGTCAGTGCTGATTATTTTGTAACCCAAGCCTGCTTTTCGGGTAGAAAAAATTGTGCTGGGATTGAGCTGGGCTTAGGGCAGTTTGGGCTGGTCAAGGTCAACAAGGTTTTATTGGCACCCCTATTAGCTTCTCTACCGCCAAGCTCAAAATATAGTCGACATTTATAACATGACAAATATTGATTTAAAGTCTGCAATGGTAATTTTCGTAAATTCAATTATAATTTCCAAACTTTTTGAAGAAACAGATTTGATCAAATGTCTACTGTTATTGTTTCTACTTTTGGAAGCAAGTTTCTGGTGTTTCTTTTTTTGAGAAATAAAAAAATCAGCCGAAAACTGCTTCATAAAACGATTTTGTTTTAGTTGATTTTTTAAACATAAATTGAAATTTATAAAAAACCTTAGTTAAACAGTTTTGACTTCAATTCATGTTTCAAAAATCACCTGAAACAAGATAGTTTTATCAAGCTGCTTTCGGCCAATTTTCTCACCAAAAATTTCCTTTCGGAAATAGAAACAATACCGGTAGACATTTGATAAAACTTGTTTCTTCAAACAAATTTGGAAGCCGTAATTTACAAAAATTACCATTGTAGATCAATATTTGTCATGTAATAAATGTCCACTATATTTTGGACTTGGGGATTGAAGAGCTAATAGGAGTGTCAATAAAACCCTCTTGACCCTGACCAGCCCAATCCCAACTCAATTTTTTCTACTCGAAGAGCAGACTTGGATTACAAAACAATCAACCCTAACACGGACGGATCGGGTTTGGGTTTAGCCCTCGGGCCAATCCAGACCAACCCAACCCAACCCGACCTTGTGTCAGTTTAATTTAAAGAAAGTTATATTTAAAATTTAAAACATTTTAAAACAAATTGAATATCTCTTTTGTTTTGGTATGTAATAGTGAGTATCCTTCTCTTTTGTAACTAACAATCTTAGTATCCCACTAACCCTAAATATCTAAATATATTTCTATAAATTCTCCCGTTCCAAAAGCATGCTTTTTTTCTATAAATATCTAAATATATCAGGGCCTTAAATATACCTAAATCAAGCCTTAAATATCGGCACCTTAAATATATCTAAATCAATTAGGGCTTTAAATATATCTAAGTCAGGTCCTCAAGTATATCTGACGTGGGCTTTAAATATATCAAAATCTAGCAGGCCATAAATATAACTAAATATCAGGGCCTTTAATATACCTAAATAAGGGCATTAAATATCAGGGTTAATTTTCTAAATATACCAGCGTTAATCAAGGCCTTAACTATCTAGATATATTTCCATAAATTTATTTCCGTAAACCTCAGATGGGTTGGATAGGGTGGAGTTAGGGTTGGAGATTTTTAAACCCTGAGAGGGTTGGGTAGGCCTTGGGTCTCAATTTCAGTTCTTGGTTAGGATTCAAAGCTAGCCTGACCCAACTCGGCCCATTGATACCCCTAGAAGCTAAGGTCGTATTAACCCTTAAAATCTTCCTAGAACTTAATCAATTCCTTCATTAAAGTCTTTCAGAGGCAAATTGCTTGAGCGAAGAGAGGAAGCAAGAACAATAGAGACCTCATCTATTTGAAGGAAAACAAACACGGTCATGGGAGCCAGCGGTAAGCTGATATGTATATGTATATATATAGTATTCCTGCGAACAAACCCAATGAAGACGCGGGTGGGCCTGTAGCTTGGAGGATTAGAGCACGTGGCTACAAACCAAAGTGTACGGGGGTTCAAATCCCTCTTTGCCCACAATTGGCACAAAAGGGAAGGGGAAGGACCTTTCCTTTTCCTATGGGGGTAGGAAAATCATGATCGAGATAGTGGACCCAAAGCTATGGAACTCGGGTGTGGGTCTTTTCTCGAAATGGAATGGTCTTATTATTTATTATTTTTGTTTTTGAATCATTAAATATAGTATGCCCGGCACAGAACCTTTCTATAGCCAAAAATCCCATTATTGGTCGAATCGAAGCAATTCATTGACAAATTCAAAATATATCGTTTTAACACTCGGAAAAAAAACTATCAAAAAGAGAAGGGTGAGGTATATATTCCGCCAATTTATTAGATTTGAGTCAAGCATTTAGCACAAAGGGCGTGACATTCAAACAAAACAAATAGAGATAGAATAAGACCGATTCCAAAAATCTATATTATTATTATACATATATATTTTTATTTTTATCATACTCTTTTCTTCTTCTTCTTCATTCAAGAGGTTTGACCCCTCCCTCCAATTTTGTTTTCTTTGTTTTCATTTTCGAGACTTTTATTGAATTTGAATGTGTCTCACAACCCCAAGGAATTCTGGGGAGGGGTGGGAAATACTGAATAAGTTCAAGAGACAAGAGAATTAAGTATACTAACCAGAAAAACTAATCCAATCCATAATGATGACCGGAAAATGCAACATATTTGGTAGGATTAAGTGGAACAGAATTGACGGGGTGGTAGAGTCATGGAAACACTTGTTTCTTCCATATTTTGGACCTTAGCTCCATGGAATAATACGCTACTGTTGAAACATGAAAGAATTGAAATCTTATATCAAAACACTATGTATGGATGGTATGAACTAACTACCTAAACAATAAATCTTGAAAAGTGAACAACCAGAGTCTATTACTCATTACATCCAAAAATCTCTATTAATGAAACACGCGTAATAAAAAAGAGCAAGAAGGCAAGGATGTACTTAGTATTAACATTGTTTGTAATTGGGAGTCTGCATGAAAGGAATAAAATAAATAAATAAGGGGAGAGGTTGGATTGATTTTAGTAGGATTGTTATTTTTATTGTATCAAATTCTATAAATACCTTTCTAAAACTGTTTCACTTAAACTCAGTTGACACTAAATTTTTGCTTCAAATTACAGAATCGTTGTTGCGTCAAAAATGTTTCTCAAAGCAAAAAATTTCATAAATTTCAGTTTAAGTTGTAAAAATCAGATGTAACAAACAGTTTTCATCAATTTTTGCTTCTCAAAACAAGAAAAACTAGAAATTATTTTTCGGTAAGCTATCAAATGGTTCTTTAGTTTCCTAAGGCAAGCAAATCCAACTCATAAGCAATTTTGTTCTATAAAAAAAGGAAAAGAGTTAATCAGGGATTTAGAGCTTAGTTAACCAACGAGAAATAGTCAGAATAGAGAGGAATTAGGATTAACTAAGAAGGAAAAGGAAAAGCTGCAGCAACAACAGATCTATCGTTATCCAAATTTGTTTACAAGCGGAAAAAGAGGATAACATAGATATTCAAAAACTTAATTAACCTTTGCTAATGAAAAGCAGTTAGAATTCGATTAGGATTAAAAAAAAAAAAAAAAAAAAAAAGGAGAAAACCTGGAGCTATAAAATAAAAAGTCACGTGAATAGAAATGCAAATTTTATCCCATGCGCCAACTTCGAATCCGAATTTGCTTCTCTAATCCTCGATCTTCTTTAACTCAGAAAATAGATAGAGACGGCTTTAGACTCTACTACCTTCTCAGTTGTTAATCATCATCCTCTTGATTCGTCCACTCATTCTATAAATCAATCTGTGGAGAAGACCGGTAAAGGTTGTGTACAGTGATTACAGTATTTAGTTTCTGGATCTTCATTATTAAGATCTGCTGTGTTCTTCTTTCGATCTTTACGTGAACTCTCTACAAATCAAGATGGTTCACAAGGAACAGATTCGAACTGTTGTTGGTATCATTGGTACGATCAAGGAAAACCTTAAACATCTTTTGTTTTGATTTCCTTTCTCTGATTCTTATGTTTATTTTGATCTTCTTTCTCACTTGGGTTTGTTCGTACGCACATTCTTTACAGGAAACATTATCTCGTTCTTGTTATTTGCTTCCCCTGCGTAAGTCATCTGTTCGATCTTTTTTTTTCTTTTTTCTTTCTTGGGTTTTCAAGATAAAAGAGAGAAAAACCGAAACTGATGATATTTGGAATGCAGGCCAACCCTTTGGAGAATATGGAAGAGGAAAGCAGTGGAGGAATTCTCTCCAATGCCATACGTTGCAACTGTAATGAACTGTCTGCTATGGATTTTCTATGGTCTCCCAATAGTCCATCCCAAGAGTCTTCTTGTTGTCACCATCAACAGTGTGGGACTTGCCATGGAGTTGGTTTATCTATTCGTCTATGTCTACAATGCACCTGCAAAGAAGAGGGTACACCTTACAAGCCCTAAATTTCCATACATGAATTTAGTTCACTGAACCATCCATTTTCTGAATCTTTTTTCGATTGTTTGCAGTTGAAGGTGTTTGGGTTTCTGTTGCTTGAAGCAGTCTTTCTTGCCGGGGTTGTACTCGTCACACTCTTATGTTTTCACACCCATGAATCAAGATCTAGAGTTGTGGGTATTCTCTGTGTGGTTTTTGGAATTGGCATGTATATGTCTCCACTCACTGTCATGGTATTTTCTCTCTCTCTCTCTCTGGAAGTGTTTTCGGTTGCTTGAAGCAGTTTTCCTAACTGGGTTTTCTCTCTCTCTCTCTTTATAGGGTATGGTTATCAAGACTAAGAGTGTGAGATACATGCCATTCTTACTATCATTGACAAACTTGATGAATGGAGGAATCTGGTTGATATATGCTCTTCTACGTTTTGATTTATACATCTTGGTAATGATTTTTTCATATTCAATTTTTGTTTCTTTCTCAATAACTTTCCAATTTGATTTCATAACTCAAGTTGTATTCATTTTAAACAGATTGCTAATGGTACTGGGGCAGTTGGTGGCTTGGCTCAGATTATCCTTTACTGTATCTACTACAAATCAACTAACTGGGAAGATGATGAGGATAGGAGACGTCAATCACCGATGCCTGCAGTGTAACTTCAGGAAATTCAAGCATCTACTCTTTGATTTAAAGATATTATCCAATCATTCCAGAGTCAGTTTTTTTTTTTTTTTTTTCCCCTAGCCCAGAGTAACAGTTTTGAGTCCTTATCAAACTCTTTTACAACAACGGATTATATCTGTAATTTTGAATTTAAAATCAAATCTATATTTGAAGTGTTGGATTTATATTCAATCTCATAAAAATAGCGATAATACATATTGCATGCGTTTGGTTATACGACTCTATCCGTAGAATCAAGAATCAGATTTTTAGTAACTGCTTGGTTATTTTTGTTGAATGGTTCATCAGAATCAAGAATCCTGTGGAGTTACGAGTTTTGCCTAAAATTTGGAGTTTTTCAGATTTCATGGTTTTTTCTTTTTTTTGTTTGGGTAAAGATGGATTGAAGTTTCCTCCAAAAGTTGGCCCGTCAGTAAAGAAAACTCTTGATTCACATTATCATGATAATTTTCAAGATGAATCGATTCATATGGTCAAGGTAACCAAACAGTTAACACTAATGAAACGATTCGAAGAATTTTGATTCTGCAGATTTGAAGACCAAATCAACATAAGCATTGATGGAATTAAGTGACGAAAAAACTACTTAAGATTCTGAACCAGATTATGTGAAGCAAAGAAGAGATTGAATTAGGATCATAAAGTATGAAACCTTGATAATTATAGTCTAGGTTTGTAGGAGAAATTCTGAGATGGTGTTGGTGGTGTGTTAGATCAGCTAGAAGGAAGAGCCGAATTGTTAAAGCATGGAGCTGAAATTGCTGTGGTGTCCAAGAAGATACTTAATTAGGGTTTCACAATTAAGCGGCCCTTGATGGAGTAAGAATACTATCTTCCATTTCGAGGTTCTTTGGGACTTCATGCCTTCCATATAGGCTTTGATCCTGCTTTTACTCCGTTCACAGAGCTCATCTATGATCTGTGAAGAGCAATTTTTTAAAGATCCTTGTATGACTACATTTTACAGTCATATGATCTGTAATGAACATTTTTAAGATCTGTCAATGAAACTTTCCATTTGGTCATATGATCTGTCAACGGACCTCCATACCCACCCTATTTGTGAAGTTCTGTTGGAAATACATTAGCACATGGGCAATCGTATAAAACAAATGAAACATAATCATAGAAATGAAAACTTATCTTATTTTGAATAGTATAAATGATCTCCTTGTTGAAAGCATCGTTGTATACATCCATCTAATGATGCACGAAAAGTGGTAGAGTTGAAACGTGCCGATCGTGGTCGGCACTTTCTTTAAGGTATTTAAACGCCCCGAATAGTGCACACGGGTCTGAATGCGTTTTCACCCCCAAGATCAGTCAACCCCTCCATCATAGACGGTGCACCCCGTAAGTGATGGACTAAGGGATCCGTAAAGCTACATTCACCAATTGACACAATTTAAAGGAAACTAACGCTTCTCAAAAACAGGTTTTGCGCGATGAAAAACAAAACATCTCCCACCTTTATATAGAAGAGTAAGAGACACCGCCAAAGGTTGTCTCTCAAAGCACAAACCTCTTCTCTTAAGGCATGTTTGTTAGCAACAACACCTATTGGCCATTTAGGTGTCTTTAGAAAAATAAATTGTTTGAATTTTTCAAATAAAACTATGAAAATTACAACAAGTTCACCTCCATACCCACCCTATTTGTGAAGTTCATAAGTTTGGCAACTACAAGAAAATTTTCTTTAAATAAATTCACAAGCAAAGTTTGATATATCGCCGATACAGGGTGATATATTGTCGTTGGGGGTGACACGACTCCCCCTAGCGAAACGACTTAGTCCAAAAATTGCCCATATATCACCGAAAATTGGCAATATATCGCCAAATTCACCATATTGAACAAAATTTCATTCGGCTTTTCACCTTGTAAAGGATAAGTCTCTGAATTCAAATTCAAATTCAAATTCAAATCCACCGTTGTAAAGGACAAGTCTCTGAATTCGAATTCAAATTCAAA
This sequence comes from Hakea prostrata, assembly GCF_041222555.1. Lineage (NCBI taxonomy): Eukaryota > Viridiplantae > Streptophyta > Magnoliopsida > Proteales > Proteaceae > Hakea > Hakea prostrata. The sequence continues at coordinate 18,017,550 of NC_142606.1, forward strand.
TTTAAATCCACCGTAACTAGCTCTATCCTCGATTGATCTTATCTCCAACCGGTCAAGAAGAGTTTGAGTTATAGTTAAAGTATCAACAAGTTATAGTTCAAATTCAAATATTTGAATTGTAATTTATATAATATTAATATACATCTCCCACTCACTAATCTGAGTGTGGAAGAATTCTCTCTCAAACGAAATTTTAACTATTTCACCAGTTTTGTGTGTCTCATGCCAGATGGAAAAATCGCATAAATTGCCTTTCAAGTTGAATAAATCAAGGGCAATATTTCCATTCTAATTATTGCACTCTGATATTTGGGGCCCCTCTCCATCACCATCTACACAAGGTTATAGTTATTATATTTCTTTCTTAGATGATTACAGCAGATTTACATGGATTTTTCCACTTGTACGTCACTCTGATGCAATTTTAGTATTCAAGCAATTCTAATATTATGCAGCCAATGTCTTTAATTCCAAGATTCAAGTTTTTCAATCTAATGGTGCTAAGAAATATGAATATTTTGATCATTTTTTAAAGAGAATGATATATCTCATCAGTATTCATACCCACACACTTCTAAATAGATTGGAAGAGCAAAACGGAAGCATAGACATATAGTAGAAACAGGCCTTGTTCTTACGGCTCGTGCTTCAGTCCCCTTTATTTTCTGGCCAGCCGCCTTTGAAACGACCGTCTTCTTAATTAACAGAATGCCTACACCGGTACTTGGGAATAAATTTACATTTCAGGTTTATATTACAAAAATCCAGATCTTTTATTTCTCAGAATCTTCAGATGTACTTGTTTTCCTTGATTACGGCATTATAACAAAAACAAGCTGCAATATCGCTCCAGACAATGTATCTTTCTTGGATACATCAACTCACATTAGGGGCATGTATGTTATGATCCAACTCTTGGCCAATCCTACATCTCTAGACATTTAGTTGTTAAGGAAACTAAGTTTCCCTTTGTAACTCAACCTCTTAACCACCCTTCCCGCTCTCACTCCACTCCCACCATAGTTACAGCTGATAATCTCTTTTCAAATTCAAATTCAAATTTTGAAATCTCCCATTCCACCCGAAATTCCAATTCCAATTCAAATTTTGAATTTTCCCACCCCACCCAAACTTGGAATTCAAATTCAAATTTTGAACTCTCCTTTCCCAATCTAAATTCAAATTCAAATTCAAATTTTGAACTCTCCTTTTCCAATCTAAATTCAAATTCAAATTCAAATTCAAATTTTGAAATTTCGGAAACTCTATCTCAACCTCTCCTTGCACCCGAAACCTTAGCCCATAACCCACCCAAAACCTAGCCCATAACTCACCTGCACCATCCCAACCAACTCAACCTCAACCTTACCATGTGCAAACCCGATCCAAAACGGGTCATCCTAAACCCATCTCTAAACTGAATCTCCTAGTCACCTCTTATGTCGATAATCCTGAAACAGAACCCACCTCATATACCACTGCTAGTAAAGACCCCAAGTGGAGGTTTGCTATAAGTGACAAATTTGATGCTCTCTTACGTAATGGTATTTGGAGTCTAGTTCCTCATTAGCCCCACATGAATTTGATTGGAAGTAAATGGGTTTACAGAATCAAACGAAACAATGATGGCTCTATTTCACATTATAAGGCTCGTTTGGTCGCCAAGGGATTTCACCAATATGAAGGAATTGATTATTTTGACACTTTTAGTACCGCTGCCAAACCTACTACCATACGCTTGATTGTATCTCTAGCAGTTGCCCAAGGATGGATTCTTCGCCAATTGGATGTTCAAAATGCATTTTTAAATGGTGAATTACCTGAAGAGGTTTACATGGTTCAACCACAGGGTTTCATTAATCCAAAGAGACCTACTTATGTATGCCACCTTCAAAAAGCTTTATATGGTCTAAAACAAGCCCCTAGGGCATGGTCTCATCAGCTTGGCAGTTATTTACTCACTTTGGGATTCTCACAGTCCTCATCTGATATAGCACTATATTTTCGTACTTCAACACATCAAACAATCTATCTTCTTGTATATGTGGACGACATTGTCCTCACTGGATCTAGTTCTTTTGAGGTTAATTCTGTCATTATGGCCATTGGCAAGGAATTCGCCATCAAAGATCTTGGTGACTTAAACTACTTTTTAGGGGTCGAGGTCACTCGCTCATCTCACGGTTTACATCTTTGCCAGTCAAAATATTCTTCAGATCTTTTGTGAAAGACCAATATGCATAAAGCAAAATCAGTAGCAACCCCGACCTCCATCACCAAAGCAACCGCTGGAACCTCCCCTCTATGATGATCCATCCCAATATAGAAGTACAGTGGGTGCTCTTCAGTATTTGACTCTCACACGCCCTGATATAGCATTCGCTGTCAATAAGGTTTGTCAATATATGCATCGCCCTACAATTGATGATTGGGCTGTAGTTAAGCGAATTCTTCGTTATCTAAAAGAGACCCCATCCCATGGAATTCTATTTCGGCCAACAACTAATCTTTCTCTCACTGCCTTTAGTGATGCGATACTGGGCCGGTTCAACTATTGATCGACGATCTACAAGTGGCTACTGTGTCTACTTGGGCCCTAACTTGATCTCTTGGAGTTCCAAGAAACAACCCACTGTCCGCTCCTCTACAGAATTTGAGTACAAAGGAGTTGTTAATGCTACCATTGAACTGATATGGTTACGTCAGCTACTGCTTGAACTTGGGGTTGTCACTTTTGCACCAACTATGTACTGCGATAATATTGGAGCTACTTACCTTACTGCTAATCCGGTCTTTCATGCACGAACCAAACACATCAAGATTGACTATCATTTTGTTTATGAACAAGTCGCCACCAAAAATCTTTCAATCCGATTCGTTCCCACAAGAGACCAAATCGCAGACATTCTCACCAAAGGCTTATCTGCTCCAAGATTCAAATTTTTAAAGTCCAAGCTCACTGTCTGTTCTCAACCAATGACCTTGCGGGGGAGTGTAAAGGATAAGTCTTTAAATTCAAATTTAAATTCAAATCCACCGTAACTAGCTCTATCCTCGATTGATCTTATCTCCAACCAGTCAAGAAGAGTTTGAGTTATAGTTAAAGTATCAACAAGTTGTAGAGTTTGATTGTAAACAAGTTGTAATTCAAATTCAAATATTTGAATTGTAATTCACATAATATTAATATACATCTCCTACTCACTAATATGAGTGTGGAAGAATTCTCTCTCAAACGAAATTCTAACTCACCTATTTTTCATTTGATTTTTGCCAAAGTGACATAGGACCTCTACAGGCTCTGGGGGCAATATCCCCACACCCTCGTGTCCATTGGCGACAGAATGCAAAGCATAAGCCATACTCAACATAATTGTACAATGAATTGTAGATTTTAGTACTTCTTTTCCAAATTTTCAGTTTTGCCTGCATATAGCCGGGCATGTGCCAATCAAAAACTTTAGATTAAGTGATGTTTTATGCCAAAATAATGATCACAGTGTGTTTATTGGCCTCAAATTAGAATGTACAACAAAATTCAAGCCAAAACGACCTTAAATACCACTTGAAACAAAGGATCAAATTTTCATCAACACCTTGCCAAAAGTAGCCAACACGCCGGCAAAATGTCACCGTGTCATTTGGTGTTGACAGCCAGCAACACCCAACATTTCGCCACACGTGGAACCTTGTTCACAAGTTTGTAGGGTATTCCCCACTCTTCTTTTTTAATTGGAAGCAAGTCATTTTAAGTTATACATAGCAAATTACCAAAATGGGAAAATATTGCAACCCAATATATACACCTGTTTGATTTGGATTTTTCACATTTATAATAATGAACCTAGTCCACACTCCAACACTCTGCATATGCTGATCCCTGCCTTTGGAATTAATAATATCATTATTATTACACAGACAAGAAAAGAAGAAAAATAATCTGATATTGATAAAGTTATGATTTTGGTCCTATTTCTTATTCTCCTTCCCTTTATCATGATACGCTAGTAGTCAAACACTTCTCACCCGAAGGTTTTTTCTGGGTAGAACTCATCCCAGGTTCATAGATGATAATGAAGTTGAGAACCCAACTTTGATACTTTTTATCTGTTTACTGTCATTCCGAATTTCAACAACAATTCTGACCTTGTCAATATGTTTGAGGACAAGTGAGCCAATGCAGCCCAAAGATAGAGTCCCTACAAAATTAAATCTCTGTAGTTCTCATTGCTCATACAAGGTGCATAAAACATTTCCATTTAACCAAAACAGGATTTGAGGTTTTATATTTACAATGTCATGTACTCTGGCTACACAATAGTGTTTGTTGATACCTTCCACAACTACCAAAAGGAAGAAAAAACAATCTACAACACCAAGATACAATGAATAAAAGCTTTATAACTGTTCAATAGAAGCACTACAAGAAGTAGACCCAAAGTTGAGAGGGAAAATTTTTCACCAAGCCCAAAATGGACAAAGTTTCTTCAATGTTTAATTTCAGTAAGGAATCACCTAGTAACCAATTTCCATTCTATTCCGTCGAGCTCTCTGATGCTGTGTCATCTGTGGTTGAGTTTGACATGGTCTCCAATGAGTTCCCATTTTCATTATATGAAACTTGTTGTCTCTCTTCAACAGGTTGTTTCAAGTACCAATACATAATGCTTGCTGTCAAAGTTAAGATCATCTTCTGGTTCACCTAGAGGAACAAGCCAACATATTAAGTTTCAAAAGAGAATTCTTCAACCAAATAGCAGACAAGGTAATGGCAGAAGTAAGAAAGATAGAATATTCACCTCCGTTATATCTTCTGGAAGCAGAAAAATGGAGCATCCTAGCTTCCTCGCGATACTGATAATATATGTTGCATTCATCGTCTTCTCCTCATCTGCATTTTTGCATCATAAGCATCAGTTTCTCCAAACTAAACATTTACTAATCATGCACGTTTTGCAGCCAACTTGAAGGACTTGACCATCAGACATGTTTACATCTAAGATTAGTTTTGTTACCAAGATAGTTCAGTTCATAGTTTCACAACTATATGCAGAAAAACATTAAAAGGCAAAAGTTTCCTTGTTCATCTGCTTAGGAAGAGGGGAACATGCAGTAACTACTACTATTGTATCACATTGACAAACTGATGTGGTTATTCTGACTGATGTATAGAGAGGCCATGGTCTGGACATGTTGAAAACTTCATAGTTTCATTCGATGAAAATACTCTCCTATGTATTGGGATAGATTCCATGTATGTCCATATATGCTTACTGGTGCTCAGACCATACTGTGCACTCTCTGATGGTTCTCATTCTCCAAATCTCTACTTATTAATTAGAAAACTCATTTTGGGATGATTTTTGATATTTGAATAGGGAACCTTCCAATCTACCCATCTAAAATATTTGGTCTCCATCTGCTAACGATAGTGCATAAATCCAACAACCAATGCTAGTACAAAAATGATAAGTCCAACAAGATAATCACAAAGATAAACACTCACAACTCCTGGACTTTGAGGAAATTTTCTCTACTGGTCAAAATTTAAAAATACAACAAAAGTTTACCATTTTTCCCTTTTGTAACGAGTCTCCAATTAACAACTCTCGGTTCTACAGCAGTAAGCAATTCAAGGAAAAAAATGCCATCTGACAATCTTTTATCCTGCAGACATTAGATCATAGTTAACAAAACTTCTCATCAGGCAATTACACATCAAGATTGAATGTGAAGTTCAGCCCCAATTTTCTGAAGTATAAGAATAGTAAAGCCTTAAGGAAAATTCCAACCCCTATAGGAAGATCTTACTGTATTAAATAAAATTGCAAAAGAAAATTCTACTTGAAAAGGATCAAGACAAGTTCGATAGATAGAATTAGAGAAGCAGTTGAATGAAGAGTGTTCAAGAATATATGAACATCGATCTTAAAAATGAATGATTTGGGAAGTGTTTAGTCCATTTGTTGAAGGTGCACCAGTGAACACAAAGATCTTCTTGACAATGTCTTTTGGAAAAAAGGTGTTAAGAAAATCAGTTTCCAAGCCTGATCAAGTAAATCTAATACACAGATTGCATACAAAGAAGTTTGTAAACTTACTATCATCAATTGTACTTCAAGGATACAGAAAATTCTGAGACATAAATGAACCCAAAAAAGTCAAAAGACGATTTTGGGGCATTCAAGAAGATAAAGTTCTAAGACAGGGTAGTGTTTAATGTAATACGAAGTGGAATGAAAATCAATTATGCAAGAAAACAATTTAAAATAGTCAAGGTTTTACTAGGAGATATGATCTTCACTAAGGTTAGTTGAAATGCAAAAGTGACGCAAAATCACCTACAATGCTGCATTTTTCTTGTTCCAAGACCCTATAATAATTCATATTTTCCTTGAATTTTGAATGGATATTCTTTGCTCACCTCACACTTCCAAACCAAAAATTCATCTCAAAGTTTTTTTTTGCCCACCTCACTTCCACTAAAATATTCCTCTTCACTTGAATTCTAACTAAACATAACCTTGATAAATTTACTTATTCAAGTTATAGAGGCCATCGAGTTTGGGCAATACGTGCATGCATGCTTTGTTCAATTGTTTACAGCAACAAGAAACCAATTTCTTAGCAAAAATTATCTCAGTGCATTATGCACCAGAAACAGCAAATTCTGGAGGGGAAGTGTAAGCATCCTTAAACCCTGCTTCACAGAAGAGGCTGTTTCCCAGTTTCAAACCCACAACAAACAGGTTGCAATAGCACAATTTAACTGTTGCACCAAGACTGGCCACTATTTGGTTGTTTATTGCAACAAGAAAACAACTTCTTAGCATCCATATATGGATAAACTTTTACTATTATATAAAATGATAAACATTACTTGACCCCCCCCCCCCCCACAAAACAAAATAAAGAAACCAAAGTCCATCCATCCTCTGAACCTACGCAATTCAATATCAGATATGCCCCTCAAGCTGTAGGACTGATCTCTTGCAAAGACAAAAATGAAGCATCAATCACATTGGCATTAAGTGTGGATTTGTTGAAAACATATACTGAGGTTTTCTAATTAGAATAGGATTATGTTGCCTAATAAGTCTAGAGTTTTATTTCTATTTGTTTTATATTTCCTTTTCTTACTTAGTATAGGGCTTAACTAGGTTGTAAGTTTGTAACTATAAATACCCTATAGGGGTCTTGTGAATAATATACTTCGATGAGCAATTCTTCACATTACAACATGGTATCAAGAGCCTAATATTTGATTAGGGAAGAGGGAACTAGAGAAACTTTCTTTCTCTTGATTTCCCTCGTTGCCACTGCCACTGCGGATATCCTCTCGCAGCCGCTGCCGTTATCCTCTCGCAGCCGCTGCTGTTATCCTCACTACCGCTGCCGCTGCCGCTACCGATCTCTTGATTTCACTCGCTTCTGCTGCTGCTGCTGCCGATATGGGGACTTTATCATAAAATCGAAACTTTTCAGGGACTTTTTTGTAACTCCGAAAATTCTCAGGGACTTTTTCATAAATCCAAAAAGTTTCAGGGACTTTTTCGAAAATCCAAAAAAAATTGAATGATTTCTTCTTGCGATTGCTGATCCCATATCTCCTTATCTGGTACATTTGAAGAGTCTCCTATGTCTTCTATTCATAGGGATCGTGATTTCTCTCCACTTCAGATAACTACTGTGAAACTTAATGGGACGAATTATCTTAGATGGTCTCGTTCAATTTCTCTTGCTGTTGGTGCTCGTGGTCTTACTGGCCATCTTGATGGGACTTCTGTTAAACCTTCCACACCTGGTCAACAACTTTATAAGTGGTATACAGATGAATGCTTAGTCATGGGTTTTCTTCTCAACTCCATTGAATCAAGCATAGCAGAGAGTTATCTCCTCCTTCTTGATGCGGCAACCAAGGAACAAAGTTTCGCCCAGTTCGCCGAGTTTGCTATCGGGCGAACCAGGCGAAAGGGCGAAATATCGCTGAGATTTCGACGATATTTCGCCCCCCCCAGTTCGGTATATTTCACCACATGTGATAAATATGTGGTAAATTTGAATTATTTCCTATAAATATTTCCACTTAAATTCTCTTGTCTAGCCACAATTAATATGTTACCTTCTGAGGCCTAAATCATTCGGACATAATTGGAATGATTATCCTTTCACTCTGAAGATTCTATTACAAAATCCCTTCATAATTTAAATCGTTTCCATAAATTATTTCATGTATATACTCTTCCCTAACTACATTTGGCATGTTGACTTTTGAAGACTAAATCACTAAAGCATTCGGACATAATTGGAATGATTACCCTTTCACTCTTGAAGATTCTATTACAAAATCTCTCATAATTTAAATTGTTTCCATAAATTATTTCATGTAAATACTCTTTCCTAACCACATTTGGCATGTTGACCTTTGATGACTAAATCACTAGAATATAATTGGTAAGATTGCTAATTAATTTTAAAGATTTTGCAATAAAATGTCTTCCTAATTTGAATTATTTCCATAAATTATTCTATGTAGATTCTCTCTTCCTAATTACATTTACCACATTACCTTTTGAGTCTTGAATCATTGGGATAGAATTGGTAAGATTGTGCATTGATCCTAAAAAATTTGTTGTTGAATCGCGAGAAAAATCGCCTAAAAATGCAAGAAATAGCATAAAAACCGGAAAAATATATGAAAATATCAATATTTTGGAATACATCGCGATATATCGCAATAAATGGCGAGATATCGCCGAGAAATAGGCGATATCTCGCATATGTCGGTTTCATCGGGGTTTCGGTTTCGCCCCATGCCGATATCACCGAATTTCGGCGATATTTTGTTCCATGGCGGCAACTATTTGGAAAGTTGCTAAAGATACATACTCCAGAGTTGACAATGATGCACAATGCTTTGAAATTAAACGAAAAATCAATCAATTACAGCAGAAGGACCTTACTATTTCTCAGTACTATAATATTTTTCGGGGATATTACTAGACTTTATATTTCTATGGGTAGTTAACACCAAAGAATCCTGAAGATGCTATTGCCTATCAACAATGGGAAGATAAACAGAGAGTTTATGATTTTTTGGCAGGATTGAATATAAAATTTGATCAAATTCGCGCACAGATCCTTTATAGAGAGCATTTCCCTTCTCTGGCTCAAGCCTATGCCATGGTAGATATCGAGGACAGTCGAAGGACAGCGATGGTACCAAGGTTATTAAAGCGGCAAAGCGACCAAAGCGATTGGGGATCCATCTTGGCGTTTAGGCGACTAAGCGGCGCTTAGGCGGCAATAAAGCGACAAAAGCGGTTTAGTCAAACTTTTTAATATAACTACTTTTTAATACAAATATTTTTTATAATAAACTAAAGTCCTAAACAAACATTCAACAATCACATTCATAAAAATAAAAATAAAAAAACATTCAAGAATCACAATTATGAAAAATTATCCAAAAAAAGATTAAAAACATAATATCATCTCATCAAGCATCATAAGATTCATAACAATAATTATGTAGTATGTACTATATTAGTAATCAATGTGAAAAATGAATATGAAAGTAGTAATTTTACATTCTTACTTACCTCTATGATAGTGTAATGCCAAATAAGTGTCTTGTAGTCTTGTGCATACATCAGTAATTAGAATTGATGTATCCATTTTTCCCTTTTTTTAACCAAACCAAGGCCGACATGATAAATTAATAGATCTCATTATTCCGATTTCCAAGTCATTGTTTATTTAATGATTCATTGATTATCAATGTTGAATATGGCTCATGCTTCACATTCTGTTGCTGACAAGCACTTTAGGCCTCGAAGTTCATTTGCAAATTGGGCCTTCATTCTGAAATGGCTCACATATTTAAATTTATATACGGCATTGTAGAATAAATTATGATTTAAAATAATAATAATAATATGCACAAATTACAAAATGTAAAAAAAAAAAAAAAACGGTTACTTTAGCATCTAGGCGGCAATATGGCGCAAAAGGTGGCAAAACAGTAGTGCCCAAGCAAAAAAGCGGCAAGAAATCAGCCCGTTAGATAAGCGGCAACAATTTAAGCGGTTCAAAAACCGCTTTGCCTCCTAGGCGGCCGCTTAGGCGCGCCTAGGCGGACGCTTTGATAACCATGGATGGTACACACTCAGACATCTGATAAATCTACATTGGTGGCTGGTTATGGCAATAATAAATCTAGTTCTAGTAATTTTCGCCCTCCAGTAAAGTGCAAGTATTGTGGAAAAGAGCGTCATACAAAGGACAAGTGTTGGAAGTTGCATAGACGTCCAACAAATTCCCATGGAGGAGGTAGAAATGGAATCAAGGACAACAATCAAACATCTGCAAATTAAGCCAATTCCGACACCCTAAGTACTCCAACACCTCTTTCCTCAGATGAGCTCCAGCACCTTCGCCAATTGATGTCTAGACTTGACTCATCTTCTCCAGTACCTACTTCCAGTGCGAGTATAGCCTCTGTCATTGTTCCCTCTGTTGATCCACAATTCCCCATAGGTTTTTTTGGTTGTCACAATGTCAATTTGACTTATCCCTCCTGGGTAATCGACTCTGGGGCAACCGACCATATGACAGGGTCATCTACTTTGTTTCATACTTATTCATCTGTCCCTATTGCTCAAGTCGTTCGAACGGCTGATGGGTCTCTCTCCCCTATCTCTGAGAAAGGATCTATTATCTGTTCGCCTTCTCTTACCTTATCTAATGTCATGCATTGTTCCTAAGTTTTCGGCTAATCTTTTATCTATTAGTAGCCTTACTCTTGATATGAATTGCAAAATAACTTTTTTTTTCTTCTCATTGTATGCTTCAGGACCTGGAAACGGGGGTTACAATTGGCAGTGGTAGACAGAAAGGGGGTTCTACTTAATGGATGGGTCCCCATCAGCTCTTTCTATGGTCTCTAGTTCCACCTCTCCTGCACTTTTTACCTTATTGCAGTGGCATAGTCGTCTTGGCCACGTTCCTTTACCTATTTTGTCCAAATTATTTCCTTATCTGATTAAAAGGTGTAATTTGAATGATTTTTATTGTGAGGCATGTATTTTGGCCAAACTGACCAGGCATGTTTATCCTATTTATAATCGTAGTAAAATTTCTTTTTTAGTCATTCACTCTAATGTGTGGGGTCCTTTTCCGACCGTGTCTGTATCTGGTCATAGATGGTTTGTTACCTTTATTGACTGTTGTACTAGGACCACATGGGTTTACTTACTTCACCAAAAAAGTGACGTTTTCTTGTGCTTTCAAAATTTTCATAATATGATTAGGACTCAGTTTGGGGCGACAATCAAAATCCTTCGTACGGATAACGGACTTAGGGGGCACATTCCCTTCCTACTTAGCAAATCATGGCATCATACACCAACCTAGTTGCATCGACACTCCACCTCAAAATGGGGTTGTCGAACTCAAGAATAGACATCTACTTGAGTAGCACGTTCCCTCATATTTTCTATGCATGTGCCTCCTCAGTTTTGGGGTGAAGCCGTTCTTACTGCGGCATATCTAATTAACCAAATGCCTTCTCGAGTCTTAGACCAACGCTGTCCCCTTAAAGTTCTTTTAGGGACAACAGCCTTTACAGTCTCACTTAAGGTTTTTGGATGTGTTGCCTTTGTCCGAAACCACCATGTTCATGAAAAGTTAGATCCTCGTGGGTTAAAGTGCATTTTCTTGGGTTATCCTCCTACACAGAAGGGGTATAAGTGTTATCATCCTAGTTTTCGTCGTTTTTTCGTCTCTATGGATGTTGTATTCCAGGAACAAATTCCTTATTTTTCCCCTACACCTCTTCAGGGGGAGAGTTTTAGTGAAGAGGTTCCAGTGTTGATTCTTCCTTTTGATATTTCTCCGAGATTCCTACCAGATGATCCTCCTTTGGAAGATGGAATGACCAGACAGGAACAGTTGATGGATGATATACAGGGGGAGACTAGACCTCTGAAGACCTATTAAAGAAAGCAACAAGTGACCCCTTCTGAACCAAGCTAGTCAAAAGCTTTGGTTCCTGGCCCTAAACAATCCGTTCCTCCAGGTGAGTCTGTCTTTGACCCTTTCTCTAATCCTACTTTGGACTTACCAATTACATTAAGAAAGCAGCCTCGAACTTGCACCACACATCATATTTCCAATTATGTTTCATATCAGTCACTATCTCCAGAATTTCAAAGTTTTATTTCCTCTTTGTCCGCTACTTCTATTCCTAATGGCAGGAGACATTATCTCACTCAAACTGGAAAGAAGCTATGGATGAGGAAATGCAAGCTCTGGAAAAAAACAAAACGTTGGACTTGGTGACTTTGCCCATAAGAAAATAGATTGTTGGGTGCAAATGGGTGTTTGTGATCAAGTACAAGGTAGATGGGACTATTGAAAGGTACAAGGCAAGATTTGTGGCCAAAGGTTTCACTCAGACTTATGGCGTTGACTACCCGGAGACATTTTCCCCTATTGCCAAGATGAACACAGTTTGTACTATTATTTCATGTGCAATTAATAAAGGGTGGAGTTTACAATAATTAGATGTGAAGAATGCTTTTTTGCATGGAGAACTCCAAGAAGAGGTATATATGGATATACCACCGGGTATTCTACTACCAGAGACTAATATTAGGTGTGCAAGTTAAAGAGGGCTTTATATGGGTTGAAGCAATCTCTAAGAGCGTGGTTTGGAAGGTTCCATAAGGCAATGATATCTAATGGCTATAAGCAGAGCAATGCAGACCACACTTTGTTTATTAAAAGAGATGGTTGCCACACTACTATACTTTTAGTATATGTGGATGATATTGTGATCACAAGCAGTAGTGAAGATAAGATTTCAACATTAAAGACTTTTTTGGAAACTGAATTTGAGATCAAAGACATAGGAAAACTAAGATATTTCCTAGGTTTAGAGTTGGCATATTCTACTAGCGGTGTATCTCTATCCTAGAGGAAGTATACATTAGATCTTCTTAAGGAAACTGGAATGCTATGATGTAAGTCTGCTGAAACTCCTATTGAGCCTAACCTACACTTGAAGGCAAAGGAAGGAGAATCAATTGACAAGATAAGGTATAAAAAATTAGTGGGAAAGTTGATCTATCTATCTCACACTAAACCTGATATCACATTTGCAATTAGTATTATTAGCCAGTATATGCATGATCCCCATTCCTCACATTTGGATACAGTATATCGGATCTTAAGATACTTTAAGACTACTCCAGGAAAAAGAATTTTAATTTCAGCTCATGGACATTTAAAGATTAAGGCATATACAAATGCAGATTGGGCAGGATGTCCAGATGATAGGAGGTCTACTTCCGGGTATTGTGTGTATGTGGGAGGTAACCTTGTGACTTGGAGAAGCAAAAAACGGGTTGTGGTTGCGCGGTCCAGTGCCGAGGCCGAGTTTAGGGCGATTGCTCAAGCATTTGTGAGGTACTATAGCTTAAAGGGTTACTTCAAAAGGTTGGGATAGATTTGGAGGTTCCTATACAGTTATACTCAGATAGTAAGTCAACAATCAGCATAGCTCATAACCCAGTACAGCATGATAGGACTAAGCATGTGGAGATTGACAGACATTTCATCAAAGAAAAGGTTGAGGCTAGGCTGATCCATATCACCTTTGTTACTTCAAACGAGCAACGGGATGATGTGCTCACAAAGAGCTTGAGCATAAAGATATTCAATTACATTATGAGCAAGTTAGGCATGATAAATATTTATGCTCAAACTTGAGGGGGAGTGTTGAAAACATGAACTGAGTTTTTCTAATTAGAATAGGATTATGTTTCTTAATAAGTCTAAAGTTTTATTTCTATTTGTTTTATATTTCCTTTTCCTACTTAGTATAGGGCTTAACTAGGTTTGTAACTATAAATACCCTATTGGGGTCTTATGAATAATATACTTTGATGAACAATTCTTCACATTACAACAAGATTACCTGCTTGAGTCTCAATGAAACCAAAAATGCCACCACGGCTCATTGTCTAGCAACCTTACAACAAGTGAAAAGAAAGAAAGAAAGAAAAAAAGGGGTTACAATACCTTAAAACTAGTCATTTGACTATGCCTCCCTGCATCCCTAACCTTTTTGTTAGCCCATTCTAGAATATCAGCATCTGTGATCTCTTTCTCATGAGAATGGAATCTCAAGTTCTTTAGAAGCTGGAGGATGTTGAACCGCATTAATTGCCACAAGAAAGCTGCAGAAAACAATAACATCGGGTTGAATACCAACGCAGTATTATTCCAATTAAGATGAAAATCAAATGCTTCAAAGAATTTGCCATTGTCAACAGTTCAATCCTAAAGAATCAGGGAGAATCATGAAACATAGCTTCAAAACAAACAGAAGCAGTTCAGAGACTCCAACAAGATATTAGAGATAACACAAAGTGTTCATTTGAGATCTATGTGCAGACCTAATATTAGCTTCTTATTCCCTTGCACAATATCATTCCCAGCAATGTTGACCAAGGAAAACTTCAATTTTCTCCCAATCTTCAGAGCTTGGTTGCAGTTTTCTAATTTCCTGAATGGCATTTTAATTGGAGGTTTGGTTGCAATCTTCCAATTAACTATCCCTGGTGACACCTTGTCCAGAGCTTCTAGGAGTACCCATCTGCAGACAAAGATATTGAGAAACCATGCATACCATGGAAAAAAAAATACTCTAGGTAGTGAACATTAATGACTTACCCATTTCTAACATCTTCAAATACATTGTTAATATATGTTGAATTTCCAAGACTATTGATCCAAAGGCGAAATGACGTTTCTTCTCTAGAGACTTGTGCATCATCAGGTGAAGTTTCAACATAGGATATTTGCTTTTTCTGTGATGACAGACCATTCCTAGAAAGAATAAACCATAAGCTTCAAAACAAGCTGAAATTCACCTCATTGTCATTAATAAATCGCATTCTAGCTTTCTTTTTATTTCCATTTTTTGAGGGTGGGGGTGGGGGCAGTTGGGGGAAAGGAGCATACCAAAAAAAAAATTAAAGTTCGGTGAATAAACCTGATACATTTAGTGCATTCCCAACAACGAAAAAGAGATGAATTTCTTTCGTTTCTCTTGCGAAATGGCAGGACTAATTCAAATTCCTTTTCAACATAAATAATAAAAGGAAAACAAAAGATGCATGAAGGGGAACTAGATTGTAGAACTAGCTTAATGGTTAACAAACAAAAGGGTGTACCGATGCAGTTATACACCAGGCTCACACCGCTACAGGCTCTAGGGAGGGTCACACAATGCACATAGCTTTACCCCCACTTTCATAGAGTGGTTGTTTCCAGACTTGAACCCATGAACAGCTACATGATGGGAAAACATTACCATTGCACGAAGCTTAATGGTTAACCACTCTGCAGAAGCACAATACAATAAGGATATGGCTGCTAAGTTGATTGAATTAACTGTGAACTATTAGCCAGTCATGAATCATGCGTTTTGGAGAATACACTGATTAGGGACATTCACAGTCATTGTTTAAGAATCTAGATAAGATGTTGGACAGCTCTAGCATGATAGTCAAAAATCAAACTAGTCAAACCATCTGGTATGGTACAAACTATCTGATAGGCTGATTGATAAAATTATTTTTGGAGCAAAGTTGCATTTTGTACAAAGGAATCACACTGACATTTTCTTGGGCTGCAATATTCTTACCCTTGTCTCGTGTTCGTTTATCTGTACATGGTAAGGGAGAATGAGCTACACTAGCCTACTGAATATTATAACACAACCATGCTACAGTAAAAAAACATAACATGCATATATTCATCATAATAGGTTATTCAATCTCATTGAAAACACATATTATGGAAAATATTTCTCTTCAAATCCTTTCATTTCAGGTCCTCTTTCAATTATAGTCATACGCCTAAGCAAGTCCTTAGACGATGTACATCAATGTATACCACCGAAGTGACTTCAATCTTACCACCAAGTAGCTTCAATTTGCCACCATAGTGGCTTCAGTCTACCACTGAAGTGGCTTCAATCTCAAGGCACGAGGCCATGTACACCTCGTAGACTGCTACCATCAGCTTAGACTCAGTCTTTCCACTTTACAGTCTAGCCACAAGGGTTGTGTTTATCAACATGATATATTTATTCCATTCATTCTTGCATTTATAAAACATCCTCTTATAAATATTCTCTTGTCATTATATTTGAAACAAGTACGTGTTTCAAATAAAAATGCAGTCATCATGAATAAATAAAAATCTTTTGTTAAATTACTTTGTGCAATCATAAACATAAAAATGGTGTCATTACATAATCCATTAAAAATCTCATCATATGGTAACATCATACACAGCCATTATCTGTATTATAACACACTAACACTCACCTCATACGTTACAAGCATGCAACATAAGTTGAATTATAATCACCTATCTTCCCAATCGAAAATCCTCTCTTTGAAAACAAGTGATTTCTGACTACTCTAGAGGATGTTCTATCTCAGAGGTGTTCTCGATACCTTCATAGTTATATTTTATCCTTCCTAAGATTCAACTCATTGGTCTAAAGGTAGGGCTCTTGGGGTTTTCAAAACCAAGTCTAGAGCGGAAAACTGGACACAAAACCGAGCTATATTGGGAACAAACCATGAACGGCAGCAACGTGCAGCATGCCACTCTTGGCTCTGTTGCACTGGTTTCCGTTGTTTTCATTGAGTATTTACCGGGTAACTCCTTGAGTCACATCCCTAGGTTAAGATATGCCAAAATCTAGGGTCCAACTCGACCCTTGGGCACCTCTAAACATTTCTTTCAATATGCATATATCATTCTAACCAGAAAATCTTAAAATCTCCTTTATTCGTATTCATCTAGTCTTCGGCCGATTCCCTAATAAAACCCTATCTTTGAAACTTAGTCTAAACATATATCTCATAACCTAACATATTAAGGAAACCCAAGAAAGAGTTAAAGAAGTAGCCCTTTACCTTAAGGTGCTAGAGGAGAAATCGGATCCGACCTTCGGTAGCTTCCTCTCTCTCATCCAAGAGCATGAAAAATGCTCTTTCAAACCTCATCCTCTATTTATAATGGTAAGGATCCCTCATATAAACATGTATTTTATATATTTATTTATTAAATATAATATATTAATTAATTGTTATAATCATTACCTCACCTCCAAATCCCTCTTTACCTTCCACCTAATCCTTTGAGGTGGAGGGTTAGCAAATAAAGGAGGGAGGTGGGAGGTGTCACCTCCTCCTCCACCTTATGACTCATCACATCCATTATTATAATACTATAATATTATATCATATAATACTATATTATTTGCATACCTCATCTTACACACTCACACACACACACACACACACACACACACATATATAGGCATACCTAAATATATCATACCTATGATTAGATATCTAGTGGGCCTCCCTAATGGGCTTGCAAACCCACTTCCATCTCTTGCTTGGGGCCCACCTAGAGATCCAATTATTGGTACATTTGGGTCCAGAAAATCACGCTGAGTATTTCCTTATCTTCAGTTCAGTCTAATTCCACTGTATGCGGCTGCAGGTCTTACAAGCAATATTGGATTTTGACCAAAACACGGATTTGGAGTCCAATCCTACTTTCAATTGTCCTTTAACTACACCAAAGTCCTCTCGTAAACTATCAAACAAATCATCCTAACACATGGTCCAACCATCAATAATCATTTAATAATCTTGGGTATAGAATCGTTCCAGCACAGTGTTAAAATAATAATATAATAAGATGTGGGGCATCACTTAATATACACAAGTGATAAATTAATAAAGGGAGAGGATCTCCTACACTTCCCACATGCAGTTTCATGCCATGGGGAGGAGGGATATTAATGAAACATGAAATAAGGGAAGGACAAATTAGACATTTCTTTAATCTGATTCTTGGGAGGGGTGTCAGCATGCCATTTTGCTAAAGAACTGGCATTTTGGCTATTTTTTGCCTATTGAAAGAATCACTTTCATGACACTTTTTCCTACCTCATTACTACTGAAGTTGGGAAATCCCCAAGTACTATATACACAAACAAAGAAACAGCTAAATGAGCAATAGAAAACATGTCAGAAAAAGGACAACAGATTTATAATTTGCGAACATATGTAACATGGCAGCAAAGGTTGTACTTGGTGTGTTGGTCAAGTGCTTAGTTGGTGATGCTTGGTCACAGGTTCAAGTCTTGGAAACACATTTTGGAAACAGGGGTAAGGGTGCATGCGTTTGACCCTCCCCAGACAGGAGCTGGGTGCACTAGGCATGAAAAATGCTTAGGAAAAAGACATTTGGGTGATCTGCAATCATCTCGTCCTACAATGCATAATCTTGCTCTTCCTTTCTGAATAGTATGTATTTTCTTATGAACTTGTCAGTAATTCAATGCATGAATTATCTTCATTCATAAAAGTATAACATTAGCATAAGGGGGTACAGATGCTCCCGAATGGGTCATGAGCCCGCTTACCTGAGCTGAAAAATATGTGCAACAAAAGCTAAGTTAAGATTTGGAGAACCATCTACAATGTCTTTAGGGGTTAAGTATCTCTTGCAACCCATTCTATCTGCATGTTCAAGGATTAATTTTGCCTTCTGTAAGGGATCATTCACTGATAATATAGATGGATTACTGTGCTCTGGTGCCAGAACATTTAGCAGGCAGGTATAAGCCTCTCCATCCTGTAAATTTAGAACATTGTTAGCCCAAAATTTTCTACTAGATACATAAATTTCATATGACAAAATTTTATCAATTGAATGACATTCTCAATCAAAGGAAATATAGATAAGAAAAGATTAACAACTTAGTAATCATAAAACTCCAGAAGCTATGCAGTAGATAATGATATTTAGTACGGAGCAAGTAGCATTCAAATTCTCAAGCAGAATTCTTTCTGAAGGTACAGATAGAAAGGAAACTGGAAGCACAGTGGGAAAAGAATAGCCCATATGCTATCGAAGCCCTCCCTTATATAACTTAAACAATATCCTAGGACACACTGTATACATTAATACAGAAAGAAAATAGCAACTAAATAACTAATCCAGCTTGAACTATAAAGGAAATAAGTCAACAACAATTAAACAACTAATATAACTATAACCATAAAGGAAATAACAGGTAAACAACTAATCTGGCTGTAACTTGAACACTATTTGTTATAGTTTGCTCATTTAATAGGGGTACTTCAGTCTTAGTTTAGGTTCATCTCAGCTTAACTTGTCATTTCCCATTTCAGCTAATTAACCTTTGACTTCCCCATGACGGTATTTGTAATTTATGGGCGACTCACTGTTTCCAATTTTGGCTCTCTTTCAAGCATTTCTCTCTCTTCCTCCTCTTTTTCTTCCCTCTTCATTTTCTTTAACGTTCTCCTCACTTGTTCTTTACTCTCTCTTGGTCCTCAGTTTCTAACTGCATCCCCAAAATACCATTGACCATACACCATGGCATCATAACACTGGTGGTATGCTTTAACAGGTATCAATCAATATTAGAGCGATGCTGAAGTATCCAGGTGTCATTATTATAGCTTTGTAATCCCGTTATCCTCTTAACTGTGGACATAGCTGTCGTTCATCCATACTTTTAACATTAATTGTCATGGTTAATAATCTTAAACAACGTAGAACTATAATAGTTTCAAAGCTGCAATAGAATCCAACTTCCATCTATTGCTGTTCGAAGGTGTCGGAAAAATGACAATTAATAATGCTAAACAACATGAAATTGTAATAGGTTTAAAGCTGCAACTGAAAGAGTAGACAAAAGACTGATACAGAGTAGAAATAAAAATGGTAAGCCTCGGCACATGGTTAAGTTGCATTTTTGTATTTTGCAGCCCTGTTTTGGTTGCCCTAGGTACTGGTTTTTTCTCCTGGGGCCTAGGCTCTCCCCTTGTACATTCTCCCTCCCCTTTGAGGCTTTTTGGCAATGATACTCTATATTCATCCCATGGAAGAAAATTCGATCGAAATGGTCGAAATTTCGACCGAAATGCCTGCAAAAATCCAAATCGAAACGAAATGTAATAGTAGGCACGAAATGTATCCATATCGTTTCGTATCGACCGAAATTTCGACCATTTCGACCGAAATTTCGACCATTTCGACCAAAATTTCGACATATCAGCATTCCAACTTGTTTTTCCTTAGCTTTTGTTGATTTCTATCCCATTTTCACCTAATTTTCACTACTCCTTTGCCTTCAAACACCACTTTTGCTCATTTTTTGCCTCCAAACACCTCCTACGCCACAACAACTACAAAGGAAACTCCAGCAACAATAGAATATGAAGCATGAGCCACACCCAACAGTTCCAAACTTCCCCTTTTTTTATTTTTGTTTTGTTCATGCCTTAAATGATCTTGTATTGCCTTGAAATTAATATATGTTTAGCCTAGGACTATGATCTATAATTGTGTTTTGTTAAACTTATCTTTTTATTATTTGCTACTATTTTTTCATTTTTTTATTTTAATAATTATTTTCTAAAATTATGTATTTTTATTTTATGTATATATGATATATAGGCTTTAGCTTAATATATTTGAGACACCATCACTTGATCTAGTCGGTCATTTTATTTTGTTGACTTGTTGTATATGTAACCATTCTACCAAACAATTCATGTATGTTGTTGATTCTATGCATGTATGCAATACAATCGGAACCAGTCATTTGTTAGTATACTTGAATGATAAATTTTCAATAGTTTTGTTTTTTACAAAATACTAGTTCCATTGTGTTTATTATGCTTGAAATAGGTAGTATACAAGAATCCAAATCATTTTGAGTCCATATGAGGCCCGAAATTGAAGTTCCAATTTTCAGAAAAAGTATCCAGTTTCGATCGAAATTTCGACCGAAACGTCGAAATTTCGGCCTTTTGCAAGGTCGAAATTCCTGTTTCGGTCGAATTTTCTTCCTTGATTCATCCAAAAAGAAGGGGGGAAAAAGAAAAAAAAAGGAGTTGCCTTATTGCAACCGCTGTTCAAATTTCAATACTCGGAGACAATGTATCCATGATGCAAGCAGAAACATGAGGGCAAAATTTATCCTTCACCGACTCAGATCACCTACCTTAACATCAGAAGAGAAGTTTGTAATGGTTTTCCTATAGCCTCCTTTCTTCAGCTGAAAGTTCATCCACCTGAGTAGAATCTTCTCTGGTGCTAAACTCATCAGCTCCTCTACATCCTGTTGATAATTAATACAAAGTTACAACTCATATGGAGAGAACTGTAACTTACAATTTACAACTGCTAAAGAAATGACAACTCACTTTACTATCATCAACTAGTTCCATCAACTCAGGTGTTTTCTTCAAATTGAGGTCCGCTAATAGTTGAATCTGAGATTGAAGCAGTAAAGGTCATACTCATAATGCAATACATATATGTGAGGTGAGTTATTTTTTTAATGAGTTATTTGTGAAGTGAGTTGTTGAGCTTTCAAACTTCATGCCTCTAAACTCCAAAGATTTTGGTGCAAATATCATAGAATAGATTTTACCAAGGACCTCTACAGACTAAAATTGTCATGCATCAAAATGATTGCCTTGCAGCTGACCAGAACATAGTACCTTAATAATTTGAGAAATCACCCCAAGCACAAGATGACGCTGAAATCATAACAGAATAGGAAATTAGTCTCTACAGATAACTAGGAGCAGTAGATAAAGAACTACAAAAACTAAATGTGCAGAGGAAGTGACTGCAATTTAGACAACTCGAAAAGTTCAAATAAAATGCCTGAATATAAACTCGACTTTCTGTTGAGAGGCAATGTTGGAGAAGAATGAAAAGAAATAAAAGTCGAAGAAAGCAGATGAAATCTAATGTATCTGCACCACAATGTCATTGGTAGACTACCCACATAACTGGGATGAAATCATTAGTATCATTTGAAGCTTAGAGACTCAAACTAAAACATGTCCAGTATAAATTTAATCCTGTAGATGTTACTTTGCCAGGTAAAGATCTCAAGAGATAAAATTAGATTCATCAATATACAATGCAAGGCAAAATTGGCAAAGTTATCATTATATAGGAGGATTATTAGTAAAGATAAATAAACAAATTTAAGAAAACAGGCTTAACCCATCTCAGAAAAAATAAAATTACAAATAGAGAATGCATTTACCCTTCCTTCAATGAAGTCCTGGGTCCCAATATTAACTACCGTACAACCAATGGCCTTAGCAGAGTTGAGGCATAGTGTATGGTTCTCATTCCTTTCCCACGGATTGAGTGAACTCTTTGTATTAATGGCTCGCTCATCAATAGTCCCTGGGACTGCCACATTGATAAGCTTACTGCATCAAAGCACAAGCATCTAATTTTATTAAACTAAGTCCAAGGAGAAAAGAATCATCTCTAAGTCCAAATTCAACACAACCACCACAAAAATATTATCATTAAAAAGATAAAATAAAATAATAAAAAAGTGTTTACAGTGGAATTACCATAAAAGAACACCATCCTTTGCAATTTCAAAGAGATCATTAGTGGAAGGATCTATGGGAAGATATCTCTTCAAGAACTCGTCTTGTCCAAGATAGTTGTTAATATGTGACACATATGACGCTTTCTCAGATTCACTGATGGTGTGAAGCAACGTAGTTGTAGCAGCCTTGAGAAATGCAGATGAGTTTTTAGTGACACTGCCCGTTCTAGCATTCGCATATGCTTGCATCTTGAGATAAACCTGCAACCATTAACCATCGAACTACCCATATAAGCTCAGACATTCAAGTAAAACCGAAAGAAGACGAAGACAGAAAAATTACATTTCGCACATGTACGGATTTCACAGTTTGAAACTGGCAGACCCAAAAATCCAATTTAAAGAACTAACCTGGAGGAAGACTTCAAAATCGACTTCCTGGTCCATGTTCCCGTAGGACTCTAAAAGAAATGAAGCCCTCTCTTCCTCAGTCAGATGATCCCCAACAACTTTTAGTTTCGACATCCTTGAAGGTAAATCACCAAAAATCACTCGACCGAGTTCACTCCTTATGGAAAGGAACTAAAGAACAATCGCCATTGTTGAACGTTCAAAGTATGATAAACATCATCGTCAGTAAGCAAGATTCAATGATATCACGATTTAGAAAGAAATATAGGATTTTGAAACATTTACTCACATGGGTCTTCAAGCTGCGAAGCTCCACCTGAGTAAACTGATTTTGAAGCCATGGATCTGAAACGAGGATTCCCACGTACCCAGCCATCTCTGCAAGTGATTATTCTGAAAAAAGATTTGTTGGGTTTTCAAAGAAACAGAGTTAAAAATTGTGGGTTTTGATTTTGAGTCTCAGTCTCACTCTGTTTCTCTCCCAGTCTTCTTCTAGATGGGACGGATGGCCTGGTTTGATAGCATTTGAGTTGTACAAGGCTGGAATTTGAAATGTGAATTTGAACTTAAAATAACATATATCAGTAATGATGCTACAGTCCCTTCCCCTGCCTCTCATAATTACTAAAACCAAAGCATTTGTTTATGAATTTCTTTAAACTGTCTAAATGAAATCAAACTGTTAGATTGATTAGAGTGGATGAAATCCTTTCACTTTAAAAGTGAAAATTTACATTGTTAGATTGGAATCCATTCAACTAAAAGAGTCTCCTAGATCCTAGGGATAATTTGCTAAGAATACAAGCTGTAGAGAACTTTCCTGTGTCAAGTCACTTTTGTAAACATGATAGATAGTTATTTCTTCTTGCTTTGTATGTAACTCTTTAACCTTTTCTCTTTGCCCTTTTCCAGAGAGACAACTTTTATGGTGAAGCTGCATTTGGCACCCACACTGTTCTTTATGAGAAATTTCCTTCCATGTATTTGTTAGGGCTACATCAATTTTGGCAGTGCCTTTATATCCTTTTTGCTCTCCAAGTTATCAATAATCAGTAAACCTAATTTTATGAAAAGGGATATGGGTGTCAGTATTTAAAATTTGAATTAAGAAGAAAGGGGGATACAAGCGCCATTATTTGAATTGTGGAGGACTTGGAGGGAGGGAAAAAGTTTGGAAAGTGAAAGGAGTGGGTGGGGAGAAACGTGAGATGGACAGAGGGTGGGAAGAAGTAGCGTGGGGGTGGGCCCACTGGGCCTAAGTTATGGGCTGAAAAACAAGGGGTAGGCCCAATCCAAGGTTGTTTGCTTGGTTGATTAGTCAGAATTAGGGGTTGGGGTCAACGGTTACTTGTAAAATAATTGAAGGATGTTCCCCAGCATTCCTGGCGGTCTTTATGCCTTAAAAAGGCTATTTAGCACAACCATCATTAGCCCTTGCTAATGATGTTGTTGTTACATATGGGAAAAAGAAAAGGAAAAAATCTCGTCCATACATGAAACCTGTGCTCCTATTCTTCAATTCCACTTGGAGTATTTCTTCTTTCACCATTTCCTTTTTGTGGGTTTAGAGGTGGGTCTTCTCTTCTTCTTTTTTTTATAGTAATGAAGTCCAATTTATTAAGACGACTGAGCCGAGGTTATAGAGTTACATAAATTCTGCAACCAAGGAGTGAATAAAGGCCATTGAGTCGTAGTCGAAACCGACAAAGCCCTCCTTGCTAGGTGGTCTGCAGCATAGTTAACCAACCTAGGAATATGAAAGAAGGAACATTCCTCCAAAGAGGTGGGCCTTCTCTTAAATTTGTGTTAGAAATGTGTAAAAGAAGCATTTAAGGATAGAGAATCCATACTCTGCATGTAATAGAAAATCTTATACCCATCTCACACCTCAAATTTCAATATGAAATAAAGACAATTTCTCTTTATTTCATGGGTTGGGCCTGTCTGATTTTGATCGACCCATATACTAGATTGTTTGATCTGCTAAATTTTTTAAGAACTTGAAATACTTACTAGTAGATCTAAACTATTGTCAGGTCTCTTTAGTGCAATAAGTTACATCTAAGTCTCAAACCAATGAAGCATCCAACATCGTCGCGGGTCATTAACTTGTTTAATACCTAAAATATTCTCATGCCCTATGGTTATCAATCATATAAGTGAGTGAAAGGAGAATCCCTGCACTCATCTTCTTCATTAACCATGTTAGAACCACTGTCAAAAACCACCCATGAAAGGAGGGGATCCACCACTGCCCTACCCTGCAACCAAAACCCTAAATTTGTAATCCAAATCAGGTTGTTCTCATTCTTCTATTGCACCTTGAGTTGGGATCCTCTACTTGCTTGCTTTATTTGCATTTTTTTACTATTCAAATAAGAGAGGAAGAGATAGGATTGGGTTTCACCTCTGATCTATCTTGTTAGTAGTAAGGAATGAGCTTTAAGGAAACAATCCTTTAAAGAGTAACAGACCCAAACTGGCATAATAGAGAATCTAATACCCATCTCACGCCTTATAAATATGTAAAAGAAATTTCATGTGTTGGACCGGTATGGTTTTGATTCGTCCATAGACCGGCTTGTTTGATTAGCCA
Organism: Hakea prostrata; assembly: GCF_041222555.1. Taxonomy (NCBI): domain Eukaryota; kingdom Viridiplantae; phylum Streptophyta; class Magnoliopsida; order Proteales; family Proteaceae; genus Hakea; species Hakea prostrata. The sequence goes on from NC_142606.1 coordinate 18,043,067, forward strand.
AATTTTTTAAGAGCCTGAACTACTAACCAGTCACAGCATTAAAGATATACAATCCAGCAAAGAGTTGCTGTTAAGGAAGTCCAATCTAGTCAAACTTGAAGATGAACAACCCACCGCCCCAAATAATGCAAGAGCTTAGATTAGCTCAGTGCCATCGAATCCAACCGAATATTAAAAAAAAACCCACTAGTGGAGAAACTCCATTTTTAAATTAGCCAAGCAGATCGATGCAGTACAAACTGAACATTAATTAAACTAATTAGTTGCAGAAACCATGAAGAGCTTCTGATGAAGCAGAAGCACTGCTATTCATGCTTTGAAATCTCAGTTAAAGAGACTGAAAGGAAGATCACTAATCTTCTGATCTACCTGCAAGTACTAATGAACCCAGATAGAGATTTATATGTAAAAGCAAAACCCTCCATTGATATACAGAGATAGAAACAAACAAAACCAGAGTAATAAACATCTCCTTTCCAGTGTATTACATTATGCATGTTACATGGCAAGCTTACAGGAGAGAAGAAAAGCCAAAATGACCAAGGAAAAAGCTTATCTTTCCAGTTTCCATAAGATTCAATGGAGTGGAAATGACATGGGATAGATCAACCGGAGAGACAAGTAATAAGCCTCCATCAACCTACCATTTGAAGCCATCTTCATCAATAGCTTCTTCAACCTTCCAAGTGATCCAACAACAAATCTCCACCTTACAACTGGCCGAGATCCAACGACAAGTCCTCGACGTCTGCTCCCCAATCTGACGGTGCCGTATTTACGCCTTCTCGGCCGTCGCCGGTTACAGCACCACCCAATTAGCATGGCTGGATCTGAGCACAAAGAAGCAGCCATGGAAGAACCTTCTCTACCACTGCTACTACTCTTAAGCATTGTGAGTGTTAAAACTTAAAAGAGACTTAACCCAGGTTGGGCTTTGTTGTAAGAGTCTCCAATTTGCCTTCTTTTATAAGATTGTTGGTTTAAGTAACAGTATCTCTTCTGCTTATCATGATCTTAATCATTAATTTTGGAATAATTTACTACTATAATTGAACCCATCATCATGATTTATTCTCTTATGAGGAATAAGATATGATTTTGGCTTTGGAGGTATAGTCTTTCTCACCATTCACTTGTGGTGGAAATGATTAAGCTTGGACCACTCAATCAAATTGAAAATACAACAAAGGAATGTTTCTAAGGTTTTGTCTTATACACCATGAATAGTGTTCCCATTCAATTTTTGACTCCTTGACCAACCAATGATTTGGTATATCATATGATTCATTTTAAGCCAACTGATCTGTTCCTTCAAAACTGATCAATCCGAGGGTGTAGATGGAAAGAGTAGGATATAATCCTGACCAAGCAAGCACAATGCCCATCCAGGGTCTTTAGAGTGTGCCCATTTGAGCCTGATTCTTCAATCACAGCCAACAAGTAATCATATGCAATGGATCCTTTATTTATCTTTCTCGAAACACTTTATGATGTGCTGGTTGGTGAATTCATGATTGCCACAAACCGGACATATTGGGCTGGTTCAAGTAATGAACCCAATATTGAACCATTTTTGTCTATATCTATGATGATTCCATGTGATCCTGTTGGTACTAAGTTTCAATACATGAGGCAAAAAGTTTAACTAAATTATGGAAAATAGTGTATAGTTTTGGCCGGTTTGGTTACATGAATCTAGAGATTTCAAATATCTGGATTCACAAATGGAAGATTTATACCCGTTTGGTAGTGTGCATCCTTGAATTCATGAAGGGCCTGTTTGATTACATGAGTCTGGAGATTTCAAATATCTAGAGATTTTAAATCTATAGATTTCAAATCTATGGAGTTATAATTTATAAAATTAGATGTTTGGTTGTGGAATGAAATCTATGGATTCATCCTAAAAAACTATTTGATCGACATGATTTTTGTGAATGTGCAAATGTATAGCTTTTTTGAAATCTCTGGATTTCACCCCTTACCCATAAATCTACAGATTCACGTTTTAAGTGTAAAAAGGTGAATCTCTAGATTTCATGAATCTATAGATTTTTACAACCAAACAGGTATAATTTTCAGATTCATGAATCCAGAGATTTGAAATCTCTGGATTCATGTAACCAAACAGGCCCGAAATTAATCTAGAGATTCACCTTTTTACACTAAAAATGTGAATCTGTAGATTTATGGGTATGAGGTGAAATCCAGAAATTTCACCGCTACTATAAAAGCACTAAACATTTTAACCATGATTCCATAGATGGTTTTTCAAGATGAATTTATAGCTTCAATTCTGAAGATTCAAGCTAACCAAACAATTAATTTTATGAACCATGACTCCATAAATTTGAAATCTCTAAATTTTTGAAATCTTCAGACTCAAGTAACCAAACAGGGGATTCATTACATCGAGTCCAAATCCCCTACCTGTCATGTAGAAGTATGCGCTTCCCTTATATTCTTCTACCACATAATAGCGGTGAAACCCACCTATGAGTGTTGAGCAAATAAATCAGATATGGGTCCTCAGTGGATCACACGTAAACACTTTTCTAATATGTGATGGAGAGTTGTGAGAGAAACGCAACCCTTTACGTGTCAAATCCAAACTCCAGTGCCTCTTCATTTTGAGGAGTGCCCAAGTCATCAAATTAACTCATTTTCAACTAAAATTATGTTATTTGGTTCATCAAACCGGTAAGTCTGCAGGTCCAACCGGACTGTCCCACATTATCCTTTTAGAAAATGCAATAACTTGATTTTAAAGTTTAGGCCCCATATGGGCTCTCTTTCTTTAGTTGTCAAAGAATACATTTGAACTTCAAAACTTATCAGTTCATCCCTTTGTGGGCAAAAAATCAAACTTTAGAAGACACTAAAGTTTGTTTTTCTAAAGTTTGATTTGAGAATCCAATCAATTATGTAGTTGGGTCCCATGCATGAGTGAAAAGGAGAAGCTGTATTATTCTTTAACAGTTTTGAGGAATATCAAATTCCATCCCTTGCCATGAATCAATGGTCCTGCAGCTCCTCTTTGATTTTAAGATACTTTGATTAGCAGAAGAGGTCGACCCTGACATCAGTTGCCATGTGACACTCATTACTTTACTAGAACACCAAGCAATTGGCCTCATATGATGCAATATTGCAGGCCAAAGGGTTTAAATACTAAAGAGAGAAACATGTGTTTGGTAAGAAAACCCCACTTAAGTATTTTTCTTTAGCATATGCTGGAGAGGTGGCTCAGAAAGGAATCTCCAAACAGTAGTGTTTTTTTTTTTTTTTTCTTCTTCTTCCTTTCAAATCTTTTTCTAACCCTAAAGGGGCAGTCGAGTTGGTAAGGAATGCTTGTCTATAGCAATATAAGGTCTTAAGTTCGACTTGTTATATCTTTCTCACATAGGGGTGTTTAGTCATAGTGAAAATCCTCCCTGTCCAACCTGTCTGACAGATCATTCTTCCACACTCATAAAAGTTTGACATGAACAGACCCTGACTAACACAGACGAACCCTGTGTCAAGTCTTATGTGAGAACAGGAAAATGGTCTGACAAACAAGTTTTTTTGTCTGACAAAACAAGTTAAGTGAAGAAGATCCAGACTTGTACTTTCGGGCATTCGGCCTCAAGGCTGGTGGACCTCATCATGGCCTTTACTAATGTTGGGTTAGACCTAGACCCTAGCCCATAAGTTATATTTCAATCTTTTTTTTTTTTTTTTTTCTGTTTAACTTTTCTAGGTCATGACTCATAAGCCCACATTTGTGTGATAGGTTTCAGACCCAAGGCTATTCCTTTGCTTTAGGGCACAATGTGGGAGAAGATTTATCAGAAGAGTTACCAGACTTTTGACTCTGTTCAATGAAAAGAAACTCTTTCTTACAAAAGAAGACTTCCCAAAAAGCATGTATCTTATTGTCACCAAGTTGGTGAAGTTAAAGTCGTTGCCTTCTACTAATTGCCAATTGCAAATTCTGAACAAATTGCCATATTCTGAAGAGGAAAACATTATTCAAAGTCAAAGAACAAAAAGCATGGTTTCTTGGTCTTTCTCCTAATAAAAACCATAACAAGTAAGCAAAACCATTAACAACTCCAGCACCATGCAAGAGATTTTTTTGATAATCCATTTAAGAGTTGCTTGAAAGCAAGATCATTAATTACTGATCTTTCACTTCACTTCAGCCCTACTTCAGCCCTACTTTATTTGTTAGATATGGTAGCTGGTGGATGGAAAACATTTTGGGTTTTGTTGCTTAAGCAGAACCCTAGTGACAGAGTCCCACTGGTTTGCAATCCATCTCTCTAAGCTCCACTTTCAGCCCCTTACCCTCTCCATTTGCCAATGGATGTATTCCATGCTCCGGCCCTTTCATGTATTCCCTATTCTTCCTTTCCTCTTCAAAGCTTACACTGAACGTCTTCTCCACATCTACATGAACCAACAGCAATATCACATCAAATTATCAATATAAAAAAAATTAAAAATTAATTAAAATTAAATGAACCTATCAAGCACAAAGTTTGATTGAATTAAGCCCTTCAAAATAACCCATACAATGTGCCTTTTCGATAGCTTCATTCTAACGAAGGACCATTGACGTAGTATCAGCTCTGATACTAAATATTAGGTTGTTGATTGGCAGGTCAAAAACTTTAAAGATGATGAAACATGTTGAATCAAGCCTTTTAATCTATCCTATATTATGTTGGTTCCATCTAGTATTAAAACACTAGATTGGGCTCCATAATAGAAACCTATGAGATGTCGAATTACCAAATATTAGGTTTTTGACTGACCGACCAAAAACTTTAAAGATAATGAAAGATGTTGAATCAAACCTTTTAATCTATCATATATTATGTATGTTTGGTCCATCTAGTGTTAAAACACTAGATTGGGCTCCATTAGGAGCATGATGGAAACCTATGAGATGTCAAATGAATTCCCTCACAATTCTAATTAAGTTGTAGTGTTGACATGGTGCAATCTTGTGTTGCACCATATTGGAAAGTCCGGACTCCTTTTCTTGTACTTTCAAATTTTTTTACTTGTAGGCCCCACATAATTTGTGGTTGTAAAACAATTAGGAGAGCACCGAGTGTCCCAATCAAGGGAGATGATCCACAGGAATGCAACAGAATGAATAGTTAAATCTTGACCACACGCTATAACCATGGTTAAAATCAGTTAACCAACTCCATATTAAATTTATGCGGTTATAATTTAACTTGTCCTATGTGCTACCCATCAACAGTGGGCCCACCTTGCGGGTGGTATTGTAGGGGTCTTGCTTGGATCCTGCGCATTAATATCAAACCACACATTTTGGAGCATGAGATTGAAATTAATTTCAATCTCGACCATCGAAATTCAATGATCGAGATTGAATCTCGACTAAGACTTTGGCCGACCGAGATTTCAGATTTGACGGCTCGATGTTAATGTGCATGACCCAAGCAATTTCCCATGGGAGCACCCTAGCAAAATCCAGAAAAATTATGGAGACGTACGTACCTTGAGCGAGGACGGGGTTGAGCTGACCATCCCTAGTAAGGGCCATCATGAGTTGAGGTAAGCCAAGAGGGAGTTCATCGCCTCTGTCGATCTGCCAGAAGTGGAACGTTTTACCGTAGGTCTTACACACCTTATCAAGATCCTGCCTCTGCAGGGATCCGGGTATTCCGGGCAGGAATAAAACCCCACTTTTCACCTCATGCTCGTGCGAATGCCAAAGCGGCTTCTCGACGTCGGGCAGGGTCAGGAAGAGGTTTTCCGATATGAGGTACTCTATACCGATCAGGCGTGCGTCCGATTCTGGGCTGTCGTAGATCAGGCATTGTCTCACATCCTCGTTCAGGCATGAGCAGAAGTGGTGGGCCCTTACCTGTCGGGTCATATCGTGGCTGTAGAAATGGAACCTGATCAAGGAAAATACATGCTATTATCATCAGAGATCACAGGATTTCATTTGAAAAAATTTTAAAGAAGAAGAGAAGTTACGCGCAGAGGTGCTGATGGATCTGGTTGATGGGAGCGAAGGACTGAATGGCGGCGGCGGCTGTGTCTGTCATTGCCGTTCCTGTTTGGGTGGGCTCACCCGGAATGCTCACTGAGGTTGCCATTCTCTGTTTTGCCTTCTTGCCGTCTCTGTACTACTCTGGAGTCGCAAGATCTGTGGCTCGTTTATGTACAGACGCTCTCTCTGTCTCTCTCTCTGTGTCTTGTGTCTGTCTCTCCCTCTTTTCTCCGTAGAAAGCTCAAGTTTGGGTTACACTTGGCACGAAACTGGTGTTATCAGTTCTGACGTGGATTTAGAGGGCCACGTGTCGCTCTGTGGCGTCTAAAAATCTCGAACTCGGTGACAGCATCCTTCAAAATGTTGACACCGGAGATCAGAAAACATTCTATAAAAGTATAGTAACCGATCAGGCGATCATGTGCCAAGTGTCATTCTACCTTTAAGACGATTTCCATTTTCTTGAATTATAATACAGCAAACTCTAAGGAGAGGTTTGGGTTCGCTCCCGGAGCTCTGTATTAGTAATATTCTCCCCATATATATATGTATATATATAAAATAGAGTAAATTACATCGGCACCTTAGGCATTAAAGCATTAACACCCTACTTTATGTTTCAAAAATATAAATAGTCTAAAATTAGATTTTTATTGGACACATTAATAAGGTTTAAAGTATCGGTATAGGGTATCGTATTGGTCATGTGATTTTAAGAGATATATCGAGTATTATATCGCTCTTACTAATGTATTTTAATGTAATTCAATTGAAAGATGTGTCGAGCTGCTAATATCGTATAGTATCGTGACATACTTTAAACATTGCACATTAGTCTAATTTGTCATTGAAAACTTTTAATTTAGTTTTTATGTTATTTGAATTTCAAAAATATTCCTATCAGAATATGAAGGAAAAATAAAATGAATAATTACTATTGCCCCCTTATACTTTGGTTTTATTACTAATCAAACCTCTTTCTTTATGAAATTACTGTTGCCCCCCTCAATTCTAACGGTGTTAAGTGGTTGTTAACATCAAATATGTAATGTCTATTTTGCCCCTCATTAAAATTAAGAAGTTAAAAAAATATGATATTACTCTCATTTTTAGAAACTATATTGAATATCAATTATATCCTTAAAATCTTATATTTTACAATAAATTTTGACTTTTGTGGGACCACACACTTTGTACAATGGTTAGCATATAGTAGAAGATTTTCAATTTTCAACTTTGAATTACATTTGATATTTCCTAATATTTTAGTTTCTATTTTAAGTTTTATTTAATCACATATTTCCTTTATTCGGCGACTTTTTAGAGAAGAAAAATCAAGTCTTTTCTTTATTCAGTAGTTTCTTTTTAGAAAAGAAAAATTAATTTAAAGTTAATTTTTCTCCTTAGTTAATTAAGGATAGTATTATAACTTGCAAAAGAGATAATTATAGGGTTATTTTTGGGTTTTTGAAAAAATATATAGATGCCACATCATCAGTAAACTAATTGAGCTTAATGGAAGGGGGCATTAGTAATTTTAGACAAAGTTAAAGGTTGGATTAACAATTTTAAAAAGTAGAGGGGATAAAATAGTAATAAAATCAGAATACAAGGGGGCAACAGTAATTATCCCAAAAGAAAAAGAAAAAAAACAATAATTTAACGGTTTTCAATGACAAATTAGACTAATGTGTCAAATAAAAATTCAATTTTGAGTTGTTTGTGTTTTTCAAATATAAAGTGGGATATCAGTACTTTAAAACCTCTATTTTGGGGGTTTCTGTGTTTTTCAAATATAAAGTGGAATGTAAGTTTTTTAAATATAAAGTGGGATGTCGGTACTTTAAAGCCTCTATTTTGGGGGTTTCTGTGTTTTTCAAATATAAAGTGGAATGTAAGTTTTTTAAATATAAAGGGGGATATCAGTACTTTAAAGGCCTCTATTTTGGGGTGTCTGTGGTTTTCAAATATAAAGTGGGATATCAGTACTTTAAAGCCTCTATTTCGGGGTGTCTGTGTTTTTCAAATATAAAGTGGGATGTTAGTACTTTAAGGCTTCTATTTTGGGGTGCCAGTGCAATCTGCTAATTATAATAACATTATTATTTTGATATTAATATTATAAAAAAATGGTATAAATATTTTAAAAAATTAGAAAAATATTAATTCTACTTCAAAGCTTAGAAAACCAGTAATCAAAGCTGAAAAACTGATGTCAAAACAAAGGGCTCATAAATGGGGCCCATGAGCGCGAATGAGAGGGGAAGTAAAAGGAGTGGAGTGAGATTCAACATGGGGAGGGGTCATTGGTTTTCCTATCTATTTTTTTTTTTTTTTTTTTTTTAAATAAAAGTCACATATGAAAGAAAAAAAAAAAAAAAAAAAAAAAAGAAAGATGAAAAGGGCTTTTATTACAAAATTTAAAAGAATAGGGGGAGCTTCCCTCTAGAGGAAGTGGGAAGAAATAGATGTTCAAGCCCAAGGTTTTCTTAGACTCATCCACTACATAGGAAACAACTACCATGATACTAGAAAAAACGTCCAAAACCATTAAGTTACTTATCTGAGTCAGCCTTACTCCCTACTTTTATGCCACACATAATTGAAGACATTAAGTTTATAGGTAGTAGATTCCTAGGTTTCAAGCCTATTTATGTTCCTAGAAGATCCAACAATGTTGTGGATCAGCTAACATGGAAGGCCTACTCGGTTCAGGGCTCGAGTTATTGGCCATGTTCCTCTGATTGGTTACTGAACTTATGCTCAGTCTCCATCCCCGCCCCTATTTCTTAATGAAAGCTTGGTTACAAAAAATAAAAAATAAACTAAAATAAAATAAAAAATAAAAAATAAAAAATTTGGGGGTTCTAGTTTGTACCACAAGCAAAGTACAAGTTTTTTTATTTTATCATATGAATCTCTTAATGTGAGTCCAATGAGTTATAAGATCTAGCTACCACTAATATTGTAATTTAATAACACTTATTAGATTTGCCCTAATCCTTCAATTAAAATATTTTACATGATTGAATCTTATAACTCATTGCAAGATCTCAAAAAAATAATCCAAACGGCTAGACTAACTGTGATCTTCTCTTAATTCTCTGAACGACTTCATTCACAGGTGGAACCCACTTATAACCTACCTTCCAAGTAATTCATCCTAAAAAAAATTTATTTTGGAATGAATTTTGTTTAAATCCAATTGATCTTAAATAATAGACACACTTCAAGATTAGAATACTTAACATTAATATTCTCGTTCATTAAAAAAAATAATAATATTTTCGTTCAATTAAAAAATATATATTATATTGCTAATTACGAGCAAAATTTGGTAAGGATTGTGATAATAAAATATTTCCTTCTTGATCTCTCAATTCAATTATTCATCTCTTACTTTATTTGAAAACAATTGCAGCTTAAACAAGTCAACTAAACACAACCCATTAGTAAATATTAACTAGTTTTTAAGATGTATTTCTCTTCTTCTTCTTTTTCTTTTTTTTATTATTTTTTTATTTTATTTGAGTTTTAATTTTAGTGGTCCTTTTATTCACGACAATATTTTTTATTAGTAGAATATTCATGACAATGCTATGTATTAGTTGGGACTGCATTTTACATATAGCAAGATACACTCTTTACTAAATAATTTTTTAAATAAAATAAATGTTTAAGATATCGGATCACAAACTTCTAAGTTCAACTTGATGACTCCTCTGCACGTTTAAAGGCCAATTAGAATATACACATTAGCATAATAAGATAAATATTCTATTTTTTTATGAAAATTGGGTAGAATTTCTCTTTAATTTTATTTGTTTATTTAAAATTGGAACAAAGCGAGTTCGAACATCAAATATATAAAATATGTTGTTCAAGAATGTACCTTGAAGAGGGGGGAAATTCGAGAAGATCGAGATCTAATCATCTTCAAAAATCCCAAAACTATTATTTATTTTTTTGAGTAAACCAAAAGCTATTAGTCACCTCATTTTAATTCTCTATTGTTTGTATTGTTCCTAATCCTAATACTTAAACATTAAGGTCAACTGAGTTTCTTATTTTAGCTCAACTCAATAAATATTATCCAAATACTTTAGTTGGACTACTAAATTTTAATTTACTTTATACCCAAGTTGTCTAAATAATTCAATTAACTTAATAAGAATTTTTAGTAAAATATGCACTCATTCGCAAAAACACAATCACCTTGGACCTCCAACTTCATTTACAACAAAACCACCTCCACCCCAATTCATTCTATAACATAGTTGTTGCATTACCTCCCTCTGCTTTCTATAAATATTCTTTTTGCAAACCCTTTTCTCATCTCCTCTCTTAACCACCAAGTCCGATTCATTCTAATTTATTTTTAAATGTTATTTAACTATTTATGTAAATTTTCAATGTAGTTTCATATATGGGAGAATTATTATTTATATATATAAGACTTCGCATCTAATTTTAGTGCTGGTTTGGTTACATGAATTCAAAGATTTCAAATCTCTAGATTCATGAATGTGAGATTTATACCCGTTTGGTTATGAACATCTTTTGATTCATGAAATCTAGAAATTCATTTTTTTACACTAAAAACGTAAATCTATAAATTTATGGTGATACGATATAAATTGCATCGGACTCGTTGAACCGGGATTACCTTATTCGGCACGGTCAAACCGTGACCAGGACCTATCAAGACCTAATGATTCAATCATAAAGGCGCCGTCTTTTATTTAATAATCCGGTATGGCTTCCCAAACTTGACTTAAAAGGCCTTTACTAGCAAAGCGGTGAAAGAATCATGACGAGATTGGTAACTTGTTACGGCCCCGAATATCTAGGGAAAAACCCTAAGATCGGACGGCCACTAAGGAAGTTCAGGAATTCAATTAACGATCGAGGATTAGAGGTAAAATCTATATAAATCAAGGATGTACCACTTATCAGGCTTCTGAATTGTTTCTCAACTACGCATTCATTATTATTTTGCACTGCAATTAGCCAGAGCCTTTATGATCAGTCCAGTTACTGACTTAAGCTTTGGAGGTGGCCTTCCGACCCCACAGTCGGACCACGTCTAACTCGTTTTTGTAGGATTACATCAAGAAGTCTGGGGTTTAACAGAATTTGGAGGCATCAATGGGTTTAAATTACAAATTCTAAATTATGGTAGGGTGATCCAATCCCTTGGGATTGTATACATACATGATTTGAATAATGGGCAGCAACAATAATAAGAAATCCTCGTGGAGAAGAGTATCAAATTCCCACTAAATGGGATCAAACGCGTAGTTTGCTTGACTCGTTTGCCTTTAACTTATAAAGAAAGAAAGAAAAAAAAAGCATGACCAACCTAACCATCTTGGAATAAGCCATATTTCCTCATCTGACCGAACCAGAACGCGTGATTGGCGGCTGATACTAAATCAACAGTCAAAAACACCATTTATATTTTATAGTCGTAAACCCTACAGCTCACGCGCATTTACTCATTTACCATTTATGTATGATTGACCTCACTCACGGGCAATTGAAGCCGTTCATTTCCATATCAGAAACGGACAAAAAAAAAAAAAAAAAAAAAAAAGGAAAAGTAAAAAAACAAAACCAAACAATTCCATATTCAAGGGGAACGGACGGTTGGAAATGCTGACTTACCTCAAGTGGTAACTTTTCAACGTAAAAAAAGAGATAGTCAAATCATTCCATTTACCCACCCCCTTAAGTAATAAAGAAATGGTGGGGAAAGTTCTGAAATCTTACTCCAAAGTCAGGAAATTTACCCACCCCCTCTCAAGTAAAAAAGAGATACTTAAAGTTGATCGAGGACTGTGTGAGAATGATAGTTGCTGCTTAGTCAATGTGCTCGTCAATGTTGTCAAACAAGAAGATTTCAAAGGTTTTGGATGTGTGGAAAACCCCTATAGGTGACCGGCTAAAGTGCAATGTAGATGCTTTTCTTAATAGAAAGAAGAACTATATGCAGATGGGGGTTGTTTTACGGGATCAAGAGGGGTTGTTCAAGGGAGGTTTTGTAAGGAAGTTTCCTTTGTGTCCAGTCCTTGAAGCAGAATTAATAGCAATCATTGAAGGCCTTAGGTTGGCTTGGAGTTTGGGGTTTTGTCCAATTCAAGTCGAATCTAATTCTAAGGAAGCTGTTGCTCCCCTCGATCCTTGTAGGCATGTACAAGGGAGTATTGTTTGCCTCATTGAGGAAATAAAAACCTTTCAGGCGTTAATGGAAGGGTGAGGTTTGTTAATCTTGGTAGAGAAGCAAACAAAGCTGCTGATTGGATGTCTAGGGTGCAACTTTGTCCCTTAGACCCATGGGCTTTCTTCCCAGATCCTCCAGCTGGGTTAGAAGGAATTCTTATGGTGGATAGAGAGTCTTGTTTAAGTTAAGTTTTCTATTTGTTCCTTTGGGTTGTTTAACCCCGTCTTTGTATCGAAAAAAAGAAAGAGATAGTCAAATCATTCAATTATTTACCCACCCCATGGGGCTTTGTTTGTTACTTCCTCTAATGTGTTTATGATTTCCTGCTGTTATATTTGGCAATATAGAAACCGTGTGCTTTGTAATAATGCCAAGAACAATACCAAAGTCCTACGAGATTAGAATGTCTATTGGGTTACCTTGACTATCATTGATTAAAACAACCATGATCAAACATGTATGAGTAAATTGCATTAGCACCCCCAAATGAAGACTTTAAAGTACTCATATAGAAACCCTAAAATTAAATTTTCATTGGATAAATTTGTTCAGTTTATCACTGAAAACCGATAAAGTGAGATGTCAGTGCTTTAAAGCCTCCATTTTGAGGTGCCGTGCAATTTGCTCGATATATAATGACCCTTGTACCTATTATCATTCTCATATATTGAAACCTAATTGAGTTGCACTTGATGATTTGTCTTTGGTGATTGTAGGCTTATGTTCTAGTCATGGGGGTTACCAAACGGGCGAAATTTTCAATGAATCGTCAATAATAACCCTCCGATTCAAGAATACTCTTGATCTTGGTGACATTCTTAGGCCATTCCCACTCAATTATTGCCCCAATTCTTTGTCTCTTGCTGATACTATTGTCCTAGAAAGGCATTTTTTGTTACCTAAAATTTGCATTTGCTAAACCTAGCATACAGTTGTTTGTCCTTGAGCCATTGTAGTACTAACATCAAATGCTGAGTATGCTCGTTCAGGTTTTCCCCCTATACATATGGACCTATGTGTAGAAATATATTGGGGTTCAGTGGTGGTTACCTAGAGGTGTTGGTGGTTGTATTGGCCAAAAAAAATGAGACTGTAGGAGGCCTACCCTTGACCTTATTATGTAGTGCATCCTTAAACCAAATTAGTCACTCTATTGATTCAAATATGACTTTTGTGTGAACTTTGAACTTGTAACTATGAAAAAAAAATTCTTTACCATGCATAAGCAGTGCACTTTTACATCAAATAGAAAGCTGGGTTAAATACTAATTTTAAATTAAAAAAAATTCAATAGTATTTTTGTTTTTCTGTTTTTTTGGCCACTGTTTGACGTATTAGGGAGTGTGTAACAAAGAGATGTGCACAATAGAGAATGTTTTTCCGTGAATATAGTGGCGGGGTTAGACCTAGCTAAAAGTTTCGTTTTCACAAAAAGGGAAAAAAAAAATACAAATCCAACACGCGCTACTGAGGAGCATGCCATCCTGTCACGCTCCAACCCCACCGCGTACACCTCCACGCGCTAATGTTCCAGGAGGCAAAATCTGATTCGTGGCAATCGTATCTGGGTTCTGTACACGTGAAACTTAGAAAAGGAGGGAAAGAAAAATAAGCGAGACGTCACCATCTCTGTTCTTACGGTTTTGCTTGTTATTAAAACCTAGAAGGCTAGAAGTCAAAAGTCGATTTCTCTTAAGAACTGTACCAGATCCAGAAACTTATACTCAGTTCAGCTAATCTCATTTGAAATCTCATATAGAATTCCAAATACATATAATTAAATTTTATATAGAAATCCGAATTCCATGCCTGTAGCTGCCGGAGTAGTTTTCCAAATTCAAATCTTTAAACTTCACCAGTCGCGAATGGCACCGCTTATGGTCAACGCTAGGCGACGCAATTCCAATCAGAGAACTACGTCACCGTCCTTTAAACCTCCTCTTTCCAGAAACCCTAAATAGTCAGCTCAACCATCTTCACGCCTCGTCTCTTTTTTCTACTTCTTGTATCATCATCTCATCTGATTTTTCTTCTTTCTCGCTGTCCTGCGTTTCTTTTTCTTCTTCTGCTTCATTTTATCTCATACGGAGATGATCGAAGTAATGGAGGAGCGAGAACTGCCAATTGAGCTCAGGGCAGTGCAGTCTCTAGGATTAGGGTTTGATCTGACTAACGATTTTAGATTGAAGTTCGCTAAGGGGAATCCAGGTGAACGGTTAGTGGTCATCGATGAGGCGAGAACAAGGGACATTGTGATTCCTGGTGGGAGGATGATTCAGAATGTGTCCACTGATATCAGGTGTGATAAAGGGGATACTGTTCGGTTCCAGTCGGATGTGCTCGAGTTTAATCAGGTGAAATTCTTTGCCCCCATCCTTCCTCTTCTCTGTTTTTTTTTTTTTTTGATTTTGTTTAGATTGGAATTTTTTTTTTGGGTTTATCAGATGCTTAATTGGACTACGATGGTAGTCTCTGTTTGAGGAATTTCGTGTAAAGCCTATGCAATTGCAGGAAAACTCAATTTTGAATTTTTCTAGTAGAAGACGCATCAATCGCAATCAAACAGCAATAGAGCTTTAAACCACTCATGAAGCGCAATTCAACAAGGATTATTAACTACTAACTTCTGATGACATGCTATAAATACAATTTCTATCTGCATCACTGTTAAGAAATAATTGGTGTGGTTTGACAAGGGAGAGCATTAAGCCTTCACCGTTCAACGAAAATTCAATAAATTGAGCCATTATCAGTTACTTGGAGGTGATTGTTGTGTAGGGAAAGAATGCTCTGATGTAATCACTTGGTCTTCTATCTCTCCTCCTTTGATCATAAAGTCAGCAAAGAACTTCACCAGAATTACTTAAGAATATGAAGAAACTGAAATTAATGGGTTGATCCCTGGAAAGAGAAGAAGGTGAAAGTAGTCAGAAGGAAAGAAAAAGAAGGCATCAATTCAGATATTTAGGGGGGGGGGGGTTCAAAGTTTCTTCTACAGGAGAAGTTACTTGATCGTGGTTGATCCAATTCTGGATTAATTTACATCTACCAAACCATTTTCATATTGTAATCCAACTCGGAGGTAGAATCCAAGTATCCATCGGACCAGTAAAAAAGGGCATACATAGTGCACATGGCTCCTGCAACAATAATGTCATTAACCCTTACCATAGACGAAATTTCGGTCGAAATGTCTACATTTTTAAAAAACGAAACGAAATTCCAATTATTTTGGAGAAGTGTCAAATTTCGAAGATTTTGACCATTTTGGAGTTTTTGACTGAAATTTCGACCATTTTAACATTCCAACTTATTTTTCCTTAGTTTTTGTTGATTTCTAACAACTCCTTTGCCTTCAAACACCTCTTTTACTCATTTTTTGCCTCCAAACACCTCCTAAGGCACAACAGCTACAAAGGGAACTCCGGCAACAATAGAATGTGAAGCATGAGCCATACCCAACAGTTCCAAACTTCCCCTTTTCTCATTTTTGTTTTGTTCATGCCTTAAATGATCTTGTATTGCCTTGAAATTAATATATGTTTAGCCTAGGACTATGATCTATAATTGTGTTATGTTAAACTAGTCTTTTTATTATTTGCTACCATTTTTTATTTTAATAATTATTTTCTAAAATTATGTATTTTTATTTTATGTATATATGATATATATGCTTCATGTGTGAGATACCATCACTTGATCTAGTCGATCATTTTATTTTGTTGACTTGTTGTATATATAACCATTCTACCAAACAATTCATGTATGTTGATGATTCTATGCCTGTATGCAGTACAATTTGCACTTGTTGGATCCGGTCATTTGTTAGTATACTAGAATGATAAATTTTCAATAGTTTTTTTGGCAAAATAATAGTTTCATTGTGTTTATTATCCTTGAAATAGGTACTATGCAAGAATCCAAATCATTTTAAATCCATATGAGGCCCGAAATTGAAGTTCCAAAATTTTCAGAAAAAAGTATCTAGTTTTGACCGAAATTTCGACCGAAACATCAAAATTTTGGCCTTTTGCAAGTTCAAAATTCCTGTTTCGGTCGAATTTTCTTCCTTGGTGAGTCCAACTTCATGTCTTGACTTAAGTCCAAAACTACTGGTCGCATTGGACTGAATAGGCATCCATATCTGGTTAAGGGTTTGGGTGTGTAGCCATCAGTATGAGATGACATTGAGAAATGAAAAATAACATAGGAGACAAGTTTTCACAATTAATGTAATAGTGAATAACATAAGAACTAGCAAACATCTTTTTCCTTTTTTCTTTTCTACTTTCAAAACACCTCCCCCCCCCCCCCACCCCCACCACGCCGAAGAAGGGTTGGGACTTCAGCTTTTGACTTTTAAAAAAAAAAAAAAAAAAGAGAAAAGAAAAAGAAGTTGGAGACTTGAGTGATAAACTGAACTGAGTGCACTTAGATGTTGTTCTCCTAACAGAAATGGACCAATCAGGAGAAGAATTAAATGACATTGACTCAATTAGCTATAATTTCAACCCCGCTTATGTAGAGTTTGGCCATTACTGCTTGTTTGATTTTTGGTAGAACCATTTATGCTTGATTCTTAAACAGTGAGATAATGGTGCATTTAGAATCTCTCTTTTGGCCAGTGATATTGAGTTCCATTGGAATCCCATTATATTCATAGGACTTGCACTAGAGACTGGAGAAAGTGTTCAGTTGCACAAAATGGACTGTTCTTTGAAGGCACTAGTATCTCGCTTTTCATAGATGAATGGCAACGGTGTCCAGGTTTTTATAGTTATTTAGGAGTATTTCACATCTTTTCAAGTCTGGCATCCCCCTAAATGTCCCTTCACATTTAATTTGAACATTCTGATCAGTGATCTTCATTTTAACATAGCTTTTCTCATTCATCCATATGCTTATGATGTGGATATTGAATGCAAGGTCTTCAGAAGTAGATTTCTATTTCTACCTTTAAAAGTCTGGTTATTTCTTGGATCTGGTTACTGATTTTGGTATCCTTGTGTTAGTTTCCTTATAATTGATTACCGGCATCATGCATTTGATTCTTTGCAAATTCCCCAAACTAGAGGACAGGGGGCAATCCCATCTAGGGGTGTCAATTTTCAACCCAAACCGTTAAAACCGGACCGAACCAGCCTGTTATAGCCCGAACCGGCCCGAACCGATCCTTAATGGGCCGTAATTGGGCTGAGGGTCCTCAGCCCGAACGGTTTCGGGCTGGCCCGGCCCAGCCCGTGTGCAGCCCCGTCAACCCGTTAGTCTTTTACATAAATAAAATTAAAATATTAAATGTAATTTTTTTTGTATTGTTTAAATGTAATTAATGATCCATGAATTTCGGTGTTTGAGACGTTGAGAATCGAGTTTGAGTAGTTGAGAGTTGTTAATACGTTTAACGGTTTATGTTTTAAGTTTTAACTTTTTAATTTTCAAATTTCATTTAGTTTTATTATTTTAAAATTTAAAAGTCTTAATTGATAACTCTTGACTCTTAAGTCTTAATCTTAATTGTTAACTTTTGAATTTTCAAATTTCATTTAGTTTTATTATTTTAAAATATAAAAGTCTTAATTGATAATTCTTGACTCTTAACTCTTATCGTTAACTTTTTAATTTTCAAATTTCATTTAGTTTTATTATTTTAAAATTTAAAAGTCTTAATTGACAACTCTTAACTCTTAAGTCTTTACCAAAAAAAAAACTCTTAAGTGGTTTGGATCAAGCTAATGCCATCACTTGTCGTTGGATCTACTTGGAGTCTTCATCCTCTATCTTTTGTAGTTTTGTGTGTGAGAAACTAGGATTTGGAGTTGAGGAAAAAATTAAATTAAATTTTAATATTGATTTTTAATTTAGTCCAAACCATTAATCAAACCGAATCCAAACCATTAGGCCAAACCGTTAGTCAACCCGAACCCAAACCGCACCAAACCGAAACCGCACAGAAACCGTTATCTTTTAAATGGGCTGGTTTGGGCTGGGGGTTTTTCAGCCCGAAACCGTTAGGCCCGGCCCGAAACCGCTCCAAACCGCACCGTTGACACCCCTAAATTCCCATCCCCAGCATTCTTCTAATTTAGTTGGCTTTATCGGCCTTCTCTGAGAAGTGAAGATCTGGCTGTTGGGCTACTTTGAAATTGGAAATGTGATGTACTGAATATTGAAAGAAAAGGAGTTTCTTCGGAGAGAACTTATTTTTTTCAGCGGTCCTTATCTTGTACCTGATATTGGATTATGTGCAACAAGAATTCTGACTTAGTAAGTTCATATCTAAAGTAACGATGTTGAAAAGACTGAATTCCAATTAAAGCTGGGGTTAGGTGGTAGTCTTAGATTCTTCCAAATCATTTTGAATGCAGTCAAAAAATGCAGGAATAGGAATAGCACTACTAGATTACAATAAGTTCTGCTGCGTGTTGATAGTGGTAACTGGTGTTTGAATGCTCACCAGTGAATCTGTAACTCACTTTGCTGTGTTAACATTGTGTCTGCTAAGAAGTTCCTTTGAGGTTCTCATTAGCTGTAACATTTGTAGATGGGGTATTACCTATCACTTTCTTTCCTTTTTTCTTTTTTGATAGAAAACAGTACAAGAAGGCTAATTCATGTAACAGTTACAGAAATAATGAAGGTTGATAGCCCTCCACCCAATATCTGAGACTATGCTTGGAACATTCTTTGCCAGATTGGTCATCCAGCTGAGGATTTTGTCCGATTGGAATGGATGAATCTGAGAGTCCTTTTCAGTTGCTTGAGTAGGAGTAGGTCCTCTATCAGATATTGGGGCCACACTTTCCTTGGCTTTGGTACATAGTCCTTGAAATCTATGCAAGTGCACCATATTGTTGTTAACTTGATGTTTGTCTGGGCAGCATGGTTGAGTCCTTCTATGATCCCTTTCAGGACCACTGTTGTACAAGAGTTTTACATCATACGGTGGGTTGATTGAACAAGAGTTTTATATCGTACGGTGGGTTGATTCTATGGCTCGATTGGTGATGAGATTGTCTCTTCTAGTCCAACCGAACTAACTGACCAATTAAAAGGAAAGAGATCACTGATTTTGCTTTATAAATGAGAAAGCACTGTTTTTCTTCTTTCTTCCCTGGCATTGTGGTCCCTTCAGGGCATATCCTATCTCTCTTGGTGCTTCTTGTGTGTTAATGATGTAACCCCATATCAGGGGCCAGTCTTCAGGATCCTCTTTTAGAGAACCAGCAGTAATTTTAGGGTTTTAACCCTGCTGTTAGGCCAATTTGCAGGTGATTTTCCAGTGGACAGCAGCTGCTTTAGGGTCTAAACACCCTGCGGTTGTAGGTTTGGTGCCGAATTGAAGGTTCTATGGTCTTAGGAAGGTTTGACAACAGTTAGGATAGGATAGGGGTCTAGGATTTGTAGAAACTTCAGTCAAAACTTTGCTGTAGTTCAGAGTTACAGAACTGAATTTCCAAGATTTAGGGTTTGGAACTTAGGGTTTGTCAGAAATTAGGGTTTCTAGTGTTATATGGTTGTTCTGTGGGGAGGGGAATTGACAGGTTTCGGCCAGCAGGTTTTATTGTTAGGGTTTTAGAGAATTAGAACTGATTTTGTTGAATTTCAATGTCAGGTTTGATTCCCAAAGCTAGGGTTTATGAAATTTTAGGTTTCCTAGGACTTAAGGTTGTGTTAAGGGTTGACGGAAATGGGAATCAGGTTCATCCGGGGAGGTTTTGTGTTGTTAATTGACTGAAAACAGAATCTGTTTTGATTATGTAAATTCAGTTTTCAGTCGTCGAGTTAGGTTTGCTGGAGAAGATGAATGATGAAATTACTAGGGTTTTGGGGTAGGGTTAGGGCTTCTGTCTTAGGGTCAAAGGCTGTGGGTTAGGGGGAAATTGTAGTTCCAGAAAGGGGAAGGTTTTAGAGAGGGAATGAGAAGTTGCAGGGTTTTTGGGATTTGGGAGAATTTCCAGCTTGCCGTGAGGAGAAGAAAAGAGAAGAGGAGGAAGGAGTGAGGCTGCACATGAGGAGGTTGGGGTTGGAGATGCAGTACTTGTAGAGGGGAGAGGAGTTAGCCAAATCAGAAATTTCAAACCAGCCATAGGCTTCCCTCCTAGGGAATCTGCGATTGCAAGAGTCTTCCTTCAATTCTCAGCTTTGTTCGATAATCATCAACTGATTTGGTTACACATAGGTGGCTCTATTTATAGCCTTACAATTGAAGGAAATCATACTAGGACTCAACATAATAAAAGGACTAGTTGGACTAGGGCTCACCAAGGAATTCTATTTGGATTCAAATTCCTTGTCACACTAAGGCTCAACTCAAACAACTAGAAGAGGAATCAAATGAAGTAACTTCTAAACAAATGAAGACTTGCAAAATTAAAAACTTCCTTCTTTAAGACGGAATCCAACTTGAAAATAGGATTTCGAGTTTCCAACTAGGACACCTAATGGGACAGGTACTCTGACATAACTTGCTGTCCAGGGACTCAAACTCAAATCACAAAGTTGATTTGAACTCCTTATATTAAGATGAACCTAATAAGACCAAAACAGGACCCCAGGGGTTAAAATGACCAAATTGCCCCTCATTAAGTTCGGCCACCCTATAGGGCTGTAGGAAGTGGCTGACTTTGAGGCCTTCTTTCTGCCTTGCCTTGGGGATGGAGCTCTTCCTGGTTACATCAGTTAAGGTGGATGACTTGTTGAATTTTGTTTGCCTTTCTATTCTGGTTGACGCTATTTTCCTTTTCTTCTTCTTCTTCATTTCTTTCTTGAAATTCTTATTTCTATCTGTGAATACTTTCCATATAATATCTTTTGAGCTGTATAGCTGCTATTTCCCCCCCCCCCTTTGTTTTGACATATTTGGTTCCTTATTGTGCCCCTGCAGATGTCGGAGTTGCTGAATCAAAAATCCTCAATACAAGGGAAGGTGCCTTCAGGATATTTTAATTCTATTTTTGAGTTAACTGGAGCCTGGTTGCATGATGCCACAGACACTAAATACCTTGCTTTTGATAGTTACTTCGTTTCATTGTATTATTTGCACCTAACGGCATCTCCGTTACTTCTCCAAGAGAAAGTAAAGAAAGCTGTCCCATCTATCTGGGACCCAGCATCATTAGCTAGGTAGTTGTCCTTCTTCTTCCTTTCGTTTTTTCTTTTTGGTTCTATTTGACCAGACAGTGTTTCTTGGATGTATCAGTATTTCTATTGGTTTTCTAACCATTGATTTGCTATTTTTTTTTTAAAAATCAGAACTTATGATTTTTCATTATGAACCATGAAGGCAGTGATGCTAGGAAGTATATACTTTCTTAACTACTTAAGGGAAGTAGATTAGTAAATAAGTTCCATCCTGATGGGAGAATTTAGTCTTGAGTTGGTAAAAGTAGTCAGTGAACTAGAGGAAAGTTGGTGTTAACATAGTTCACAAGGCATCCACGCTACTTGGTTGCCAAGGCAGGTGCCTAGCTGCCTTGTAAATGTGGGTATAACAAATAAGAATATTGAAGCAGATAGAGGGTGGAAAAGGATAAAAATAAATAAAGGCCTAAGGATTAGCTTACAGCTGTTAATTTATATTTTGAAATCTATCCTAAAAGGGTGGGGTCTTGGATGGCCACATATGCTTTCCCCGTACAAGACCTATATTAGTCCAATTGACACATTTTTGAACTGTACCCTGACTACACTTGATTTACTAATTTATTAAAGAAAATAATGATGTAGACCAAATTGTCTAATATTGAATTTGCTTCTCTCGAGTTAGGCCAGATTTGCTAAACTTAAATTTCTGAGTATGGGATCCAGTTGTCTTCTGGTTTTTTTTTTAATTTTTTATTAACAAAATATTTCATGACCAGACTAACGTCACTCCCTACTAATGAGGTCCCATTGTTCTTTCCTGTTAAGAGGAAAAGAGGGGGGGGGGGAATCTTTGTGTCAGCAGGATCATAAGCTGTCTTGGATATTTTGTACTTAATGTCTGACTATACTTGCCTTAACAGGTTCATCCAGACATATGGCACACACATAATTGTTGGAATGGGGGTTGGAGGTCAGGATCTACTTTGTGTTAGGCAACAGCCCTCTTCATCAGTGCCTTCTGCTGATCTCAAAGGATACTTGGAGGGTCTTGGAGATCGCTTATTTGCAGATGGAAGGAGGCCCACACCACTATGGAAAACCAGAGACAAGCAAAAGGTTCTGTTTTACCCCCTATTCACATCATTGTTTTGCTTGTCTAGCCAAAGCCTCTATCTTTTCCCTGGTTAACTTTTTAATGTTCTGTTTAATCTTGCATAGGTTCCTGAGGTCTTCTACCGTATCATGCAGTCAAACACCATGCATTTGAGCAGCGTTTCAGAATCATCGAGCAAGGAAGTGAGTCCTGCACCTTGTATCTACTCTTCTTTGGATTCATCTGTTGAATTTAGGTTTAAACATGTCTGGATATCATCTTTACAGGGCCTCACCATCATTTGCTCAAAAAGAGGAGGGAATGCATTTTTGCATAGTCACTGTGAGTGGCTTCAGACAGTTTCTTCAAACCCCGATGCTATACTCTTCAAGTTTGTACCCATTACTTCTCTCCTTACTGGGATTCCAGGCAGTGGCTACCTCAGTCATGCAATCAATCTCTATCTTCGCTGTGAGTTCTTAAATCCATTTGTTGGATATTTATGCTGCTTTATTCTGAAGTTTATAGTTAATGCCTTTGGTTCTGCACTATTAGCATGGCATAGCTGCCCAGGCTGGGAATTTGTTTGCTGCATTGTTTATTAGAGTATTCAGGACAGGGAAAAAGATTTTATGTTATTACTAAGATGACATTGATGGATCAATGGAGTTTCATGCCTCATGTCCACATCACAGCTTCGTTAGGTTATAGCTTTTGGGAATTACTTCTTTCCACCACCTTCCCCTCACCTACTGTATGAGTAATGAACTAATGATGTTATACAATTGGGTTCATTTTAGCTTTGCACTATTAACTAATTAAATGTTGTCCGGAGAAATTTTGAAATTACATTTTGTTTTCTGCTGATGAATAATACCCTGATGCGCTATTAGATAAACCTCCAAAAGAAGATTTACGGTACTTTTTGGAGTTTCAAGTTCCCCTTCAATATGCGCCAATGTTTTCTGAGCTGCCTCTAGGGCCTCAAAGAAGAAAGGTTTCTGGTCCTGCTTTGCAGTTTCGGATCATGGGTCCCAAGCTTCGTGTCAGCTCCACCCAGGTATGGCTGCTACGGTGTCTGATAAATATTACTATATTTCTTTATAATTGTTGTAATCCCTTCTTTTATATGTTACTATAGAAGAATCTTATAGAAGCAAACAACATAGGATATAGTGTTGGTTCATAAAATTTAGAGAGTGAAGAGAATGGTGTAGAAGATTAGTTGTACAGGTCAGCCAAATGAATTGCTGGCTTCAATAAATGCTGTTCAGAGAAGCTACGGTCCCTAGATTCTAGTTGTTTCAAAACCCTTATATTTTGCATACTCAATCCATATATTGAAGATCTCTTCAAAATGTTCTGGGAAATTTCGGTTCAGCCATATAGAGGACCCAAAAGTGGATTGGGCCCGGGGAGTTCCTTCCAAAAATGTGTAAACAAGGTTTACTGTGCTTTGCAGTATGGTTTTCTACCCACCCCTCCTTTTTTCTTTTATCTTTTTTTGGGAGGGGGAAGGGGGTTGTTTCCTCTACTAGACAGGTGATCCTGAGATCCTCCTAGCATTGCTGTTCCTCTCCCCTGTTCAGAAGCTTCTCAAATTAAAAATGGGCATACCAGTGCATGATACTCCCACCACTTTGGGATCACAGAAGAGTCACAGTGGAAGCAGCCTTACCCAGGGAGACTCAAACCTGTTACAACTTGGTCTCAATGGAGCAATCTTGCTGCAGTTTCTCGACCTAGTATTCCCAATCTTTCTATCAGCTTAACAAGTTTTGTCTGAAATCAACCCCAAACCCTACTTTTCTTATTCAATTGAAGCTACTAGTTCAACAATTTTCTCTAGAAAATCATTTCGTATGAAAAACATCCTCTTTGACTTTCTTTTTCATTTTGGGTTGGGGGATGGGGTGGATGATGGAAATATATATTAAGTTGAAATTTGATTTTACAATAACTTGACAAACTTGATGCAGTTTCATGTTTGTTTTTGCTAGAGCATCCCCTTTTGACTTGAATCTAGACCCATGCATCTCTTTTGACTTGAATCTACACCCGCATGTTTCTCTTGCTGCATTTCATATCATTGAAATATGGTTTTGCCTAATATTAGTTACAAAGTTCAGGATCTTTAATCAAACTGCCTTATATGGGTTTAAGGTATATGAAGGGATAGACAACTAAAATAAATCTTTTTTTTGGTAAAAACAACTAAAATAAACCAAGGTGACCTTTTAAAGAACGTCTGGATTTTGGTGAAGGGGCTGATACTTGCAGGTGGATTAGGTTGTTATGGAAGCACTTCAAGGGGATACAGCCTCCAAGTTTTATCATTTGTTTGTTGCTAAAGGTAATAATGTATGAAATTATGAATTGATGATAGTTTGTAGTGGCAAAACAGGAGAATTGTGAGGTGAGGATGTGATTCAAGATTGAAAAGAGAACAAACAGAGGAAGCACGGTCTAGAAGTCTACTGAGGCAGTGGGAGCCCCACACATGAAAAAAAATAGACACACAAGGGTGGGCTACATGAAGTGGACCTCCTATACTCAAGTACAAAATAAAATGAACATGCAGATTAAGCAGTGGCTGGCCCAGCCTAGTCCAGAAAATATATCTGATTAATAACAAAAGTCACGCTGGACCACCCAATCTCAAATGTCCACTGACACCAATATTTATTTATGATAATGCCGCTGTGCCTAAAAATTCTTGGATACTTGAAACAATATCTAGTGATCAAATTGAAGAACCTTCCAGAATGATAAATACTTCCAATTAGACACTACTTGATGAACCATCTCAAG
Source organism: Hakea prostrata (assembly GCF_041222555.1). Classification (NCBI taxonomy): domain Eukaryota; kingdom Viridiplantae; phylum Streptophyta; class Magnoliopsida; order Proteales; family Proteaceae; genus Hakea; species Hakea prostrata. Next base: position 18,068,300 of record NC_142606.1, read on the forward strand.
TCTGACTACAATAGAAATGCTCTTTTTCTCATATGGTCCAGTCAATTCATGTTGGAAGTCAGTTAAGTTAAGACAGTCTCTAGCTTTGTAGTTCAACTAGAGCACGTTAGTTACAAATACCTTGACCTCTAATAACTCTGCGGTATGAATCTGACATCAGCTTTCCTTTACTCAGGGGCTTTTGTTTGACGTGATGTTAAAACTTGGGCTGCTAGCATCAAGATGCTCAGTTAAGTCCGAGGGTGGCCACTTCATGCAAAAGAATGCCCAAGATTAGAATTGACATAAATTCACCCTCTGGTACCCTTCAAAAGCATGAGGCACACGGTTTTTTGGTCCTTGATTATCCCAGTGTTTCTGTAAATCTTATACTTTTCAAAAGAGCTTTTTTTGGGTTCCCTCGGGGGGGGGGGGAGATGTTCAATAAGATTCATTACCAAGGAAAGAAAAGGTGGGGGAGGGGGACATACATGGTAACAAGCAAACTATACGACCTTGCTTTAAAAAGGAGGAGACAAAGGCCTGAAAGAGGGAAAAAGTGGAGAATCCCAAGTAAACACAAGAAACAAGCACTTGACTTCAGAAAATTGGCAAACAGAAGGAAAGCCAAAATAGCCCACTAATCACAACTAAGTAACGGCATGATTCCCTCCCTTCACACACCAACAGGGGATGCCTAACCGCAGCATAACTAAGAGGCTTGACTTCAGAAAATGAGCTAACAGAATTAAATGCAAGCTACCCCACTAATCACAACCAAGTATCACAGGCTCACAGCATAGAGCATGCTTTATTTTAGGATTCATCCTAATGTGTCTTGAATTTTGGTTTCTGTTTTCACTTCATAAAAATCCTTCTGATTTTGACCAGTGATCAATATCTCGGTGCTGACACTGGTTTTGGCCAGCCAGAAACCGAGATCGTCTAGGTTTTGATTTTATTGTGGTTGAACATGGTACTTTCCCCTGGCTAACTTGAACCTTTGTTTTGAGGCCAAGATACTTATTTGCCCTGCTTCTTTGTATGCTGCCTATTTTTGACAATTTACCCTAATCCATGCATTAGTTTCTCAGAGGAGAGTCAAAATAATGCTAGTGGTGTTGATCCAAGTTTGATAGTTTATGCTGTTCTTGGACTTGATACCTGATAAGGTTTGACCTGAATGTATAAATCCGATTTAGCTCAATATAATTCAGTTAGTAATGATCTATTATAGTTGGATTTCTTCGTGGTCATTTTTTATACCGAAAATTAGTTCCATAATTGACATCATAATATAAGTATTTTAAGTATGATCTCTCAAAAGTTGCACTCAATGATGGAATTGTTGATAAATTTTGGAGGTCAAAAGTAAGTAATCAGTGCCAATTGGCGTCTGAAGCTGTTAAATGGACATCTCTGCAGTTGGTTTTGTCTATAGTCAACATGTTCTGTGTTTGTTGATTTGTTCATGAAATGCAGGATATAAAATTAACAAACTAAGAATATGTTATTACATTGAGAATTATGCATATGGTAAGTGAGTTGCTCTAATGCAATGTTAAGTAAGAAGGATAGCAGTTGTGTGATAAATTAATTTTTCAAAAGTAGTGCTGCATGTGTTCCAGGCATTGGTATGACGTTTTTTAGGGTGGGCCATCATCTAAAGAGAAACTTATATTGACTGTCTTCCTTTGGTCTAGCTGAAAGTTATTGCATTTCATCAAGCTCTTCAAAGCTTTACTCTTTAGGTAGAAATAGACGTGTTCAAAACCAAAAGTTTGGAGTCATTTCCTGGCATCTCTTATTATCTGAGTTGGGAGATGTTGGATTTGCTATCAAAATTTAAGTAAAAACTGAGCATGGATAAACTTGGAAAACTTTGTCTTTTCTTTATCTTGACTGAAGAAGAAGAAAAGTTTTTGAGTAAAAGTTGAGCATGGATAAACTTGGAGAACTGTCTTTTCTTTATCTTGACTGAAAAAGAAGAAAGCTTTTACTTTATATGTAGTATGAATGTATGATATGCTTCTTAAAGTACCTTTTTTGAGACTCTGCATGTTTTTTCTTGACATTTGCTTCATCAAAGTGCAAAGATGGTAAACAATGTCCAGATGATAGTATTTGTGGTTCTCTCTTTTTTCTGCTTCCTTATCTTCTTTAGTATCATTTCAGGTGTCAACTGATCGGAAGCCAGTGACTGGTTTGCGCTTGTATTTAGAAGGGGAGAAGTGCAATCGGTTAGCTTTACATTTACAGCATTTGTCCAGTATTCCAAATATTTTAGAATCCTTGTGGGCAGCTTCTAAAACCCAGAGGCCATCGGAGTGGAGAGGGTCTGATGATTCTGAGAATAGCTGCCAGTACTGGGAGCGAGTCAAATGGAAGAGATACTCAAATATATGCACACTGGCTGTGGAACATGACCCTAAATGGCTGCGGGGTGAAAATGATGGTGTTTATGTGGTAACAGGCGGCCAACTTGTCACCAGAGGGAAATGGCCGAAGACTGTGCTTCATCTTCGTCTACTTTTTACCTACCTACCCCACTGCAGCATTCGTAAAACTGAGTGGGATACTGTACCAGCAGTTTCTCAGAAGTCAAACTTCCTTACAAGCTTGAGTACGACCTTCCTGCGAACTGAAGTGGCAGGTCCCCCGAAGCAAGTACCTGCTACACTGAACTCGGGGATATACCCTGATGGTCCACCATTGCCTGCTAATGCTCGCAAGCTATTACAATACGTTGAGACAGCAGAGGTGGTGCGTGGTCCTCATGATATCCCAGGACATTGGCTGGTGACAGCTGCAAAGCTTGCAATTGAAGGTGGCAAGATTGCTTTGCAAACTCAATTTGCCTTGTTAAATTATCCGTCGTGAGCGAGGAATAGTCAGTGTATATATGAAATGCCTGCATATGATTGTGCTGTTTGGTTGGTTTTTTCTGTTGTAATTATATTTTGTTAGTGGGAATTGATAGAGAATTGTAAAGATGCAGAAATTGGAATGCAAAGATGATACTCTTTTTGTTTATCTCTACACAGTAGTCTGAATTAAGGCTGAAAGATGTTGTTGTGAAATGCTGCTGATGTTTTCTGTTCATTCTTGGTCTGAAAGGATTCTCCTCGAGAAAACCATGAGTTACCCTTCATGTTACGGACGGAAGACAGCCGGTATGTATCCAGGAATTTTTCTCTTTTCATTTGACACGACCTTGTTTCCCTTGTGGCTAATGTTTGCTTAATCATCTATTGTACATAATAAGTCCTCTGTAAATTCAAAGACATTTAAGAAGTCATTGTTTTTCAGTCATCTTTGTATTATTACTTTTATGGTCTGAGCATCAGTGCCCCCTCATCAAATTTTCCTTCTTCAAGCTATTGTGGTTGCTTCCGTCCACCTACTATCATTGAAGTTTTCAAGTCGTCACCATGTTCAAGGGCCCTATTACTGAATAGAGAGAAAAAATGCGTCTCAAATCAAAGAGAGTATTCTTTCAGTCTTAGCTGTTGGGTATGTAAGCACTTGAGGCTCAAGACTGGTCATATAATGCTTAATAATGACGAAACCCTAAACCCTTGAATCATGGTTCATGCAGGGTTAGGGTTGCATCTCATCCCATAAGGCTGGTTTACCGAGGAGTTCACAATTGCAACTCACCCAGGGAAATCAGCAGGCAATCACTCCAGCAGTAGCAACTAGCAAGCAAAAGAAGCAACGCCAAGGAACACCTTGCACGGGTACGTTTACCTGAAAAACATTTTCCTCATTGGATTGTGACAGTTAACAAATATAGTTCTTTGAGGTTATTCCTAATGGGAATGGTTGCTTCACCTGCTTGCACATTTCCTGAGTTCAAGTTCGGAAATGTTCGGAATTAAAAAAAAAAAAAACCCAATTTCTGATGAAAAATAAGTAGAATTGCTCTTAGATACCATAGTAAATGAAACTTTTCGTAAAATTGTAGACACAGCCATCATATCTCATCATGTGGTCTAAAAATCTCAAAGTTCTTGTCACTATTCTTCCCAAAAAATTCAACTCTTTGGGAGGCCTATCTGTATTCTCACTTATTAGGTTGAATCTCTCAAATATATACAAACGATAACAGAAAAGCAGCAGGGGAATTTAGAGAATTTGGAAAGAGAAAAGAGCAGAAACAAACATTAATTTAAAGCCTTGTGACAGAACATTCTCCATCAAAACATATTGGTAAGTGATATAGGTCAGACGTTAACACAGCCCTTGGCCCAAAACATACACTATATTGTTTCCCAAAGTCAGTAAAGAGCCAACGCCACAGTAAAAACTTGCCATATACAATTAGAATGCTACTGTGTCAACCACAAACGCCATAATTTTGCCCTGTTGGAAACATCATCCTACATAAACAGTGTGTGAGATCCCCCAAACTAGATTGGAGTTGAAGGGGAAGAGGAAAAACTCAAGAAGGTGATGGCCAGTCTTTTCGAATTTCAAAACTGTAATCGATGTTCAAGTAGCATTTTCCATCATCATCTACAAGCTGCACAGGGAGGAAAAGAAAAAGAAATAAAACAGATGAATCAGATGAGTTCCTAAAGATCAACTAGTACTAAGAGAATCCACATATATAGAGCTTACTGGGGCGTACCTTGGTTTTTGCAGAGTAGGAACCCCTTGCAAAAATACCAGAAGGGGTTGTATCTTCTTCCAATTCATATGTATAAGGTTCTTGCTGAGGACTGAAAGTTCCCAGCATTACCTTTCTGTTATCAACTGCCATGAATAAATTTGATGAGAAATCCAGAGGGCCAAATTTTTCAAAAACAGAGCAAATGAAATTGAGAAACTTCAAATTTACCTCTCATCCCAGTCTTCCACACGGTATTGTAATATTTAAGACCAGAAACAATGTTGTTGGAGACAACAAAGGAGAACTTGAGACGATAGCGGGATTCCTCCTTGAGAGCAAAAGCATGGCCCTTTGCATTGGGAACAAATGGAATTGGCAACACCACATTCGTCCTGTTTGGACTCAGGATGGTCAGGCTCTGTACCTGCACTTCTGGTTCTGCATTCTCTGTTTCCATTTTTAACCAGAAAATGGGTACAAGAAACAAAATCAACTTCCAGAATTGAAACACAACAAGAAAAACAGAATAGAATTCTTCCTAGTATAAATAACCAGTGTCTAAGTTGAACTTGTGTTGAATTGGGTTATTAAAGAAAAAACAAATTTGTATAGAACATGAAACCCAATTACTAATGTTCATAAATGGGTTCTTGATCTATGTGCAGAAGAATCCTCGGGGATAGAGATAGATAGAAATAAGGCAATTTACCTCCAACAGCATTGATGTCTACACTACCAAGAAGTTGCTCTTTCCATCTTCTCAGGCTCTCATCATCCTAAAATTTATTTGCATTATCAAAAAACTCGCATTTGAACAATCAATCAGGGGGAAAAAATCTGTAAAAGAAGAAAGAAGAAACAAAAGTTGTCTACTTTAATTTAAAAAACAGAGAGTTTGTTAATTATTATTGATCATCAGACCTTATCCTTCTCGAGTTGTTCTTTAAGGGAGAATTGGGGTCCCGGATCTAGTTCTTCTTTTTCTACTTTAGACTTAACTTCATCATCGCCATCTTCTGGGTCGTCATCATCTCCATCTTCTGAAGAACTATTAGACGAGCAATTGTTTTCTCTCTCAAGTCCCTCTGGATTTTCTTCACTTCCATGGTTGGGGCCACACTTGTTCTCTTCGTTGCTTTTCTCTTCTTCCTTCTCCATTACAGCAGGATTGAAGGGAATGGCCTTGAAGCCAGACAAAGTTCCCATAACCGCTGACATTTTCCTCAAAATCGACCCAAACAGGGAAAGTTAGAAGAAGATTTGGTCTTCGTTCAAAGTCTTGGAACCTTGATTCACGCTGTACTTAGAGAAAATTCACTAAACTTGGTGGGTTTTTTTCTAGTCTATTTGACTTTTGCTTGATTTTGGAGAGAGAGAGACAGTGGGTTAGAATGGGGGACCTTATCTGGAGGAATAGCAGTTAGAAGATTTCTAAAATAAGAGAAACAGAGAGTAACTGCTAAATTTGAGGCAGGTAACGGGCAGTTAACTTTGTCGATCTATTTGGATTATTTTATGGAATTTATTAATCAAATTCAACAAGAATTATGATCTTTTGAGAATTAGGTGATTGGAGCCGTTAGATGTTTCCCGTTCATGAGTTCTAATGAAACGGCTTTTAGAAGATCAGATCATATGAGTTTGAGACGCAACTCTTAGAATTTGAATGTGGTTTCAGGTTTCAGTTTATTGACCGTTGCTACTCCCACTCTTGTGTGTCTTCATTTTTTCCTATTGACCGTTACTGTCCGGTGGTCCTGCGATGGATGGAGACAACCGTTTATTTTGAAAAGTACCTTAAAGAGTGCTTTGTAAATCAAATTTAGAATTTTTTTTTCATGTGGTCATTCCTCTGTTCTTTTCGCCCCTCTCTCTCTCTCTCTTTTTGACCCCCTACTAAAAGGGTACTCTATCAGGGTGAAGATTAAGCTCGCCTTGAACCTGAATGGGGTCTGGGTTGGGGTTTTTAAACATGAAGGTGGGTTAAGGTTGTAAAATGTAAGTCAAAGGTTGGGGATGAGACCTCAAGTCCAACCCAACCCGAGTCTTTGATCACCTCTCTGTTAGGGGAGAACAAATACGATCTTCTGGTGCTTTCCCATCATAAAATAGTAGTGAACCTATCTGTAAATATTAGAAAAAGAAATTAGAAGCAAAAATCTCAGTGGTTTTCATGTGGGCCCCACCCTCTAATTGTGTTGTTCAAAAGCATTAGGAAACCTAAGTTCTAACACTGAATACACTTTGTAAAGATAATAGCTTATAGAGTTTTTTTTATGTGTGGGTCTCTTTAGTGGATAATAAACTAATGTTGGGTCCCTCTAGTGCAATATATTACGTGTGGGTCCCAACCAGACTATTGTCGTTACTTCCGTTAAATATATTGAAATTTCAAACTTAAAGGGACCAAAATACCCTCAGGTTATTCAATACATTGCCACGGTGAACTCAACCTTCTAAAGTCAGCTGATACTAGGGGTGTGGGCTTCATTATATAAGAGTGTTGGAGAAAGACATTTTAATCATAATTACAATTATAAAATAACCTGGAGGGTATTTTAGTCCTTTCAGGTTTGAAATTTAAGTATACTTAACAACATCTAAATGTGTTAGTCTGGTTAGGACCTGCATATGATATATTCTACTAAGATGACCCAACATTAGTTTATGGTTTACACGTAAAACACTCTAGTTTGTATGTAAATTCAAGAGTTTTATAAATAATTTCTTAATATGTTTGATTGTTAGTTGTAAATTTTTCTAGGACGTCTCATTTTCTTTAAATCACATAACTTATAGGTCCAACCTAACACCTGATCCATCTCATTTGAGTGTACTTAATCAGAGGTAGATCATCTTAAGCTAAAGCCGAGAGGATTGGACTTATGTGACAATTTTCAATCCTAAGTTGACTTGGATTAAGTTAAAAGGTCAAAAGGATTAGATTAAGGTAAATAAAAAAACCTAACCATTGTCCACAAGTAGACCTGTAAACGGATTGAATTCGACTCGGGTATACTAATATTCGAATCCAAATCCGATTAGCAAAATCGCTATTCAAATTCAAATCCGAATCCGGTAGAAAGTTAGAGAAGGTATCCGAATTTGAATCCGGAACTTTATCAGATATTCTATTATAATTTGATCCGATTAGTGATTGGTGATTGCCATTTTTAAATTTTTTTTTATTTCTGATTAGCGATTACCTGTTTCCGAATCCGATTATTAGCCCCTCTTTTAGAGAAAAATGTTTAATACTTTACTCTAACAAGATAATTCTGATTTCCGACTATTTGGTTACCGATTACCGGTTTTTGAATTATAATCCCTTTTTAGAGGAAAAAAATGTTGAATACTTTACTCTATCTGATCCGGTAAGCAATTATCCGAATTTGAATTTGGTATCTTAGCGGACGGATATAGATATTTTCCGGTAAGAAAAATTCCGAATACAAACACCCTAAAACTAATATGAATATGAATTCGGAAGCAAATTTTGACTATCCATCTGGTCTATCCACAAGCCTTCCTATAGTCATACATACAAAACATTTTGAAGTTTGAGCTATTATTGATTTAATGTTTCATTATAAAGAATTATCAGATCACGTATAACTTTTTCCTTAGTAATTGCCAATCAGTTATGGGGGAAAAAAATGAAAAAAGAAAAAAGACCAATGCAAACCTAAGCCCCCCACAATAAATTGCCATTTCTATGTCACTCTAAAGTTTTTGGACGTATTGAAATTTTGTGAGCAGTACCTCAAGATCCCTTTTTCACATGCCAAATTTTCGACCATACTTATAATGTTTCATGACAAACTAAAACACTGAAAAATCAAAGAGAGAACATTTAACAATCCGTTGCATAGGCATGCAATACATCAGGCTCATGAGCTGAAATTTCACACGTAGCACGTACAGACAATTCCTTTCTTATATATTAAACAGTCAACATTACCCAACAAACCCTTCAGGTAGAAAAGTAAAAGCCATGCTCATCATCCAGAAAACTCAATACATTCATTGCATGTTCAAAGATCTTTTTGCCTTCAGTGGGAACAACTTCGCACTGAATTTTATTGATATTATAGAGGGGGATCGAGGGAGGATACTAAGTGTGGAACTGAGGCTCAAAACTAAAACCTCAGGGTGAACAAGCTCCTACCACTCCAGCCCATTCGAACTATGCTGTGAGCTGTGGTTGCAAAGCTGTGTACCCCGACATTTTTTATGTGTATGCTGATAAAGTGCTGGCAGTACCCAAATAAAGTGGGTGATCTGACCATTATGCAAATAAAACCCAGAAGGCTCTGATGGCTTTATGTCAAATGAAAGTTAGAACAAACAATGTAGTTCCTCCTATAAAGGCTGTGGTCGTGTCTGAACTATAAATATGTCGGTGCCAACCACACATCCTTCCACATCCTGAGGACAGCCAAACTTCTGCTCAAGGAAGAAACCAACAGCGCAGAGGCGCTGACCGAGCTGTTGGCGGAAAATCGGGTCAACTGTCATTGGCTTCTTGCTGTAGTCTACAGTCAAATGAATTACTTCCCCATCGGCAGGGCCTGAATTGCGCACCAACATCTCCTCACTGAAATTAGCAAATGCTATTGTGCTCACTTTGCCATCAAACTTCCCAGAAGATAACCGCCAAGGAGTACCACGGGTGCCTGATGCCAAAGTTTCCCCAAGTCCAGGAGCAATCTCAGCCTCAACCAGGCTCTTATCATGGTCTGTAGGACTAAGGGTGTGAAGGACAAAGGATAAATCGGGTGATAGCATTTCCTGCACCAGTACAGCCATTACAGCATCTTTCTGTGGCACACCAGCAGCTCGACGACTCAGAACTGCTCTTCTTGTGTACAGTGAAGCCCATACCCTGCCAATAGCATGCCCAAAAACCTCAGGATTTGAGGGGCTGACATTAGGAATTGAGTCATATAGTCCAGCAGCTGACATTCCTGCCAAGTCTTCAACATTAGCACTTGAGCGGACAATCAAGCAAGCATTGGCAGGGAAAATTTCAGTTATGCTCTTTGTGATATTGCTTGAAGGGCGTTGGGCTTTGATCAGTTCTTGCAGCTCAGAGCATGCTTTATCCAATTCTCCGCCTTCCATTTTAGATTCCTCTATCTGTTCTAGAAGTGATTGGTAGGCTTCCATGGATCCACTTTCTTTTAATGCCAACTCCATTGCCCCAAAAGTTATAACTGCTCCTCTAGGTACCCAGAATGAAGCTGGCACCCCTTGGTCACTGTAAACTGCAAGTGAACAACACCAGGTATATAAGAATAGGCACTTGAATAAAAGGTACTGTAATCAATATGATTACAAATGGTTTTCACATCTGCAAGAACCTAGAATCATGATAATTTGAAAAATTGCCACACGATGCCCCATTACTAAAGAGATTGAACTTTGCAGCCTTAAAAGTTTGAAAATGAGAGGCAGTCCCCAAGTTAAAGCTTTTGTGCTAGAAAGCTCAAAAGATCCTCAATGGATGTTGTTTTGCCAATCTACATTTTCAAACTGATTAAACTGAGAACAATATGCATTTTGCTCTTCCAATCAGTGAAGCTTAGAACAAAGCAGCTTTAGTCAATAGCAAACTTAAACAGAAGATTTGCCCATGCTAATATTGCCCAAGAGGCTAGTGTCATTTTCTTTCAAATTTCACAATATACTTATTCCAATCCACTCCAACAAAGACTATATCCATATTGTAACTTTGGTGATATTTGATATGGCAAAATCATCGCTGGGGGAAAATGGGGGGCTCAATGAAGTAGATGGGAATATAGGTGTGTAAGACATGCTCATAAAAATGAAATTTGTTTCTCCCATTAGATTTTGTATGGAAATGAATGAAGTTTGTTTCTTCCAATGGATGGTTAAACCATATTAAATACGTTACTCTCAAGAAAAGGGGGAAAATGTCTATCTTTTTTCTGAAGAAAGACCTGCACACATCTTAAGCTAATAAGGAAAGGGAAACATGAACTACTGAACTCACCAACATATTTAATGCACTGACAGACTGATTAAAAATGATGAAGTGTTTCCCTTTTGATATATTATCGCAAAACGGGAATATGACATTTGACTAAAAAACACAAGGTTCTAGGATTCTAAAACAATAACGTATAAGGCATAAAAACACCAAAGACGGCGGACCTAAAAAAATGAAATCAATGCTTCAGGAGGAAACGACGAATAGGGTGACTAAGAACCTGCATGACATCATTTTTTTTGTTTTTCTATTTCCGTATCTTTTTTGTTTCTAGGAACCAAAGATGATTAGAAATCCACTTATTACTGTCATTTACATTTAACTGCCTGGGAATGAACTACTAACAAAAAGTTGAAGAGAAATAGAGAAAAAGAAGCTTTAATTTTTAACTTCTCCCGTCCAAAAACAAAAGAAAAATGGGAGGGGGGGGGGGAGTTTGCTCTCTAATGAGCACATGATTATTTTGATGGGCAAAGCAGTAATTTTTCACATTGTAAATAAAACGCCATCTCCAAAGCAACTTCAGCCAACCCCACCACTACAAAAACCACCATGAACTCCACCAAATCTATGGGTATTCGATAGCATCTTGAGAATTTATATAAGTTCCAGAAACAAAATTTATTGTATACAACACACTTCTCTTGTTTATACAGCCCAATTCCAGAGAAACAGATTACCATATTACCAGATGTGTTTTTCTCCCCAGAAACTTGGCCCGGTAATAGAAATACAGAGTTAATTCCGAAATAGGAACACAACCCAGAAACAGTAGAATTATCATGAAGGTACTACAACTTCAGACCTGATACTGATGGTTCGTCATGCGCAATGGCTGACAATGATAGTAGGACCAATGAAGGTTGAAGAATACAAAATTAGGCCAACAAGATGTGGGTCATGCTAACAAAAAGGTTAAAGAGTTGAAGATTGAAGAGAGTACCAGGTTAGAGTTTATGGATTTGTTAAAAAAAAAAAAATTATGTAGCTAACCCTGACGATGTTGAGGTATGAAGTGATTATGAACTTTCAGGAAAAGTTGATGGATTATAAATCTTACCTTTTTCAGAAACAGTTGCCAAAGAAGCTAAGCAACCACAAGCAGCAGCCTTTGCGCCAGAAGTGGAAGAATCTGAATTTACAAGTTCTATAACTCCTGCAGTAAAGGTATCCTGAAGGAAAAAAAAAAAAAAAAAAAAAAAAAACTTCAATCAGCAATTTCACAATTGGTATCAAATTCAAAATCAAAAGTCAAGGAGACCATATCGGTTACACAACCTAATCATCATTAAATCAAATCAGGATTTGATGGAGCTCATAAATAAGCCCAGAAACTACCTGACTTGAGAAAGTTGCTTTAACAGAGGACCATGAAGACTGGAGTCCTCGGGATTCTGCTGTGAATGGATTCCCATTTCCTGTTGTATCTACAAAAGAATCATCTTTGCTATTGTTTAACAATGATGTGGATAAATCAACACCGCTTGAGGACGCTTCCAACCTAAGGTTCCACCAACATAATTAACATCGGCATGGATTGAAAGCCATAGATATAGATCATGTGACAAAGTTTGTGTTAAGATGAGGTATATTAAAAAAATTAACCTCACAGATTTGCCATTAAGGTCTCTCATGCCAGCAATTTTATCATCATCTTCACATGTCACAAAAACAACCTTTTCCTATAATAACAAGGCATGATGTGATGACAATTTGATTTTGGCAGAAGATTTCAATAATGTTAGAAGACACAATAAGCACTTACCTGCCGGGCCCTAACACCAAGATGTGACAAGTGAGGCAGCTCCTGTAAGAGCACCACAGCTTTTATATTACTGCCAGCAGCTGTTACCTGCAAAATGTATCAAGTACTATGAGAGTTCTGTATATAAAAGCTGGTTGAGATTCTAGGAAAAAGTGGGCTCGTGGGAGAGAAATATACAGAACCTCCTCGTCTCCATCAGCTTTGTCAACCACAAGGATAACAGGTCCTCTGATGGATGATGGCAATGATCCAGGGACTATTCTCTCAACCTGAAGTAACAGTAACCCAATTTTCTTGCACATTATAACGAACGATGTATAACAATAACAACAACAACAACAACAGGCCTCATCCCTACTAAATGGGGTTGGCTTGCCTTCCAATCAGCTCTATTTGAGGTCATACTAGATACGAGGCCTAAGCCATGCATATCCTTTCTCACCACTTCTCCTAAGGTTATCATAGGTCTGCCCCCAACGCTTCTAGTTCCTTATAGACAACGTATATAACAGTGAAATGAATTAATCAATGATGTCCATGGAAGCTTTAAATTATCATGTTTCACATAACAAGAAAAGCAGATCTTATCAATCAGAATGCATCCTCATAAAGGACAGCGAATAATTTCTGTTTCTTCTCCTCCCACTAGGATGGTTTGTTAGTTAAGCCATTGCAGTTGGCATTTGGTAATTTCTTCAAATGTCATCATGTTCTTGTCTCTGCTGAGATATTTATGACTGTTATCCCAACTATCTACCGTAAGAATGATCCTGTCTCCTGAGATTGAGAATGATTACATGATGAAGAATTTTACTTAGATAATTTGAACTCGAGCATTTTTAAGGTGTTGAGAACGTTTTTCCCCCATTGCTGCTAAAAATTGATGCTTCTTACTTTGTCCATTGGGAATACCTGTACGACAGTACCAACTGCAGCTCCTGGAACAAGAACATCCCAACCTTGAGATCCCACAGTACTTCGTACAGCTTTTAAAAGCAGTGTACAAAGTTTCGAGACCTGAAAGATAACACTGTTTATGACATTTAAAAGTAAAGAAGTTAGAATACAGCCTCTATTTTGAAATATTGACATATAAACAAGATATATCAGTATGTTGTGAGTTACAGAGGTTGAAGAGAGAGAGCTACTTCAACAAGAGTGATCCTTACCCTGCTCGAATCTCAGCTTCAGTATATGTCCTTATGGTGTTCTCTGGAACCCCAAGCCCTTTTCCAAGACTCTGCATTGCCCAGAAAATCCTATATCAGAACTGTTAATTCTTGTTCTTGGATTCAGCTCGGCTAGTTGGATCTAGAACAATAATATTAGGAAACATGATATGACTCAGAACCAGTAGGCAGCAGCACATGTTTCAGTTATTGGATTTGGGGCCATAGACTGGATTTAAGCACTAGGCTAGGAAACTTGTATGGATCCAAAACCCCATTGGGGAGCAGCGCATGACACTAGAAAACTAGGCCCACAAGAACACAATGCTCAGAAATTATGATATTGCAGCATGGACTCTTGCACAGTACATACAGAAAAATATTTCAGCACCAAAATTTGGTCAATTTAAACTCCAACAAGAGGAGAAAATCCATAAACCTGGACTTTCAGAGGGAAAATCTGCAGTAGTACTTCAGAATATTCTTCTGTTAACCTGCGAGCTCTATCAAGAGTAGCTTTGAGCCTCAAAGCCCAAATAATTTTTCCATCCTCACTGCCTGGCCAGAGATAAATAGAGCAAAAGGTGAGAAGCATGCTTACCACTTAAGAGTTTTCCAGAAACTAAGATAGTTAAAAGGTAACTTGAAACACAAATAAGAATCTCAGGTACCTTCTCTCTCAGATAGACCTCTCTGTTTCCAGGCCAGGAGCTCGCTTTCAATAGCATTACATTCCTTTGGCTTCCAACAGGATAGTCCCAACTGACGAATACCAACTACAAGAGCTTGTAGAGGATCACTCCAAGCAGTTACATTTTCTGAATCTGCACTCTGGGCAAGCCAAGATGATCCTCCCATGGCTTCAAGTGCATTGAGGAATCTAGTAGCAGAAAACATGGTCCAAAATCATTTAGTCCCAAGATGTCAGCAATGACAGGCCAGCTAAACAAAGACATTATCATAGTAACTAATTGTCTTAAAGGCAACATGAGACTTAGAGAATTTAACTTTCAATGCCTAACCGCAAACATGTCTCTTATACCAATAACTGTCCTGTCTACCATTTAAGATAATCAATTACAACTATCATTGGAATATGTGGAAAAGTTATGAGAGACTGCATTTTGATATCATGCAGTTGGTTACCAGGTAGCTCCTGTGCCTTGCCTTGCCTTTTTCTTTTTCTTTTTATTTTTTTCCTTTTGGGGGTTGGTTTAATGGGTCTGTTTTGGTTAGGTTTGGTTGGGTTAGGTTAATAGTTCAGGTTTGGTTTGGTTCATAAAACAGTTCTCTACTTCCTTCTTCTTCCTTCAACGACAAACAGTGGTGGATTTGGCGAATAAGGAGACGATGGAGGAGTCGATGGTTGAACAGCTCTTTCCTTCCTTCTTTTAGTCCTGTATGGGGGAAATTTCTTGTTCCTCACAATTCAAGTTAAATCTGATCACCCGAAGCCAATAATCTGTGAATGAATGGGGTTGCAGCGTCGAGTTTTCTTCCCCCATTTTTCATAATCGATCTTTGTCTTTGATGCCATGTTGAGACAATTGATTATGGTAGAATGGCTTGAATTGATCAGTGTGATCCCCAAGCCCTTTATTTATAATAAAGTGGAAAGCGCACTATTACAGAAATACCCTCACTTGGGCTACAAGAAAAAAAAAATTACATGAACCAAAACTCCTAACAAAATTAAACTCCTAATAGAACTCAACCAACAAAAATGCTCCTCTTTCTTTTGAACATAAGTGCTCAGAATGGGTAAATCAAAAGAAACAAAGATATAAGTAATCGAGATCCCTTCCTCATTCCTCTTTTCATGACCATATCTGCCATGTACATCTATCCTTTATGTTATTTCCCAACATGTCTATTTAAATCTCCCCCTATAATAATATTTTCTCCTTGATTGAAACCTTGTGCTATTCCATTCATGAGTGCCTAAAAAAGTTGACTTGCTATTTTATTTGAATCCTAGTTGAGGTGCGTAAGTGCTTATTATATTAGAACCTCTTTCTCCAAGACTCCAAGACAAGTTTAACTGGTATATCCCTGTCTTCAAAGCTTATGACATCTATCACATCATTCATTAAATCTTTATTCACTGATGTGCGTATTCGACTTCTATTACTTTTATCGCCTGTTTAAATAAGTTTAATCTCATCCAACTCCTTATCATAACATATATCAACTATAGACTCTTACATATCCAGGAACACCCTAGATAGCAATTTAATAAGTCATACATAGTTAATATTGAATGTCCACCAAAGCATTTTCATAAGAAAACATAAACCATATAAGAATGGGTAAGTTTTGAATTTAAACTAATTACGTAAGTCGGTATAAGCTCAAGATACCTGCTTAAAAGAACGAAAGAATAATCCTCGAGGCCAATCTCACAAAGACGCCACTGCATAGAATAATTTGTTGAGAAACAAAACCAGAATCCACCTTAGAAACATATTCCACTGTATATGTGATTAGAAAGTACCAAACGTAAGGGAATATGTCATTGGAAGTACTAGATTACAGAAAAATATTACTTTTTGATGAATTGCTATTGCAGTATCAGAAGCGTCATTCTGAAGACCCCCTTCAAGACCATTCAAAAGGACTGCTCTAAGAGATGCCAACGATTGCAATGTTTTCATCAATTGATCAAGGACATCATGTTGTGAAAAATTATTAGACTCTTCCATTTTGTCTAGACTCTGCAAGGTAAAAATAAGAAATAATATTCAGTTCATTTAAAAAAGAAACACATAAAAACGTCTGAAAATCCACAAGCAAATTCAAACTCTAATTGGAGACAGATATGTCGTACGTACTATCGTATCCTTCTTAAAGACTCATCACGACTGAAATGGGGTACTTATAAAGGCTAGGTTGAGCTGAGATCTTGTGAGACTCAAGGTCTTAGTAAGTGCAAGATCTCAGTGAGATATTGTATTTGTTATGGAATCGACTCAAGTCGCATGAGATCTCTTCTCAAGGTCTCAAAAGAATGAGATCTCAGCTAAGGTCTTGCAAGACCTCCAACCATGGACTTAGCTTGGATTTGCAAATGATTCTTTTATGCAACTGTGGAATGATGATTAAGTTGCTATCCGTATTGCTTCACATCCCGTGTTTCATGAAAAAACTAAACACGTCAATTTAGATTGTCACTTTGTTCAGGATAAGCTACAATAAGGATCATTTTTCATAGTCATGCTTGTATAGGAGAACAACTTGCAGTTATATCCACAAAATCCATGGGTAGTAAAAGAATGGATTACATTTGAAACAAGCTGAACATGATCAATATCTATGCTCTATCTTGAGAAGTACTAATAGAGTATAGTGGTTCCAGTCAAGGGTAGTTTAGATATTCAGTTTTACTTGCTTCTTTCTTATTTCCCTATTTTGTTCTTAAGTCATTATATATCAACTAAAGCGGGAGCTCCTACACTATGTTGAAAATTCCCAAGGGCACACAAGCACATTGACTCTCACTATTCTCCTATTTCTTCTCTTCCTCTTTCTCCTTCTCCTTCTTCTTCTTCTTTTTTGTTTTAATCTTATTTTAAATTTACAGTTAAATTGATGTTATCAATTATGAAAAGCCTGCATACATCAAACAGAGTAAATTATCAACAACTGCGACCTTATAAAATCATGACAGAAGTCTGCCCTTAAATGAATTAATGAAACCCAATAAATGTAACACTACCTTCTTGCAGTCCAAAAATAAAGTCAGGGCTGATAAACTCTGTCCGTCCATAGATCCCATGATAGATTCGAGTTGTTCCGCAAGGCTGCATAAGTGCACAACAACAATTAGAAAGTAAGACCAGTGGCTAGTAAGGCCCATGGATTTTATGCTGGTTAAAAGTTTAGTTGATTTGCAGGGAATTGTATACAATTAATAAAAAAGGGGATGGAAAGAAAGTGAAAAGAAGAGGGAACATGATGGCCAACCCTCCCCAGACCTGTGTAAATGAATCATGTACCCTCCTTTGAAGAGATGGATGTGCTGGTTAAAAGTTTGGCTCACTCGCATGGAATTGAGTACTATTGATAAACAAGGGGATACATGGAAAAGAGAGGGTAACAGGATGGGCAACCCTCTCCAGACCTGTGTAAATGAATTGTTGAAGTATATGCAAGTCTGGACTATTTTACTGTTCATGTTACTGTTCACATGAACAGTAAAAACTGTGTTACTATTCACGTGAACAGTAAAAACTGCAAAGTTTCTATTTCTAATGTAGGAGTCTTGTTACATAAGTTTTGGGAGTTTTTAGAAAGCATAGTTTCTATTTTGGTGGTAGTTTCTATTTTTAGAATTTTCTATTTTAGGAGCTAGGAAGTTACTAAAGTTGTAATTTTTTGTTTCCTTTTTCTAAAGGACAATTACTTATCTATCAAGTTGTATTAGATTCATTAGAAGCTATAAATAAAATGGCTCTGTGATTCTAGACTCTTAAGCAAGAATCACGAGCCTCTTCTACTAGTTCTTCATCTCTCTTCTCTTCTTCTTCTTCTCTCTTTTCTTTGTTCAAGTTCAGCTGCTGTTTTGATTATTTAATGCTTGTTTTCTAACATGAATCATGTACCCTCCTTTGAAGATTTGGATGGTGTGGTATAGAAGGACCACGAGCAATGGAGGAAATTAAATTGGTGATATGGATCTCATGGGCATCATGTATTTTCACTAATGTAATATGCACACATAAGGTTTCACCATGCTGATATTTTGCTTCGATCAAACCTGATGGATCTTCCTAACCTTTCTGATCACCTTCTTCTTCTTTGGTAACCTGATTTGCTTAGATAATCCCAATCTCGCCATCTTGAACCTCCAACCCCCCCACCTGCAGATGCCCCACCCCTTCCTCTCACTCGTGGTCATCCTTGTTTTCTGGCCTTGAATTATCCTTTTCTTATGTCCTTCACTTTATTTTCATCCATCTCATCGTCGACGACCCCCTTGCCCTCAGCTTCCCTTGAATATGGTATTTAGCAATGGCAAATCACAAGTAGAAGACCAAGATAAAACTCCTGCGTTCACCTACCAGCGAAGTAGAAGAAAGCCTCTGCTTCCAACGCCGGTGACCGACTCCACCCCAGAAAGCTGGCCCTGCTACCGTCGATGAATTGGAAACCTCCTTTTGCAAGATCGCAACTGCCAAAGAATCGGATGACACCATCACTGCTGACCAACTGAAAAAAATGGTACCACAGAAAGCTGCCTCTGCCACCGTCGACGAATCGAAAGGCTCCTCTAGAGTGAATGTTGCTCCCATAGCCTTTGACGACGCGCCAACCTTCCCCTTGATTGCAAAGATCTCTGAGGATCCCTGCCATCTTCTTGCTACAGAAATGCCTGCTACCACTGTTGAAGCTTGGGAGCCAGCGCCTTCCACAGTGTCCAAGGGTCCTTATTCCTCAGTTGAAAGCCTCCTTGAGTCGTTGCCTCTCTCCCTTGCTTTGCGACATGCGCCTTCCCTCTTCCATGAAACCCCTGCAACTGAAACCACTGACACTCCTCTACCGCCCCACCTTTCTCCTATTTCGGTGAATGAGTTAGCTTTTATCTCCGCCTCCCCCAATACCAATCCTCTCTCCTCTCATGGTAATTACCCACTTCCCATTTTGCCCTCCCCTAATTGCCCCTTACTAAACCCCTTGGCCCATGGGCTTGAGCTCCTCAATTCATGCTCCGCCCTGAACTCGCCCATATCCTCCTTATTGGGCCCCTTGCCCCTTGAGCCCATGCCCTTCAACCCAAACTCCACTGGTGACCCAATCCCTACCATGTTTGATTGAACCCTCCTCTCTCCCCCCTTCGCTTATTCTTGATCGGGCTGAGTGTAGAAGGAATCGCTCTGCTAAGGGGCACAACCCATTCGGTGAAGACTTCTTGGTTGACCTAAAGTCCACCAAGAAAAAGAAGAACAAGAAAAAATCCACAAAATAGTCTCTTAGGCCCTGTTCGGCCCATCTTCTTTGGGCCTTGCCCGTGTTGCATTGTTAGTGCTTTTTAATCTTTGCTTTATTTTGCTTTGTTGTAAGCATGTTGCTTTCTTTTAATACAATTTCTTATTCATCCCCCCCCCCCCCCCCCCCCCCCAAAAAAAAAAAAAAAAATCACAATTATTGTCCAAGGAACTCCCAACCTCCCTTCTCTGTTGAAAGCCTCCCTTACCAAGCAATGGAAGGTCCCTGGCATCGTGAAAACTTTCAGACTGGGCAATGGCCTGTTCCTTTTCTGTTTCCCCTTTGTTGCCAATTTGAACTGAGTCCTCAAGGGAGCTCCCTGGTTAGTTGGCTCCAAACCGATCTTTCTCCAACCTTGGGAGTGATCCTCTCAGCTCCACACAATAGAATTTGATTCCCGGGCTAGAACACTGATTGCCTTAGTAGAATTTCTTCTGCTATTGGTTTTCTCCTGAGAACTGAGTCTTGCACTTTGAAGATGGAAAGACTATCTTTTACTCAAATATACGTGGAAGTTCCTGCATCGAACCTCTTCCTATTGAGATCAACATTATCGATGATGGACTCACCTTTGACCAACCTTTGAAATTTGGTTAGGTCCCTCCGTAGTGCACTCTGTGCTCTTCTTTTGGTCATACCACCATCTGTTGCAAGTTTGTCTTCTCAAACTCTGCAAGATCGCTGCCCCCAACCATTGTTGCTTCCCATGACGCCACTACCATTGCCGCTGTGCTGCCTGCTTCAGTCGTTGCTACATCTCAAGCTCTGCCATCCGTTGTTTGCTGTTGCAACTCAAGCTCTGCCATCCGTTGTCTGCTGTTGCAACTCAAGCTTTGCCATCCTCCATTGCTTCAACTTCATATCTACTGCCTTCACTCGTTGCTCTGCATGTGTCATTGCCTGTCACAGGATGCCCTAGCTCCTCCTTATATCCCCATAGTTTGTATGCTCCTAGTTGTGGTAGAAGATCTACAGTCCCAAACACTGCTAAGTAACTTCTGACTAAGCTTTTTCTTCCATCTCTATAGCCCCTATCAGCCGCAACCACTATTGATGTTGTACTTGTTCCTGCAACCACTGTTGACATCGCACCTATCACTACCACCTCAGTTCCTACTGTTCACAAACCTCTGATCACTCTCTGCACTGTGTCCCCTCTCGCTTACCTATCACTTTGTACCGACCCTTTTTAGGCCATTCCACTTCTACCCTTTTGGGCCCAGCACTCTCCATTTTGTTATTCTTAGCTCTTGCTACCCAAGTCCATCTCTCGTGCCCCATTTAAAACAAACTAGCCAATTTACCTCTTCCTCTTATCTCCTGCATAGTTGTGGGCCGAACATTAACCACAACCCCCTAGGGCCTATAACTCCTTACTTAGCCCCGACCAACCCACTGTGCCCTTGAACCTAGTACCTAACCCATTTACACCCTCCCCCCCCTTTGCCTCCCCTTCGCCCCCTCCCACACTCCTCAATCCCTTACCTAGATGGTCTCCTAACCACCCTCCCCCGGCTCAATCCTGGGGCCCACCCTCCCCTCTCTCCCTTAGGTCTAACTCCTCTACTAACTGAAATATTTTTTAGATGCCCTCACCCTTTTTGGACTGCTTGAGTGAGACTCGGTCCCCAGACCTCCCCACCCCTATAGAAGGTAAGCCATTCTCCTCTCTCTTATTGCACGGTGTGACCCTACCTACAATCAACGAATGGTTTTCGTGTCCGACACTGTACCCCTGCCACATCCTCTCCATGTCTAATTCGGTATTGGTTTGAAACATTAGAGGTCTCAATTCCCTAGCTAACAAGCCGATGTCAAAGCGGCAATTTCCTCTTCAAAGACCTCCCTCTGCGGCCTTCGTGGAACCCATGTTTAACACAATAATACCCATATCATTGCCTCTACTATCACACCATCCTGGTCCCTCCTCTCCAATTATAATCACTCCCCCAATGGTCGCATTTAGATCATTTAGGACCCTGTGAAATTCCAATATCCTCCACCTTCTCCTCTTCCCCAATTCTCCATATTCCTATTTCCCTTTTCTCCTCTAGCCAATTCTACCTGTCTATCATGTATGCTTTCAGCTATCCCCCTACCTATTTTCCCCTCTGGGAGGATCTTACTTCCCTCTACTTTTCAGTTTGTTCCCCTCTTAGGTGCATTGGTGGTGAATTTAATGCAGTCAGATTCAGCAAGAAAATTGCTGGCCTCTCCCTTGACCACAATATGGTGGATGCTTTCAACACTTTTATTGAGAACATAGTTGAGACTAATCTCTGTTGGTCTGACCCCCTCGTCACCTGCACAATCATTGTTTTGGTTCCGATTGGATTGTCTCCAAACTTGTTAGGGTCCTCGCCAATGAAGCATGGGTCTCCCTCTTCCCTTCCTTCTATGCTAATTCCTTTCCCTAAGTCTCTTGTTTCACTCCCCTTGTCACCTTCACATCCAAACCTCCTCCTCCTTTGGCCCTAAACCCTTTAAGTTCTTTAACATGTGGACTTCTAATTTCTCTTTTCTTCCTACGGTCCAAATGGCTTGGGTCAAGCCAGTCCACAACCACTCTTTCCTTCTTGTTGCTTTAACTAGGAGACTCCGGAATTCAGAACTTGCACTCAAATCCTTAAACTCTTCCTCCTTTGGGAATATCTCTTCCCTTGTCCCATTTTGCTACTTTAACCTTGCTCATGCTCAATCCCTCCTCTAGTTCAACCCATTGATCCTTCCCTTACTGAAGAAGAAAAATCCATCTCTTTGGAGCTGATCACTCTCAGCTCCTAAGATAGTTAGAAGTCTAGGATCAAGTGACTTCAGCTTGGAGACTCTAACTCCACTTTCCACTGCTCGCTCAAAGCTTGTCTCAACTACCACTCCATCCATACCATTGAGAGCATTAAGAGAGAAGTGGTTTCCTTCTTCTCTTCTCTGCTGGCCCCCCTTCCCTCCCTACCTACTTTGCCATCCCCCTAAATCTCATTAACAAGTTTGTCTGCCCTCTCTACTTTACTTGCTTCAAGCCGTTCTTTCAAAGCTAAGATTCTCTTTGCTATCAACTCTCACAGGGCTAACTATGCTCTTGGGCAGGATGGTTTAAGTATGGGCTTCTTCAAAGCCTCATGCAGTTTCATCAAAGACCTCATCAATGCCATTCGCAATTTCTTCCTCAACCTTTCCTAGATCTATACCTTTAACAAAACTTTTCTTTATCTCATCCCCAAGAAACCTGGTGCCGCCTCAGTTGGGGATTTTCGGGCTATTTCCCTTTGCAACCTCCACTATAAGTTTATTGCCAAGATCCTTGCCAATCGCATCCATTAAATCGTCTAGTCTCTTGTTAGCCAAAACCAATCCGCTTTCATCTTGGGTCCTATTGCTGATAACATCTTCCTTTGTGCCAAGATTGCATGGGGGTTTGACAGCTCGTCGCACTCTCCATGGTGTTTATAAAAGTCAAGCTTCACAAAAATTTTGATTCTCTCTGATGGGACTTCATCCTTGATGTCCTACACCTCATGGGATGCCCTCCCTCCTTTATCTATTGAGTCGAAGCTTACATCTCCACTCCTTTCTTCTCCATCATCACTAATGGCTCTCCAGAGGATTCCCTTCTCGTGGTGGTATTTGCCAAGGTTGCCCTTTCTATCTTATCTCTCTTACACTTGAAATCCTCTCTCATATCATCTAATCCAAAATGGATGAGCACCTCATCTCTCCCATTCCCTAGTGTAAGAATCTCAACCTCTCTCATCTTGCTTTTGTTGATGATCCCATGGTCTTTCCCAAATTCTTTCACTCCATATCCTCCATCCTTTCCCTTCTCTCTACCTCTTTGAGTCTCTCTTTAGACTTCAAGTTAACCTAGAAAAGCCCCTCTTCATCCTAGCTGGTGTCTTTGATACTACCAAAGCATCCCTTATCCAGCTCAACGGCATCTCCCTTGACTCATTAACCATCATTGCTCACCGTTGCTTGACTAATCCATAAGAAATTCCAACTCTAGAAAGGCAAGCTTCTCCCCTTTGTTGGTAGGACTATTCGGATTCAACCCGTCCTTTAGTCCTCCTACCACTATTGGTTTGGCATCTTTTCTATTTCTAGAGCCACAATTAGAGCTGTGGAATTCCTCTTTCGTGCCTTCCTCTGGAAAGTCTAAGAGTCCTTCTATTTTCTCCACTACCTTAGTCAAGCTTTTGTTTGCCTCCCTAAATCTGAATATGGCCTTAGGTTTCATAGTATTTGTGATTACAATATCACTAGCCTCCTGAAACTCATTTGGAAAGTTTCCATCTACCATGACTCCATGTGGGTCAAGTGGGTTCACTACTACCTTCTAAAATATGATTCTATTTGGACTGCTCCCTTGCCCCTTAACCCTTCTTGGGTCTGAGGTAACTCCTTCTACTAAGGCCACTTGTCCTCTCTACCATTACCATTTAGGATGTAGACTTCACCTCCACCTCCTTTTTGGCTTGAGCCTTGGCAGCCTTTGAGTATCCTCTTCAATCTCCTTGGTCCACGCAAAGCCTATGTGTCTGCATCCTGAGATCCTTTATGCTCTATGATTTTATCTCCGGGGTTGCTTGGGTTCCCCCCTTCTCGCTTCCTTTCTTTGAGTATCACTCAAGAGTGGTCCAATCTCCCCCCCCCCCTCTCATGATAGAACCATCTAGGTCCCCTCCCATATTGGCTTCTTTTCCACTTCCTCTGCCTGGAACCTTATCCACCCCCCTCGACATTAATAACCTAGTACCCTCAGGTCTAAAAGGGCCACATCCCCCACCACTCTCTCATAGTCTGGAGCTCAATCTTTTTACTGAGAATTTTTAAGTTGTTTTGTTTCACTCATATAACTATCTACTTAAGTTCATTAACTAGAATGATTAATAAAAAATAAATAAATAAAATTATTTAGTCAATACATTCAACTTCTTTACCAGAACTAGAAAGCAAAGTCAAAGTTCAAATAAAGATGAAGCTACAGTGTTAAAGAGCTAAAAGGAAAATGCTAAGCATTTCATTTATTGAGCCGTCTCTAAACCCCCTTCTTTGTCTTATTTTGTATCTATTTTGATTCCTCTTTTTTATCCAATTGTTGAGACCATTGAAAATGAATGGTGTTTTCTTGTTCATGGATCCAAACCTTTTAACCATTACCTTCTCACCAAATACTTTCTAATGTATAATCACCTTCCAGTTAACCCCAACTACATCCTTTGTTAGAATGGCCTAAAAGACATTAACCATCTCTTCCTTTCTTGCCTCTTCTCTTGTTCTATCTAGGGGAAGGCTATTGCTTCTATATAGTGCCACTCTAAACATTCCTTTTGGGTTTCCTGGGGATTGGTCATTGCTTTTGATATCCTTTTTTGGCATGTCTATCTGTGACTTACTTGGTAATGGTGTTACTATTTCTCACCAGTGGTGGTAACAGAAACTTAAAAGATTGACGTCCAACTCCAGATCTCTTCATTCGATTGGAAAGCTATCTGCTTTGATGCTTCTGGTAGACTTCAGATATTCCCCCCAGTTCCATATACCCCAAGGAACAGGTTGATTGTTGTTACCTGGGGTCTTGGCTTAACTTTATTGCTAGCAAGCCTGTTGAGGTGAGTTTTTCTCATCCCCCCCCCCCCCCCCACACACACTCTTATTGGCCAATTTTGGCTACGCTCTGGTTCTCTCTCCAGGACCAAGGCTCTCTTTGTACTTTCTGCCTCCCCATTGGGCCTTTTGGTAATGAAATTCTTTTTTCATCCGCGGAGGGGAGCTTCATCATGCCCCCAAAAAACTAGGGTTTACCTTGACACTTTGACTGCAAAAAAAGATGGTTAACTATGGTAGTGATTTATTTTTACAATGTTTGCATTAGTAGCTTTTGTGCTTCTAAACAATGGATAGCTGCCCTGCAAATCCCAGGCCCAGAAGCTGGAGAAAGGTTGTCAAGTTGGCAGCCGAGTTCCAAACTTTCCCAGCTTTCCATTTGAATCCTGCTTTTTTTCTCAAATTCAATAGTAAGTTCCAAGGGCAAGATGAATTAAATTGCAAGGCCATGCGTAGAATGGAAATGAGAAGACTGTAACATCACAGATGATAGCAGTTCATTGGGAGAGAAAAATGCAGACACATGTTCCTTTAGGTAGACTGTAGAACATAACTACCACTGAGTAGTAAATAGGGATAACACCCAAAACATTGTAATCAAATCCAAAATCTTGGGCCCTAGAGAAAAATTTCACGAGCAAACATATCTAAAGGAATCTTTGTTAGCTAAAGTAAGAAACTACAAGGATGCTTGAGTGTGAAAATTTTACATGTCAATATTTCATTAAGTAGCATATACGAACCTTATTGAACTACTAATTCATCTAACCACTCTCATTAACTCTACACTAAAGCCAGGACAGTAACATGTAAATGATGGGAATAAGGGTCAGATACAGCTCACCTTCCAGCATTGAAGAAATCCTTGAGCTCATTAAAAAAAATCTTGAATTGTTCCACGAAAGCGTCATTGTACTTGCCAGGGTTTTTGGTGATTCTTGCAAGCATTGCCTCTGTAGCTATCAAATCTTCCGGGCCAGCATTACGGTGGAGCTTGTTTTGTATTGTATGCTTGATTTCTAGCTGGAAAATTACACCAAAAAGTTAACTGACAATTCACAAAGACTACTTACCAGAATAACAGATATCATCAAACACTCCATTAGCTTTAACCTTGAGATCATGAGGGATGTCATTCCGATGAGCAATATCTCTTATTCGAGTAAGTGGAACAGATGCAGTGAATTCTGACTTGAATGATGGTAAACAAGGATGAATCTTCCGAATGACAAGAGCTTCCTGCAAATAATGTAACAGAATAGACTTGGTTACAGAAAAAAAGGCTGAACAGCATTTGAGCACTAACAACATAAATTTTTTTGAATAGAATCTGTTAACAGTGGAACACCTTTAAAAAGGAAAAGAAAACAAACAAACACTCACTGGATGGCACACCAAGTTGTGCCATGCAGCAGATCAAATGGGGATGAAATTTTGCACGATGTTAGATCTCAAAGTTTCTCATTCACATATAAGTTTCAGCATAGACAGAGTTGATAAGTTGCACTAGATAAAAGAGTAGGACTACCGAGAATATGTATGGACTACATAGAAGGGGCATATGATTGAACTTTGTGTCTGATTGGTGACATGGGGCAGTATACAACAGTGGGAACTTTAAATTGCCACCCCATCCTCCATATAGCACGAAGGAAAGCTTTAATTCAAGATGATTAGAAGTAGAATTTTCTATACCAGCATTGCAATAAAAATGGATATTACAACTGACAAGCTGAGATTACCATGGTCAAATCAACGGTTAAAAGCTATTAACATAAATTGATGTTCCCCTAACTCAATAGCTTGAGCTTTAGGATAGTATGAGAACCAAGAGCTAGGGTGTTCAATCCCTGCTAACTGCAAAGCATTTGTGCTCTGTGTTGTTGTGTCCTTATGCCTTGTACACTGCCACATGATGACACCACCACATGAGTATGTCACAGGGGGCGTTGATACGTGTTGTTGTTTCCTTAACAGATTGAGCTCTTAGGATAAGCAGTTGTAACAACAGATATTTGAAGTAAAAAAAGAGAAGATAAAAGGAATTACAGAGGACACCTGAAATTGTCCTTTTCATTGTGCTACAAAGAAGAAGTAATACAGTTGATGTAAACTACTTTTCATTGTGCTACAAAGAAGAAGTAATACAGTTGATGTAAACTATGGTCTTCATGAAAAAAAAATTCAACTTACAAGAGGTGAAGCATCTTCCATGTAAGAAATTCTTTCAAGTTCACGAAAGATGAGCCTTGAGATCTCGGCATGCTTGTTTGGTCTATGATGACCTCCACCTTCAAAGCATGGAATCTGTCCTGTGTTTATCCACTATAGGAAAACCAGGAGTGTGGAATGTAAGGACCACAAGGAATTGATATAAACAACCAATTTAGATGAATAGAAAATCATGACAGAGAAAACCTTCAGATATATTGCAGAATATATGAGAGCTTCTAAGCGATCTCCATTTTCCCGGCTTCCTTCAAGCAGCTCACGTACAACTTCTAACTGCGACAACAACAGAAGCATAAGAAGGCCTTGTAGGGTGTCTTGTCGACACAGGATTTACTTCATCTCTACTCATAAAAGAAAATCCAAAAGAAGGAAATAATATATGAAAAAGCATAATGTTAGGACGCCAAGATTATGCCATGTGGAGGAGAGAGAATTTGTTAGGATTAGTTGGGGGTAATAAATATGGGAGAATTGAGAGGAGAGGGGATCGATTGTGATCTGAGTGTGTTTGGGGCAGCCTTTGGCTGAGGGCACTGTGAGGTGTTGGGGGTGACTAGCGCCATTAAAACCAGTTCTATCTTGTGAATTCAGTTGTTTTGATATTTATTTTGACATCGAATTAGGGGGTTCTTATCACATAACAATAAGTATGACTTTTTTAAGTACATGAACTATCGAATTACTAAGGACTCATGGGAAGATACAGAGATAGCAAGAAGGAATTCCGTATGGTCTATATAAAGCCCAGTGCTGAAGGCCTCCACACAACTAGAGACCAAAGGGTCATTTTCCCTACGCAGCATTACCCTAGCAATTTTTGCTTATAGGCTGTTTCAAGTAGATATGCGGATGTAACTAAAGCTATGTATGAGAGAGTGTGAGTAGTTGAGATCGACAGGAGGGCAAGGCAAAGAATTGCCAAGGGTGATAGGGATACATCAGGAATAAGCCCTAAGCCTTTATATGACAACCTAACCAAGAGTGTCCAAGATGAAATCCCAGTGGAGTAAGCTCTTCACTGATGATATAGTTTTTGGTTGCAGGGCCACTGGGTCAACTGTTGAGTTGTCCAATGTCCTCCAGGGTTACCTATTACCTAGAAGCAGGCTGTAAAGACACTTCCAGTTATGCTTGAGTGTAACAGATCATTTCCACTCCCAGTCACGTTAAAGAGAAGCCTATTGCTCATGAAATGTTGTTGAGGGGTTGAGTTTGATCCAGTCAGAGAGAGGAGCATTACCAAGTGACAGAGACAAGTGATTGTCAAGCTAAATTAAGAACAATCAAACTCCAAATAACTCAATCATAAACTAGCTAAATTAAGAACAATCTAACTCCAAAAAACTCAATCATAAACTAGGACAGAATTAGAATGTTAGGATTTTAAACAAAGGCTGCAAATTCTAAAAAAGTTGGAGTTGTTTGAAGGTTGTAAGAAACACTACTGTGTCATAAGATTCAGCTGACATGACAGTGAAATATGATCCAAACACCACATTAGTAACTAGATGGCTGCAGCCACACTAGCCAATAGAATAGCTCCAAAGTTGGAACGGATGGAAGGTGTGTAGTGTGGCAGATACGCCGTGGTGTAAATCTGATGATGGGAATTCAAGTTATGAAGATGGCTGATAGTGGTTATGCCTGTACCTTTTGCCACCAATTCCTGGCACTCCGATCACCTTCAACTAACTTTAATGCCAACCCTTTAAGACCTTCAGTGTTCCATGACCTGTCCGACTCTCTGTCTCCATGCACATTAGAACGCATAAACGATGCTTCCCTCCCTTGCCACTGCTTGACGAAAGGGCTTCCCTCTCCTCCAGACACAGGAGCAGAATCAACAAATACAGAAGAAGAACCATTGCTACTCGTACCCTCTCCTCCTTCCCTTTCACCCACCAAATCCAAAGGCAATAAATTCACACCCTCTCCAGTCATATTCCAGTGACATGACATCTCCAAAACGCCTTCTTTGGGCAGCTTCAGTACACGATTATCACCATTTTCCCAAATCGTAGTCTTATTGTCCTTCCCCAGTATCAGGAATTTGAATTCAACTGATTGATCCCCTTTCAACTCCACGTCACATACCCATCCATTCTCCGTCCATTTCATCTTCAATTTCTTTTTCCATGAACCCAATTCCTTGGTCGAACCTAATATGGCAACGTGCTCACCAAACTGAACTTGGTGGTTCAAGCGAACACAAAGCCGCACTTTTCCTCGTCCAGCTGTCGACGCCACCATTGTATTCTTTTCTTCTTCTTCAGTGCTGCCAAATCCATAAGTCCCTCTGTTAGCAGATACCTTACATCAAAACACGAATAAAGAGACAAAAGCCGGAAGAATCGAAAGCAGAGTAGGAAGGAAGGAACTGCATTACCTCTGGGAGGAAACACGGCAAACTATTCGACATGAGGGTCTTTGGAGAGATCGAGATTTGACAAAGGATGAATCGTGAGGAAGTGAGAATCGACGTTTGTGAATGGAGATGCTGGGGAGCTTATTTCGCCACTGGTGAAGGTGTTGCAGCTGAAACCGCTCATCTTTGCAGGTATAACAGTGGAGCAGACGAAGAGAAGCCATAGTATTGTTAATCCTTGCTCCAAGGATAGGACAAGCAGAGATCTTTTAATCCACAACTGAGAAGAAAATGATCGCTTTTCTTTTTCTTCTTTTTGGTATGGAAGAGGATCGCTTGATACAGAGGAGAGTATGAGACTTGAGTGAAACAGCTAGCTGAATAATGCTTAAGAGAGGAGATCCTTACGGGGGAATGAGTCAGATGCGCTTCTATCGCCACGTGGAAGGACCGCGACGTATATGGACAAGTTTCCGAGATTTCGGATCTTCTGAACGGGTTTCATTTTAGTTGCATTTCATTTATGGGAGATTGGGTGGAGGTCCTTATCGAGCATGTCCAATTCAAAGCAAGTCAGGACCAAAGATATTTTTCATATTCAAACAGATATTTAGTCAGCTTTCTTGTCAATCAAACTCGAAACTATTTGCAGGTTTTTTTTTCCAGTTTTGACGAGGATTTCGACCGCCCATTTTTATTAAAGTATAAAAATACACATTTTGAAAATGGGCTATCAAAATCTAAATCTCCAGTAAGATTTCAATCTCGACCGTTCCCCTCAGGTGCTGCGCGCATTAATCATGCTGCACCCAAACAATTTCCGTTTTGATAAAAAAACCTTATCAATGATTGAAACGAAGAATGCTAATATAATTGATTGAGTACCTTATAGGCCATACCGATAGAGATTCTACCAGATTATTACAAAATGTCTAATTCTTTCACTGAGGTATTGATATTTATCCCAAAAAAAAAAAAAAAACTCTTCGTATATTATGTGTGATAATTTTTTCTTATTCAGGGAAAATTAGGGTAAATTTGGCCAAACTCTAAAGATAAATCTTTCAGATCTTAAGTCAACCGCGAACTAGACCTAAGACGAACTGAGGAGACTCAAGGTTGAATTAGGAGTCTGTAAGTCGTACTAATCTGTATTCTGTTGCACCCTACCCAGAAAATGCATCAATAGAACTTTTCTGATTTCCATCTGAATTGGTGAAGATGAGGGGTGTTAAACGCCTATCATGAATCAATAGAACTGACCAAAACCCATCGAACCAATCCTTGTAAGCTCGTTTTGAGCTGTTATATAACGAGACCAACTGGAAATGGAATCACACAAGACCAGCTAATATCGAAATTGAAAACCAAACGCAAGCAAACCGGAAGAACAGAGGATAAATTATGAGATTCTACTTGTCTCGAAACAATTTGCGAGGGTAATTTTATCATATAGCACACCCAATCACACAAAACCGGTTGATCCTTTGAGGCTCTTCAGAGATTTCCAGAATCATTTGGAAAGCACAAAGCCGCAATGCTCTTCCACCTCCATTTCCAGCATCCCAAATTGGAAATGCACACCGTATTCACAATGCCAGAGACAGTTAGCATTACGATCTTTCAAATCTCTCTTGCATATTTACTGGAACCCGGAATCAGAGCAGAAACCCTGTATACTGTACACAGCCCATTGCAATAAAACGATCAAATGCTACCATGACTTCTACACCATGGAGCAACCCAGTTAACAGAACCCAGAAAGCAGCAACAAGGTGAAGGGAACTTTCCATGTATAGACCTTTAAGAGATACCTGTTCCATAAGATATAACATTTTTCACATCGAAGTAAAATCATTGTGCAAGGTTAAGGATTGTAAGAATTCTAAGACATGGAAAAACCATTAAGAAAAATAACTACCTTGCTCAAGGTACCACCTACAAGGTAACATTAAATATTTGGTTCAAGATTTTCAATCCCAACGAGGGTTGAATTAACACAAGAAGATAAATTAAACATGTCCCGAAGCCAAGTCATGAAAATACAGTAGACAGGAGAATAAACTCAAGAAGCTTCAGCAACTGGTTGGGTCACTCCATACTTCACCAACAATTTACTAAGGGACTCTGGTGGGCAGACCTCATACTTCACCTTCCCAGAACTGGAGAGAAAGACCTCAGCTAGTTCAAGCTTGTCTGATGTAAGGCTTGTGCTGTCCATGGTCTTACTAAGCACCTTCAATGCAAGCTGAACAGCTTCTTCCCTGGTGATTTCTTCCTTGTAATCCTGCTTAAGCATTGACTGTGCAGCCTGATTGTTTGCCCCAATTGCAGCCGCCTTCCAACCAGCATAATTGCCGCTAGGATCGCTCATGTAGAGCTGGAAGCCATAGTTCTTATCCCAACCTGCAAACAGAAATGAGACACCGAATGGACGGAGGCCACCAAACTGTGTATAGCCTTGTTTGGTATCACAGAGAGATTGAACCAACTGTTCAACTGGCATCGGCTCCTGGTAAGCATAGGTATAGCGCTGGGCTTGGACTCTGGCAGTGTTAATTAAAATGTTGGCATCGGACATTATACCAGCCACAGCACAGGCAACATGATCATCGATCTTGTACATCTTCTCGGTGGACTTGGATGTTTGGAGCAGTTTAGAAGTCACCCTCTTTTCCCCAACAAGGACAACTCCATCTTTTGATAAAATCCCAATAGCAGTTCCCGCATTCCCAATGGCTTCTATCGCATACTCCACCTGGTAAAGGCGACCTTCCGGGGAGAAGATTGTCGTACGGCTGTCATACCTCCGAGACATTTTCTGGAATTACTCTGAAAACAGATGACACACTGTATTAGTACTTGATGAAAGATAAACATACATCAGAGTACGAAAGGAGAAGTGGGTGAATTAATTATGGAAGTAACAATGAACATGCAAGGGATTCCTAGAATCTATGAACTTGGATTAGGTGAAGTCTACCTTGAAAAGGGGTCATCCTAGATTTTCTATGTGCAGTTATTAAACTTTTTGACTTCCTAATTACTTCTCATTTCCTAGAGTCAAAATAATTGGAAAATTTATTACCAAAGGAGAAGTGGGTGAATTAATTATGGAAGTAACAATGAACATGCAAGGGATTCCTAGAATCTATGAACTTGGATTATGTGAAGTCTACCTTGAAAAGGGGTCATCCTAGATTTTCTATGTGCAGTTATTAAACTTTTTGACTTCCTAATTACTTCTCATTTTCCTAGAGT
This sequence comes from Hakea prostrata, assembly GCF_041222555.1. Lineage (NCBI taxonomy): Eukaryota > Viridiplantae > Streptophyta > Magnoliopsida > Proteales > Proteaceae > Hakea > Hakea prostrata. The sequence continues at coordinate 18,101,291 of NC_142606.1, forward strand.
CAAAATAATTGGAAAATTTATTACCAAGAGTCAAGCTAGTTGGAAATTCAGGAGTCTAAGAGAGTCTATAAATTGTGATGTGATCGTTGAAGGAAATCAATCAGAAAATTCTGTTTTGAGCTTTCTCAAATTTCTCTCTCTTTGTTGTGGATTCAAGCCTTTCTTAGTCGAAACTGGTGTTCTTCTCCTATTATTCATGCCACCGCTACATTAGCACTCCACCTCTGATAGTATAAAAAACAAATGAATGGACATCAAAACACAGATACAGAATTACTGAAATTACCATCAAAGGGTTCACTATAATAAGAACGCTAAACCACTAGCACTTCAGTGAGAGAGTTGCTACAAAAACATGAAAGAAACTGAAGACTGAAATCACCTATCGCCCCATGGTTCTTTTGGTCTCCACATGCAGCATAGTGTTTTTTAATTGTAAACAAAAGCCAAAAGAAGTTGGGAGACATGCAGAAGATTCTTCAACATAACTAAAACCTAAAAGAAATTGCAGACATCCATTTATCCCATCATTCCTGCCAGGCTTGTTCACCATAGTGCCACTTCGAAACATACAAAGTTACCTATCCTTGCCCCCCCTCCCCCCAACAAATAAATTCCCAAAATAAAAAATAAACCATAGTGCCACCACGTGTTGAAGTTCCATGCCTTCTTCAAACACTCAAAATCTTATTCCCATATTCTCTTCAATAAAATTAACAACAAAACAAAAGGTTTATGGTAAGTACCAAACTCTAGGGCATGGAGATAAAAGGGGATATCTTGCTATAACCCTGAAACAAGATGCTGTTTGTAAAACAACCCCATTCCCCATCCTGCCATTGCAGAAGTGCAGCTCTTGCTAGCTACCATAGTTGGTTAGTGAACCAAAGCAACTAATAAGAAATGCTAATGTGGTTTCCCAATTAGCTCCACATGCCCCCCAAAAAAAAAACTGCCCTAAGCTGCAAACTTGATTAATGGTCATACAATAACATCTAAGTTCAATCTTCATGGACTACTTAATATACAAATGAAAATTAAAACACATGAATCATGCCTCCATGTCCCATGTAGGACACAACCATGCATTTTTGTCAAAGAATTAAGCAACCGAAGGCAATGTAGGGCCTTCCTAAGCACTAGGCAACACGGCGGCCACTAGGTGATGCCTAGGCAACCTACACTCCCTACTTTTTTCTTTTCCCCCCTTTTTGAAAAAAGAAGGCCATTATATAAAGTAAGACTGGTATACAATAGCCAAATAGAAAACTATTTGGAAGGGTTATAACAAGTAAAGAGCTCCCCATACTCTATCATAGATATACGCCTAAATGCTACCCCTTGCTTCATTGCATCTCCAAGAAACTGTCTGACACAACATCTTTACATTCTTTTTTCAGCCACACTCCAAGTAGCAGCAGATGTACCAAATTTCAGCTTCATTTAACATGATCTCAGTCAAGCAGCCCATAACAACAATAAAAGTCTTACCATCTGGTAGAACAAGGACCAATGAAATAACAAACAGGGAAAAAGAAAAACAGATTAAAGATGACACAGAGACTTAATGTGATTCACACACCAACATGATGTGCTACAACCGTGGGCAAACTTGAAGATGCTCTCACTGTGACATGGAAAAAGATTACATCTCCCATTACTTATGCATCTAATGGGAACTACTCTCAGTAGATCCTAGATATTTATCCTGCAATTATTATCGGCAAATTGGATCTCACCAAACTGAGAAGAAATTTATTTAGCTTTAGCTGCAACCATTAACTTTTGCAACCCTACATATCAGAACAGATCTGCAAAGAGTGCATTGATGAAAAAAATGAATTCCACATACATGCGAACACACTTGAACAACCATTTCTCCAATGGCTTCTGGATGCATTATAGAGTCAATAATGGGATACTAATTTGGTTAACGTGCAATTAGAGGCACTGATTAGTTCATTGCGAACTGGTTCTGCCAAAAAAATAATAATAATTTTCGATCCTTAATTCCTCTTTCATTTGTCTATGGTATGATATCTAGAATAACCGGATTATCATGCTCAAGATTATGTTGGATTACATAAAACAACTTACGGAAACAGCGTGGAAACAACATAGGATCACTTCCTTGTAAAATAGGTTTTCTGCCCTTCCATTGACCTATTTCGTTTTTAGAATCAAATGACTTCTCACCCTGACCCCAGCTTAATAATTTGTACCGGAAATCAAGCCTGAATCCCGAGTAAAGAGACACGAGAAGAAAGAAAGAGAGTGATAGAGAATAACAGAGTTTACCTCCTGTGTAGCTGGTGTTGCACGACTGAATCGTCGTCAGAAGGGCAGGGAGCTTCAAAGAATCGTCACTTGAAGGGTCGAACACTCGCTATCGGTTCCGTTTCTTCTCTCTATGAGAAGTTCGAAGATGAAAGGGAAAATAAAGTATAACGCCTGGGGGTAATAATGTAAAATGGCATTTGCGCTTAAGTCGTTTACTTGGAACATAAGTTAGCATTCTCCCCATATTTTGTGTGTTTGGCACTTTGGGGTTCACTGGAGTTTTGATTCATTTTATTGGAATTCATAGGCAGGCTTCTCCTGTACTCATATCAGGTACATTTCTTACGGATTTTTATTTGCAGCTGCTGCTGGAAGCAGCCGACGGTCGAGATTTGACCACATCCTTTTAACGGTTCAGATTAAAAACTCAAGGGTTTATATAAAAATATCACTTTTTCTTTTGCATTTTAAGGGTTTAGAGTTTATAAATTTACAAAATCAGCCCCAATAGGTAACTGAATCTAGACCGTGTGATAAACTAAACCTCCGGCTGCAAATAAAAATCTTAGTTTATGTAGGTTCTACCGATATTTTGTGGCAAATCTTCGTGGAGGCCAGAGAATCGCTCTCCTTTGCGGCCAGAGAATACTTGTTGCGGCAAAGCTCAGGGAAGAAAGAAGAGGAAGAGAGGGTCTATCACGCTGATTGGAGAGGCTATACTATCGGACGCACAGAAGAACCCTTGAAAATGGCTTTAAGAGAAAGCTCCTCCGCTCCACCTCCCTAGTCAGATCTGAAATTTCCTGGTTTCTTTTGGTCTCTGAAGTCAGATCTGAAATTTGAATGAGCAAAAACTATTTCCGCCGCGAATATAGTTCATGGCGGCTTCTGCTCCCTTTCCTCTGCGAAATTTCAAAACCTAGGTTTGTTTGTCTCTGAAGGTTTGTTGAGTATCCAGAGAAATACAGTAATAATTCTTGGCTACCCGTGTGGATAATCCTTGGAGTACACTTTTAGGGTTTTTGGTTACGGCGTAATTCTTGGTATTTTTGTTTTTTCTTCAGGGCAAGAATTCTTAGAATTCAAGTTACACTTTACTACTGGACGAATTCTTAATCTATATTGTACTAATCTCTTCTAAACCTGAAACAATATGTTCAAAATGCAACCCTTCAAGGTACTTGTCTGGGGAATGTGGCGCAAGATGAAGAGAACTGGTTTGGTCGGAAGTATATTATTCTACTTGTTCCGTTAACGAAGAGGGATTTGAAGTCGGGGATACGAAGGACCTCATTTGTAAATTGGGTAAATCCTTAAAATGCAAAGTATTTACGAGTATATCTGTCTTTTGATTATTGACTGTTTGATCATTTTTAGCTGATGTGGCACGATCAGAACCGTCTGCAGCAGCTGCTGCAAATAAAGATTCATTTTTTACAAGGAAATGGACGGATGTGTGCTATGTGTCCCAACATCACATCAAATGATTGAAATCCATTTATAAGTCACATCAATCACTCATTTGATGTGACTTATAAATAGTTTTCAACCATTTGATGTGATGTTGAGACACACGGCCGACACACATCTATAAGGGATCCATTTTTGATAAGGAAATGGACCTGATAAATTTCTGGCTTTCAACTTCTCCTACAATGTGTTGGAGAGGTGAGGACACTCGAGATTCTCGCCACTCAACTTGCCCATGCCCTTATTCTCTCACACTCACAAAAGCTTGACATGAATTATCTCGTCCCAACTTGCTTGTACCCCCATTTGCCCACACTTACAAAAGCTTGTTTGTTAGGATAGAAGTATATGTTTTCCTCACTTTGAGTCGACGAGTCTAGAACTCGATCCATGTCATGCTTTTTGAGTGTGTGAGGATGGGGGCACACGCAGGTTGGGTGGAGAGGATCTGGATTTGTCAACTCAAAGTGAGAAAACACACAAACTTCTATCTTGACGGACAAAGTCGTGGGGGGGCATTTATAGATCTTTTTAGTAGACATTTTAGAGTCCGCTTTTTTCACTTTATGATCGATTAGTATTAATTCAATTAATGAGTTCTAAAAAGCAATGGTGTAGTCCATTTAGAAGGCCTAAATTTGTATTCCACATTCCTAAGGCTGTTCACCATTGGGACCAATGTGGATCAGTCCAGCCTAGCATCTGGGCTAGTTAGGGTTTGATTTCAGGCCTTGAGTAAGGCCAAGCCTCGGCCCATGGGAATCCAAACTTAGGCTAGGGCTATATAAAGCTCGGCTCACTTCAATCTTATTATGGATTCACATCATTTACAATTCTCACCCCCTGCAGTTCATATCTAGGATTGTGACACATGTCAGTTAATTATCCAATGGTCACAATTAAAACCTAACAAAGAATTGAATCTAATGAACCTTTAAAATTTCTACCAATTTTGTCTCTCCTTTTATCCTTGAGGCTTAATTTTAAGAATTTATTAAATTCAGTTTCTAATTGAGTTTTAATTCTGACCATTGGATCATTAACTACCATGTATCACAGTCTTAGATATGAATTATAGGAATTGCAAGGGGTGTAAAATGTAGAGGATGTGGACCCCCTTATATTATAGGCCTAACTATATCATTTCATAGTATGTCACCATCAAGGTGGAATCCAAATATGATGATGGATATGGTCTTTCATTAAGTCAATATATCTAAGATGGATTTTCCGACAAACCGGTAAAATACAGGAGAAAATTGCCGAAACTTCGTCGGATATCTCTTTCTTTCATTCGGACCTTTGTCTCCATCTCTGAAATCTACAAGAAGAAACCCCTAATTTATGTTAACTAATAGATTACAAAAGAACCCCTTTTTGTTTCTAAAATTTTCTAATCAAGGAGAAGAAGAAAATGGTGTTGATTGCAGCAAAGCCCTAAACCAATCGAGAAGATCAAAGCAGATTATAGGAAGAAACCCCTTTTTGTTTCTCAAATTTTCTGATCAAGAAGAAGCAGAAGAAGAAGAAAATGACTCTGATTGCACTAAACAGCTGCTACTTCTGATTGCGGGCTTTCTGTTATCTTCTTCTTCTCCCTTGTCTTGCATCGTTGCACTATGTGATGAATGCTTCTCTAGCTAGCTCCACCGTCAACCAATGAACTTCTTCTCTGCACTTGCTAGCGATGATCCAAACTTTCTTGAGCATGGGAACCAGTACCAAGAGCACATTGGAGAACTTGGGTATCATGCTTGGATTGATTAATTTAAAGTTTTGAACCCCATTTACCACAAAAGGACAAATACATATAATGATACAACCCATTTAATCCAGTGCTCAGGTGACCAAATGGTCCCACCTCAGGAGAAGAAGTCTCATGAAAACCGAAGAGTCAAGACGCCCAATTGAAATACCCTGAAATGTTCGTGATATTTCGTTGACATATCAAGATTCTTTTCGGTAGCCAACGAAACACCAAATTGTGGCAATATTCCTTACCTTGGATGCAGCACATGATGACATTTCCTTCCCGCTCCAACAGGCCCTCACCACCGCCAAAGAAAAGAAAAAAGAAAAAAAAACAACTCTCGGATTGTCGCACAATTTTTTTGGGGCCAAATTTAACTTCTTCTTTTTTTTACATTTTTTTATGAGGTTCATCCAGGCCAGCTTGCGCGCACCACGATTACATCCTCAAATTAATGCCGCCGAATGGGTGTGAACCCAAGACCTCCCCGTGGGAGGTAGAGTCTTTAACCGCTTAACTAACCCATCATTGGGCACAATTAACTCCACTTAGTCCATCCATACGCAAAATCTCAGCTGGGAAGACACATATGACTTCATTTACCACAAAACTAAAAAGGAAATCAACCTTATTTCATTAAATGGAAAACTCTAATTTTGTAAGGTAAGGTTACATGGTAAACTAAAGACTTCAAACAGAATGACACTGAAATTTAAGAGCTCTCTGGCCTTCAAATGAAACAAAGTGAAGCTTTAATGAACACTCAAATGGCAAGTTATTAAGCTCTCCAAGTTGATGGATGAGGGGTGTCTGAATTCTTCCAAGTGCTTACAGTGGATGGATATCTGTCACCTTTAACTTCCAAAGCCAAGGCTTCAAGTTGAGCCATTTCTTCAGGTGTTAATTTCACAGATAAAGCACCAACATTCTGCATCAGGTTTTCAACTTTGGTGGTGCCAGGTATAGGACATACATCACTTCCTTGATGGTGAACCCATGCCAAAGCAAGCTGACCAGGAGTGCATCCCTTTCTTGTAGCAATCTCATTTACTTGTTCGTATATACGTTTGTTATGTTCAACATTCTCAGGTCGAAACCTTGGATGATTCTACAATAGAAAAAAACAACCAATTCTCTTAGCTGGATAAATTTTTTTTGGGTTTGATTTAAAATTTAAGATACGCGTAGGGAACGTTAGGGCTTGGGTTGCTGTCAACAAGCCCCATTTAATCAATCTTTCAAATGGTAATGCAAAAAAATAAAAAAACAAGAACCTTTCTGGAGTCATTTGCAGGAAGACTTTCAACAAATTTGGGTCCATAAGAGAGGAAGCCTCTTCCTAGAGGGCTATATGCCACAATACCAATTCCAAGCTCTCTGGTATACAACAAAATTGAGAATAACATATAACTGTGAGTAAACTGAAAAACATATAAGAGATAAAAAGATGTAATGTGAGTAAATGAAAAACATATAAGAGATAAAAAGAAAGAAACTAAGATAGAGTAACATTGCATTATAACTTGCCTACAAGTAGGAATTATTTCTTCCTCAGAATCCCTTGTCCATAAGGACCATTCCAATTGCACTGCTGTTATAGGGTGGACAGCATGGGCTCTCCTAATTGTGGAAGCAGAAGCCTCAGAAAGACCAATGTACTTAATCTTTCCCTCTTCCACCAGTTTCTTGAGCTCCCCCATCTGACATACATAGAGAACAAAAATGAATAATTAAACATACACTTAAGAGTTATAACAAGCTTATCTTTTAATAAGCTCGATGAAAACCTGAAAGGAAACCTGAAAGGTTTCAAGTGATGATGTTGTTGTTGTTGTGAAGACTAATTTTCACTAAGTTAAAGGTTTTTTAAACCCATTTTGAGCCTAAATGCATTCGAATCACCGGTTATAGATATTTAGCCATTGCCAGATAAGCCATGGGTCTTGTTCAGAAATTTCAACCTTTCAAAATGACTAATTGTGAGCTCCAAACTAATTACAAGTATACGACAAATCAATGCTTCTCTAGAAACTAAAAGAAGAGGCAACAAAACACACCGTGATTTCAATGGGAACTTTGGTATCAATCCGGTGCTGATAATAGAGATCGATGCAATCAACCTGAAGCCTCTTCAAGCTGGCTTCGCAGGCAGCTCTCACGTATGCTGGATCTCCTCTGATTTCCCATTTCCCCTCTGAAATTATGTTACCAAATTTAGTGGCCAATTCCACCTTCTCTCTTGTTCCCTTAAGAGCCTACACATCCAAGATGAAACAGAAAAAACTCATAAGCCTACATCAACCAGAGAACGAAACAGATAATAAGAATAGAAGGGAGAAACATTACCTTTCCAAGAAGGATTTCATTGGTATGAGGGCCATAAACATCAGAAGTGTCAAGGAAGGTGATACCCGTGTCAATGGCGTCGTGGATGAGAGCGATCATATCGTCCTCAGGTTTTGGAGAGCCATAGAAGGCAGACATACCCATGCAGCCTAGCCCCTGTGCTGATACTTCCAGGCCTTGTGACCCCAATTTCATCCTCCCTACACTCGCCATCTTCTTGATTTACAGTCTGAAGCACACTGCCAACGAAAAGCAGGAAAACCTAAACAGTCACTTCTTCTCGATCTGTCTGTGGATATAAGCTCCCAAGCACCACCCACCGGACAAGTGTACGTGCTCCCATCTATTTATAGAAACGAAGATATCCACTCAACACAAGTGTGGGAATGACATCAGCAGGGACGCCAGCATCTCGCGCATTAAAAAGATTCAAAGTTGCCGTGCTGCAGACCGGAAATAATAGACATTAAAAAAAAAGAAAGAAAGAAAAAAGAGAGTGACACATGAATTCTTTCACCACAAGAAAATGTATTTTTGGATTAATTACATTTAAGAAAAAAGTGGGACAAAAGAACTTCCACAGCTGTCCATCCCAATGTTTTTTTTTATATTTTTAAATGAAATAAAAGCATCATTCTTTTTTTTTGGTAATTAAAAGCATCATTCTTAACGCCTGCTTTTCAGCGGAATAAAGGACTTTAACACTTATACATTTCATAGTTATTTACAAGGTTTTATTTTAATGCTGTGAAATGGAAGGTCAAGATTGAAATTGAGGTGGTAGGTACTGTGCATTTAACTCTCAACATTCAAGTTCAACACATTATTTACAAGATACAATTTGGGACCTTGTGTTAGTCCATCCTGGTTTAAAGCATCGAATGGTTAAGTTCGAAATTTCGACCAAATTTCAATGTCGACCATTACAAGACGGTCATGTGCATTAAATGTGTAGAACTGGAGCAACTTTGCACAATTTGACAGTGGACAAACGCTGGATTAAGTATAACAAAGATGGGATTAAATACAGGGGCCACGACCTAGACACCCGATATGGCAGCAGCAGCATAGTAAGCTTCTTACATGTAGATTAAAGGATCAAACAATGCGCCCACACCCAGGTTTTTTAGGGACACAAACACTTGCAAGAAGTGAGGTAGTTGGACTAAAGGAACGCCAATTCAGTGACTAAGGCTTACCAGAAGAGATAAGTTCTTGGAGCCAAAATGATATAGTTTTCAATGTTGCTTTTGGTCGAATAGGCTTATGTTGCAAATAATAAGAGTTCTCGGCCCTCCAAGTCTAGATAAGCATCCAAAATTTGGAACAGGACCTTTATAATGCAAATGGATATGGACTCAGAGGGCACACCTGACAGATCCCTAAGTCGGTGAAAGAAATTGAAAGGAGAGCCATTAAGTTTAATAGATAAAGAGACAAAAGTCAATATAAAATGGATTAAAGAGATCCAGTCTTCTCCAAACAGTAAAAATTTGAAAATGTTAGAGATAAGGTCCCACTCTACCTGGTCATATGCCTTCGAGAGGTCAAGTTTGATGGCCGCCAACCCCCCTTGCCCCCCTTTTTTATGGCCTAAGTAATGGAACATTTTCATGGAGAATAGAGATATCATTGTATTTCTGACTACTAGATGCAAAGGCGCTTTGTAATCAAGAGACAAATTTGAACAAATGGGATTTAAGCTTGTTGGACAGAAGCTTAGATACGATTTTGTAACTAACATTGCATAGGCTTATGGATCAATCGGAACTAAGAAACCCTATTAGGATTTTGTAATTTTGGGATAAGAGCATTTAGGATGTACGATTGGTCCCTAAGGAAGAAAACCAAAAGTAAAAAAATTGAATAACAAAGATACACACATCTTTAGAATGAAGGGGCTCAAACTTCTCAAAGAAGCAGCCTTGAAACCCATCTAGCCCTAGTTTGTTCATAAAGAAATCCAATTGTATTCTAAGAATTTTCTTAGAGCGAGCAAACAAATAAGTTGTTTTTTAAACAAGCAACGAATCCCATCATCTTACCATCCAAAACTCTTAAAACCCTCCATATGCGTTCAACATAATCTTATTCATTTGTGCCAATGAATGGATGACATAGATAAACATCAAACCCAAGGGGTCACACCCAACTTCATTGGCTTTCAGGACAATCTCCTTAAACCTAGATTGTTTAAAAGTAAGTAGTTGAGGATAAATTATAATTAGTTTTGAATCAAAGAATTTGGTAAGCCCTGATTTCGCAATATCTCAATATTAAGTTCCATTATTTTTCGAAACCTTGTATTCTGTCTAGTATAGTGGATATGGGTCTCTCCTTTACATGTTCCACCTCAACCTATTCAAGACCGCAACAACTATTTTACGATCTTAAGGAAAATCACAAGGACCAAATGGAAGGAACTATTTGGTTTCTCAAATTGGCACCAACTAACATGTTTGTTTCCTTGGAGAGAATTCTTGCAAAGTCGAGGCCTAAAATTCCCAATTTAGAAAAGTGTACAATCTTTGGTTCCAAGGTTGTCATAGAATTCATGCAAGGATCTTTTATCATAACTTGAGGGTCCTCAGTGTAAGGTGATACACTCCTGTAGGGAAACGAATGCAGCAGTAGATCTTTTAGCAATCTTTGCTGCCAAAGAATAGGTGTCAAATTTTTGTGTATTGTGGCCTAATACGATTTAGATGGAACTACACACTCTGCCGCAATTTAGATTTTACGTCTATGTTTTTTATTGAGTAGTTGATTATTGTTATCTCGATGTGATTGAGGAGATTGCTCCTCATGTAGTTGTTTGTATACTTTTTTGCTTCTTTAATAATGATGACTTTTAGCTGGATAAAGAAAAAAAACTCATGCCGATTATATTGTGATCAATGCTAATTATCTTCAAAATTCAGGATTTAGGTAATTCATAGGAGTTCAAGAGGGCAAGAATGAGTCTGGGTTTGTGGTGGACTTTATAATCCTTTAGGAGGTTTTGAGAGCAAATTGTTGGGTTAACCCATAATTGTTTATTAAATAGTCTACTGTGAAAGATGGTTGTCTTGTGGCTTTAGAACTAAACCTAGAAGATGCGAATCCAACATAAACTAGCAGGCCACTTTAGAAGAAACTTTTTTTTATGCTACCAAAGCTAAACATTATAAGATGGTTAACATCTTACAAGGATTGGGGGGCCCGATATAATAGGAGGTGGTGAGACCAGTACTGCCGGAGCCAAAGGAGGAGCAGGCCGCAAAAAGAGTCATGAGAGGAGAGAGAATAATAAAGGGTTGAGAGTTTAAAATTGGTTGCAAGGGTAAAATTAGTATTCAAATATTTGTTTAGTCATGGTATCATCAGTTAACTTTAGTCGTTAACAATGGGAGTGTTTGTAATAGATTTTTTTAGGGGGAAAATAAATATAATTGAATCCAAATTTAGGGGGTCAATAATTTGCTATCGATAAATATATATTTATTGCAATTGATAGGATAAAAATTTCAAAGAATTGTTGATATCTAGTGATGACCGATGACTCATGTGCTCACATCTTACATTAAATTTTTTTTTTAATAGAGCTACTAGGATTTGGAGATGACTCTATACTCCCATCCTTATTGCAAATAAATTCAAATTGTAGATGTTAGTGGCAACGTTGTTTCCCTTTGAATTGGGATTCTCTACCATGAGACTATGCTTCTCTCATACCTCTCTGTCACTTGGACTTCCCTTCCTAAATGCATGGTAAATGAGTGTTAGGAGAGTACAGATCCACCCTTGCGAGTTGAACATCTGAACTTTTTATCCTTTGGGACAACACTTTAGTGGACATGATTATTAGCATTCTTTTTTGGGTAAAAGTTCATTATCATTAGTATGAAGCACATAAATTACTTTTTTAAAATAATCGTGGTGCCAACTAAAGCTGTCTTTCATATAAACAAAGTTAAGTCATTAATATAGAGTTATTGAAGATCAAATAAAAGAAAAAGCAAACAGAAGATTAAATTTATTGGTCAACCATATGATGAGGAGTCTTCTTAGAGCTCTATGCAAAAGGCACTTCAAAGACTCCAGGAAGTCCCATAGGTAATTTATAATGACAACATATTACAGTAAAAGCTAACTAGTAAGTCTTCCATCAAGTACTCTTCCACGAAGAAAGCTCTGGAGTCTCTGAAGTTGCCCAGGTTGCCATCATGGATGAGTATCTATCACCCTTAACATTGTCACCAGAGGCTAAGGACTCAAGCTTTGCCATTTCTTCCCGTGTAAGCTTCACAGAAAAGCACCAATGTTTTGGTTGAGGTTTTCAATCTTGGTGGTTCCTAGTATTGGACATACATCATCTCCCTGGTGATGGACCCATGCCAATGCGAGCTGTGAAGGGTTGCATCCCTTCTTTGTCGCAATCTCATTCACCCTTTCAAATATAAGTTTATTGTGCTCAAGATTTTCAGCTTGGTCCTTGGTAGATTCTACACATAAAACAATTAATACTTAAATAAGGTACTTAAGTAGCAACCATATATATTGAACACACAAGTGATCTTTGGTTTTTGTTGAACCCTTAATATTTCTCAAGAAACATAGATTGAAAGGACAAGGTGAAGGAGTGAAGTTGTTGAACAAAACAAATGTCAATTATAGATATGAAATTATAGTTATAGATGTGGGAAGAAATTTCTAAATATTGTCATGTTCTGCAATTTTTGAGCATGTTGAGCTTGAAGATATAGAATTATGAAAGAATACTAAAGCATGCAACATCTTTTCAGGTGGATAATAGGGTTAGATGACAGTAATTGAGAACAACATTTATCCTACATTTGTTTGATGATCTCTTTCAGGCACCAAATTTTCTTGCCTTCTAATGAAAATTACACCTTCTAATTTACTTACAAATGAAACATTAAACTGCACATGAAGACCCCAATATATTTGACAACCACATCATGCCATTACGTACATAAATCAAAAGCAGAATATCCTTGAAACACCAAAATCATTAATCAGTTGGTAAAAGAGAGTCCACTGGGTAGTGAAAATTCGAAGCTGATAGATGCTCTTATAGAAATGCAGATACTCATATGAGATGGAGATATACAAACCGAGTGTTAAAACTACAGTTATAGATGTGGAAAACTGGGACCTTGGGCTGGTATCGGTTGGGAGGTTCTGGCAACAACCTTCGGGGTTTTTAGCTTTTGGGAAGTTGAAGGGAGAGCATTTCCAGATTGTTCTCTACGGTTTCAGTTTGGGCCCCTAGAGGCTAACCAGCGGTCGATGATCCTTTGACCTCTGTCGCCTGACAGCTCTAATGAAGCAGAAGGGGTAGGTTGATCACAGGAATCTTCTCTCCTGGCAGCATGGTCAGCAGACTCATCATCAAATGTTCTTCTGCTACCCATGGAGAAGAAAAAAGTGGATTTTCTAAGGATTTCCACTGGAAGAAGAAATTAAAACTCTAGAGTGGAGAGCCCGAACTTAGAAAAAGAAAAGAAAGAAGAAGACTGCGAAGAATAATGTAGAAAGATGAAGGGAACTTACTTGATCAAGCTTGATGATGAAGTAAATTGGAAGAGTGCTGGAAACTTTGAGTGAAAGCAAGTGCGTGAAATGAAGAAGTGAAAGTTGAAAGTTGAAAAGAAAAGGATTTAAATAGACCCAAGGGTGAAAAGATGTACGAATGAGATTAAATTTAATCTATAGTCGAGTTCAAGTGTCATTTCGAAGTTTGATCCACTGAACGAAATCAATGTTCATCAATGGCTACGAATGAGTGACGGTTCGAGTGTAGGAGCAATGATGAATACGGCACGGCTACTGAGGTCCACATGGCACGTACGACACAAATTACGAGAGGAGTTTGCGATTCGAGGAAGGTACTGTTGTGCAGACAAAAGCAATAAATGCAACGTTTGGAGGTCGAGAAGACGTTTGACTTTTCATTGACCATTTTCAGTGATCGAGATTAGTTAGAATCAAACCAAGCCATTGGTTGTTCAATCGCGATCATTTGGCTTGGGGGGGCTCATGATGAGGATAAAATAACACCAAACCAATTCAACCGCGGTCGGGTCATGGGCCTCGGTCGGGGACGGGTTCAAACACTGTTGGGTCAAGAAACCCGGTCGGGGCCGGTCCAGAGTTCAAACCAATGAATAACGTTAGGACGAATGAACCTTAACGGTTACAAGATACGTGTTCCTATCAAATTCGATCAGGTTGCTTGATCTTGACACAGAAGGTAACTAACACCAATGTGGAATAAGCAATCGTGCCAAAGAGGGTAACTACTATTATCTCCAAAAGAAGGGTAAAACCCTATAATCAGGTGGCCACAAAAAGGACACAAGGATTCATCCAACGGCAGAGAACGACAGGTAAACCCTATATAAACTAAAGGGTTGCACAAAGCAAAGGTATCTGAATTGTTTCCCTCCATTAATTCGTTCAATTCAAGCTCTGCAACTAGCCAGGGCTCTATATTACTAATCCAACCTTCAGAGGTGGCTACCCGACCACATGGTCGGCCACACCTAATGTCTGTTCTATAGGAATCTGAGGGTTGAACCAATTTTGGATGCATCACAAATTATAAAAGAATGTACTACTGCGGTACTACCTATGAGTTGAGTAATATGGCATATATGGCATACATTGGTACCCAAACTTACTGGTATGATTCATATTAGCATGTTTTATCATTTCTCATCTTTTGTATTCTACTCACGGTTCACTGTGTCGGCGATATATCGCCGTGTCGTTGGGGGGCGACACGACACCCCCCCGCGGCACGAATTTTACCTTTTATCGGTGATATATCGCCAACGGTTGACTTTTTCAAATGTCGGTGGGATAGTTCATTAAGTTCTCCGGTTTCGTGCAGCTAATAATGGAAAGTCCGGCGATTGAAGTCTCAGAATAAGCTCAAGGATGATGAGATGAACATGAGCATCAATGGGCATGTGCATCAGGGTAAGGTGGATTCTGTTGGTGTTTACATAGACCTAGCAAAGTCTTTCAGTGAGGAAGACGAGAAGCTCAAGAACAGGGCAGCTTTGGAAGCTTTCTTAGCAAAGCTCTTTGCTAGCATTTCGTCTGTGAAGGCTGATTATGCTCAACTTTAGATGGCTCAGTCGCCTTACGAGTTACAACCCAGATGGCATTCAAGCTGTGGATGAGCTTGTAGTTTCAGAACTGAAGCATCTTTCAGAGTATATCTGAAGCAGCAGATGGATCCATCTCCACAGGTAATGCAATTGTTGGCTGAAATACAAGAATAGCAGAGCCTATTGAAGACTTATGGAATCATGGGTAAGAAGTTTGAGTCACAGTTGAAGGTCAAAGAGTGAGATTATCTTGCTTAGGGAGAAACTCAAGGAATCCAATGCGTAGAATAGGGTAACAGAGCGAAAACTAAACCCAAGCGGTGCTTTGCCATGCCAAAATTCGTCCGACATGTCGACCTGTGTCGGCGCACAGGTCGACATGTCGGACATTGATTCTGCTGCCATTTATTATTTATTTAAAATGTAATTTTCATCCTGGAAGATATTAGATGCAGCCACTGTAGGAAGTTTCGGGCAAATTTCAGCCAAAACTCGGCGAAATTTACCTGGTTCAGAAGGTAGTGAACAGAAATTGGGGGCGAAAATGCTATTTACCTAAATTCCTCAATTTTTTGGCGAATCGACAAAATACAGGTGAGAATTGCCAAAACTACACTGGATATCTCTTTCATTCAAACCTTCGTCTTCATCTCTTAAATATGCAGGAAGAAACCTCTAATTTCTGTTAACTAACAGATTATAGAAGAACCCCTTTTTGTTTCTCAATTTTTCTGATCAAGAAGAAGAAGAAGAAACTGGTGTTGATCACATCAAAGCCCTAAACTAATCGAGAAGATCGAAGCAAATTACAGGAAGGAACCCCTTTTCGTTTCTCAAATTTTCTGATCAACAAGAAGACGAAGAAGAAGAAGAAAATGGTGTTGATTGCATCAAAGCCCTAAACTAATTGAGAAGATCGAAGTAGATTACACGAAGGAACCCCTTTTCGTTTCTCAATTTTTCTAATCAACAACAAGAAGAAGAAAATGGCTCTGATCGTACCAAAGCCCTAAACCACTGCTACTTTTTATCACCGGCTTTTCATTATCTTCTTCTCCTCTCTTATCTTGCTTTGTTTCACTAAGCAATGAACTCTTCTCTGGTGAGCTCCACCGTCAACTAACGAACTTCTTCTCTACACTTGTTAGCGATGATCTAGACTTTGTTTAGTAGAGGAATCAAGTACCAACAACATATTGGAGAACTTGGGTATCACACTTGGATTGATTAATTTAATGTTTTAAACCCCATTTACCACGAAAGGCCAAATACATATAATTATACAAAACATTTAATCCCGTGCTCAGGTGACCAAATGGTCCCAACCTAGGAAAAAAAGCCTCATGGAGATCGAAGAGTCAAGACATCCGACTGAAATACCCTGAAATGTTGGCGATATTTCGGGGTTTTGCTCTTTTCGGTAGCTAACAAAACACCAAAATTTAGCGATATTTCTTACCTTGGATGCAACACAGGATGGCATTTCCTTCTCGTTCCCACACCCCCCCAAAAAAAAAAAAAAAAAAAAAAAAGAAGAAAAGAAAAGAACTCTTGGATAGGGCTGCAACAGGGTCGGGCTGGGCCGAGCTTTTGCAATCCCAAGCCCAACCCTATGTATTTTAATCTAAGCCCAGGGCAGGAGCCCTATAGGGCCAAACCAAGCCCATTCCCGCCCTTATTGGCCATGTTCCTAGTCCTGATTGGCCCTAGCATTGTCCCTAGCCCTGATTGGACCTATACTTGGCCTTGTCCCCGGCCCTAATTGGCCCTGGTCTTTATTGGCCATATCCTTGTCATTGTTCCTAATTCATTGATATCAAACATCAAGGTCAAAATGAGCCAGGATCAAGGCCAAAATCAAGGCTAGGGTCAGGGCAAAAAATTAAGGATGGGTCGGGACAAGTCCGACGGGCCAAAGAGTAATCCCAGGCTTGCCCTTGGCCCTAGTGAGGGCCAGAATATTTTGGTCCTAACCCACCCTCAGGGTCAAATCTTGAGCCCAAGCCCTATTCGGGCTCAGGGCAAGTCAGGGCCGTTAGGGCCAAACTTGCACCCCTACTCTCAGATTGTCGCATAATTAACTCCACATCCATCCATATGCAAAATCTCAGCTCGAAAGAGACATATAACTTCATTTACCACAAAACTGAAAAGGAAATCAACCTTATTTCATTACATGGCAAACTCTACTTTTTTTTTTAAGGTAAGGTTACATGGTAAACTCAAGACTTCAAACAGAATGACACTAAAATTTAAGAGCTGTCTAACCTTCAAATGAAACAAAGTGAAGCTTTAATGAACACTCAAATGGCAAGTTATTAAGCTTTCCAAGTTGATGGATGTGGGGTGTCTGAATTCTTCCAAGTGGTTATTGTGGATGGATATCTGTCACCTTTAACTTCCAAAACCAAGGATTCAAGTTGAGCCATTTCTTCATGTGTTAATTTCACAGACAAAGCACCAACATTCTGCATCAAGTTTTCAACTTTGGTGGTGCCAGGTATAGGACATACATCACTTCCTTGATGGTGAACCCATGCCAAAGCAAGCTGACCAGGAGTGCATCCCTTTCTTGTAGCCATCTCATTTACTTGTTCGTATATACGTTTGTTATTTTCAACATTCTCAGGTTGAAACCTCGGAAGAGTCTACAATAATAAAAAACAACCAATTGTCTTAGCTGGATTTATGGGTTGATTTAAAATTTAAGATATGAGTAGGGAACCTTAGGGCTTGGGTTGCTGTCAACAAGCCCCATTTAATCAGTCTTTCAAATGGTAATGCAAAAAAATAAAAGACAAGAACCTTTCTAGCGTCAGTTGTATGAAGACTTTCAACAAATTTGGGTCCAGAAGAGAGGAAGCCTCTTCCTAGAGGGCTGTAAGCCACAATACCAATTCCAAGTTCTCTGGTATTCAAGAAAATTGAGAATAACACATAACTGTGAGTAAA
Source organism: Hakea prostrata (assembly GCF_041222555.1). Taxonomy (NCBI): domain Eukaryota; kingdom Viridiplantae; phylum Streptophyta; class Magnoliopsida; order Proteales; family Proteaceae; genus Hakea; species Hakea prostrata. Next base: position 18,119,210 of record NC_142606.1, read on the forward strand.
CTAAAAAACATACAAGAGAGAAAAAGAAAGAAACTAAAATAGGGTAACATTGCATTATAACTTGCCTACAAGTAGGAATTACTTCTTCCTCAGAATCCCTTGTCCATAAGGACCATTCCAATTGCACTGCTGTTATAGGGTGGACAGCATGGGCTCTCCTAATTGTGGAAGCAGATGCCTCAGAAAGACCAATGTACTTAATCTTTCCCTCTTCCACCAGTTTCTTGAGCTCCCCCATCTGACATATATAGAGAACAAAAATGGATAATTAAACATACACTTAAGAGTTATAACAAGCTTATCCTTCAATAAGCTCGATGGAAAACCTGAAAGGTTTCAGGTGATAATGTTGTTGTTGTTGTGAAGACTAATTTTCACCAAGTAAAATGTATTCTAAACCCGTTTTGGGCCTAAATGCATTCAAATTCACTGCTTATGGATGTTTAGCCATTGGAAAATAAGCCATGGGTCTTGTTAAGAATTCTCAACCTTTCAAAATGGCTGATTGTGAGCTCCAAACTGCTCACAAGTATATGACAAATCAATGCTTCTCTAGAAACTAAAGGAAGGGGCAAAAAAACACACCGTGATTTCAATGGGAACTCTGGTATCAATCCGGTGCTGATAATAGAGATCGATGCAATCAACCTGAAGCCTCTTCAAGCTGGCTTCGCAGGTAGCTCTCACATATGCTGGATCTCCTCTGATTTCACGTTTCCCTTCTGAAATTAGGATACCAAATTTAGTGGCCAATTCCACCTTCTCTCTTGTTCCCTTAAGAGCCTACACATCCAAGATGAAACAGAAAAAAACTCAAAAGCCTACATCAACCAGAGAACGAAACAGATAATAAGAATAGAAGGGTGAAACACTACCTTTCCAAGAAGGATTTCATTGGTGTGAGGGCCATAAAAATCAGAAGTGTCAAGGAAGGTGATACCCGTGTTAAAGGCGTGGTGGATGAGAGCGATCATATCGTCCTCAGGCTTTGGAGGGCCAAAGAAGGCAGACATACCCATGCAGCCAAGTCCCTGTGCTGACACTTTCAGGCCTTGTGACCCCAATTTCATCCTCCCTACACTCGCCATCTTCTTGATTTACAGTCTGAAGCACACTGCAGCCACCCAATAACAGAAAACCTAAACAGACTTCTTCTCGAACTGGCTCTGAATATTCAATAGGCACCACCCACTGGACACTGAATATAGGCTCCTCCATCTATTTATAGAAATAGAGAATAGAGATACCCACTCACCAAGTGGCAGGAGAATGACGTTAGCAGGGACGCTAGCATCTTGTGCATTAAAAGATTCAAAGTTGCCGTGCAGCAACCGGAGAACAAAGAAAGAGAAAAAAGAGAGATGAATTCTTGCACCACAAGAAAATGTATTTTTGGATTAATTACACTTACAAAAAAGGTGGGATCTGAAGAACTTCGACAACTGTCTACCAGATTCATTACAAAGAGTTCTGGCCCACAGGTGTACTCAAAAGAAACTACTAATACCGAAAAGATCGATCAAAATCATTAATAAGGGAAGTTACTAATGCAATTTATAGATAAACGAAAATATCCAAAATAGTTTCTGCAATCAAAATTTCAGACTTCAGGCCAAAGGTCCTGCCAACCACAGTAGCTGTTTTTTCAAAAGAAAATTCAAACATTTCATTCATAAACTTGGAAAGAAAATACAAACAAACACCAAAAGAAAAAAACAAAAACTAAGTGATGGGTCGAGCCCAATAAACCCTTAGAATACTAATTGTGACAACCACAAAACCAGAAAGACATAACGGGTGCGATATAAATATCCACCACCACCGTCTGCGGGACACACCACAAAGGCGGACACCGACGCAGACAAAAACACGCCACAAAGGCATACTTACCACTCGCCTCAAGGGCGAAAACAGGGTACACCACAAGGGCATACTAACCACTCGCCTCAAGAACTATTGTTGCTGGTGGTATCCATGTTTGCAGTTTCAAGATAGGAGTTCAGAAACAAGATCCGGCGCTTTTGGCTTTAACATCTGAGTTGGCGCCCTTGTGGTGTGTTATGTATCCGCCCTTGTGGTGTGTGGTTTGTATGCCTTTGTGGCATATGGTTTGTATGCCTTTCTGGCGTGTTCTGTCGTCGCGCTGTTTAGTTCTACATATCTAAGGCCTTGAAAAACGTATTATAAAGATTCGTCAAATGCACCACAAAGATCACACAAGGTTTCCAAAAAAACCACTTGCCAAGTTTTTCTTTGACGGGTAAACCATTAGAAACATGCCAAAAGAAAATTTTGTGCCCTGGATGCAATTTGAATTGAGTTTTAAAAAAATCCACCAAGAGTACAAGAATGAGAAAAGAAATGAATAACAACCATATGAGTGGAGAACTATTCGGAGCGAATGAGGTTGCAGTTCCAAGAATCATCATCCAACTCAAACCTGGATAATTTCATAAACAAAGTGCAAAGGCAAAAGTGAATCCAATAGAGTTATATCCCAAATCCCATGCTCTCTAGCTTGGGACACCAAAGAGAAGAAATTTGGTTTTTGGAAGGAATGAGGTATACATTTAGAGCGGAGGAAAGTTAACCAAGGGTCATGCCAGAAATTGGTGGTGTTCCTGTTCCCCAATTTTTCCAATTTTTTGAATAAAAATTGCATAAGTCTACGAAGCACTAGAGGGAGGCATGTCCGGATCAACTCCTCTTTACAACGTGATTTGTTTTCCCCTAATGTTTTGAACTACAAAAGAGGGGGTGGGATCCACATGGAACCCACACTGAATTTTTTTTTTTTTTGGGATAATTACTGTTGTCCCCTGTAGTTTGACTTTATTACTAATAAAATCCTGTTCTTTACAAAATTACTGTCCTCCTTCCTTATAACGGTGTTAAGTAGCCGTTAAGTTTGAATATGTAATGTCTAAACTTCATTTATTTTGAATTAAAGAAATCGGCAAAATCCAAATCCGATTTGGTTTCCCACGTTCACTAAACTTCATTTATTTTGAATTAAAGAATTGGGCAAAATCCAAATCCGATTTGGTTTCCCTCCTTCAATAAACTTCATTTATTTTGAATTAAAGAAATGAGCAAAATCCAAATCCAATTTGGTTTCCCACCTTCACTAGCCTTCATTTATTTTAAAAATATTTTAAGTGATATTCAGTTTTCAATTTGAGTTGAATTCGATTTTCCTTCCTCTTTGGTTCTATTTGAGTTTTATTCAATTATTCTTTCTTTATTTGGTGTTTTTTTTTTAGAATAATATGGATTATAGTTACTTTTTTCTCCACAGTTAATTAAGGGTACTACTGTAACTTGACAAAAGGGTAAATAAGTAAAGAGATAAGTATAAGGGTTTTTGGGGTTTTTGAAAATATAAATATGCCACATCATCAGTAAACTAACGAAACTTAATGGTAGGGGGGCAATAGTAATTGTAGACAAAGTTAAAGGTTGGATTAGTAATTTTGAAAAGTACAGGGGATACAGTAGTAATAAAATCAAAGTACAGGGGGGTAATAGTGATTATCCCTTCTTTTTTTTTTTTTCATTATTTATAAGTGTGCCCAACCACTATATGTGGTTCAAAAGCGTCAAGGGAGCACATTGGTCTCCCTTTGCGCTCCCTTGAAGGGGAGTTGATCCAGACTTGAGTAAGGCTATTCCAAACTGTAGACCCTATCTTCTTGCACACTATCGGGTTCAAGGGGGAGGTGTTAGGGAAATACTTCCCTTTGAGAACCCTGGCCCACATTGATGTTTTATCTTTAAGCAATCTCCATGCCTGTTTCAACATCATATCTTGGTTATGGTCCATCCATGGTGAAGGCCCAGGACACCAAGAATTGCAATTTCGAAAATATGTTTATTTGAAACACTAACATTTAGAAGACCTACCGTGCTACCATTCCAGAATCTTAAAGCAATAGAATCAACTGAGTTACGTACCGACTTAGACCCATATAGAACAACGGAATTGATGCAAGGATAAGTTTAATAAAAACTTGTCTACCGGCAAAACAAAGGCTATTAAACTTCCATATGCGTAACCAAACAACGACTTTGTCAACAATGAATCGGGAGTCTTTAATACGAGAATGTGTGTGTAATAGATACATTCCAGGTATTTACTTGACTTATTCATCTCGGTAATCCTAATTATTTGAGACAGAGAGGAACATAACTGAGGAGACACATTAAACAAGGAAAAGACCATTCTTTTCAAAATTTACGCTTCTAACTTGACTGGTCCAAAAAAACAAGTCCAAAGCAACATTAGCTGGGTTTATATCACTTTCGGATGCCTGAGAAAAAAATAAAGGCATCGTCCGCAAAAAATAAATGTAAGATCACATATGAATAACGACCTATTTCAATTCCTCTAAAACCACTCAAGTCTCGATAAGCATCCGAAATTTGGGACAGGACCTTCATAATGCAAATAGATATGGATTTAAAGGGCACCCTTGACGAATCCCCAAGTCGGTGAAAGAAATTGAAAGGAGAGCCATTAAGTTTAAGAGAGAAAGAGACAAAGCTCAACAGAGAATGGATTAAGGAGATCCAATCTTCTCCAAATAGTAAAAATCTAAAAATGTTAGAGATAAGGTCCCACTCCACCCGGTCATATGCCTTCGAGAGATCAAGTTTGATGGCCACAAACCCCCCCCCCCCCCTTGCACCATTTTTTATGGCCCAAGTAATGGAAAATTTTCATGGGGAATAGAGATATCATTGTATTTCTGATGACTAGATACAAAGGCCCTTTGTAATTGAGAGACAAATTTGAACAAAGGGGATTTGAGCTTGTTGGCGAGAAGCTTAGATATGATTTCGTCAGTAACATTGCATAGGCTTATGGGTTGGAACTAAGAAACCCTACTAGCATTTTGTAATTTTGGTATAAGAGCAATTAAGATGTGGCTGGTCCCTAACAAAAACCCAAAAGTAAAAAATTGAATAACAAATGTACACACGTCTCCAAAATGAGGTGCTAGAACTTCTCAAAGAAGCGGTTTTGAAACCCATCTAGCCTAGTTTGTTCACGAAGAAATCCAATTGTATTCTAAGAATTTTTTTAGAGTGAGCAAAACAATAGGGTTGTTTTTTGAACAAGCAACGAATCCCCTCATCTGACCATCCAAAACTCGTAAAAACCTCCAAATTTGCATCCAACATAGTCTTATTTAATTGTGCCAATGAACGGATGATATAGATAAACATCAAACCCGAGGGGTCACACCCTACTTCATTGGTTTTCAGGACAATCTCATTAAACCAAGGTTGTTTAAAAGTAAGTAGTTGAGGATACATTCTAATTAGTTTTGAAATCAAAGAAGTTGGTAAGCCCTGATTTTGCAATATCTCAATATTAAGTTCCATTATTTGTTGAAACCCTGTATTCTATCTAGTACAGTGGATATAGTTATCTCCTTTACATATTCCACCTCAACCTATTCAAGACTGCAACAACTATTTTACCATCTTAAGGAAAATCACTAGGAACCAAATGGAAGGAACTATTTGGTTTCTCAAACTAGCATTGACTAATATGCTTATTTCCTCAGAGAGAATTCTTGCAAAGTCGAGGCCTGAAATTCTCAGTTTACAAAAACATACAATCTTTGGTTCCAAGGTTGTCTTACAATTCAAGCAAGGATCTTAAATCATATCTTGAGGGTCCTCAGTGGTAGGTGATACACTCTTGGAGGAAAACGAATGCATGCAACACTAGATCTTTTAGCAATCTCTGCTGCCAAAGAATAGATGTCAAGCGTTTGTGTGTTGTGGCCTAATACGATTTAGATGGAACTACACAGGGATGTAGAGGGTCTGCCACAATTTAGATTTAAGTCTATGTTTTTGATTGAGTTGTTATTGTTATCTCGATGTGATTGAGGAGATTGCTCCTCATGTAGTTATTTGTATACTTTTTTGCTTCTTTAATAATGATGACTGTTAGTGGGAAAAAGAAAAAAACTCATGCTAAGTTCACTGGGATCGATGCTAATTATCTTCAAAATTCAGATTTAGGTAATCCGTAGGAGTTCAAGAGAGCAAGATTGAGTTTGGGTTTGTGGTGGATTCTATATTAATCCTTTGGGAGGTTTTGAGAGCAGATTCTTGGGTTAACCCACATTTGTTTATTAAATAATCTACTGTGAAAGATGGTTGTTTTGTGGCTTTAGAATAACCTAGAAGATGAATTTCAAATATGAACTAGCAGACCACTTAAAATTATTTTTTTTTCTACCAAAGCTAAACATTATAAAATGGTTAACATCTTACAGGGATTGGGGGCCCCAATTAAGGGTGTCAATCGGTACGGTTTTGGTAATTTGGTACGATACAAACTTTGAATACCGAAAACTAGAATCGTACTATACCGAATTTAAACGGTACGGTACAGTTTTGGTATTTACAAAAATGGTTAGGTACGGTTTTGGTATTAAATCGGTACGGAAAAACAAATTTTTTTTTGGTTAAATACGGAAAACAGGTTTAAACACGGTATTTAGTGCGGTATAATTTTGGTACAAATGAACTTATGCTACTTTTATTATTAGTTCATTAAGATTCTAATGAAATTGTTATCAACCAATCTATAGAATTTTAAATTAACAGAGATAAAACAAGTAAATATAATTAGTAGAAACAAAACAAGTAAACCTAAGAAGAGGAGTGAATTGTGAAACGAAAAACTGAAATAGGGAATTAGGGATAGGGTAAAATTAAAGTGTTTTAATTGTAAAAGTACAATTTATATCCCTTAATTTGGTACGATACCAATTCGGTACGGTTTCGGTATATACCGACGGTATGAGTACCTAAAACAGGAACTGTACCGAAGAAATTCGGTTTTGGTATGTACCATACCGAATTTTCGGTGCGGTTTTAGACGGCGTGATTCAGTACGTTTAAACGGTTTCAGTACGCAATTGACACCCTTACCCCCAATATAATAGATGGTGATGAAACCACCACTACGAGAGCCAAAGGAGGAGTAGGCCACAAACAGAGTCATGAGAGGAGAGAGAATATAATAAAGGGATGAGAGTAAAATTGGTATTGTAAGGGTAAAATTAGCACTCAAATATTTTTTTAGTGATGAGATCATCATTTAACTTTAGTCCTTCACAATGGGAGTGTTTGTACTTGATTCTTAAGGAAAAATAAATATAATTGATTGGAAATTCAATGGCTTAATGTATAATTTGCTCTCGATAAATATATACTTACTGCAATTGGTAGCTTGGTAGGATAAAAATTTCAAAGAATTGTTGATATCTAGTGATGACCGATGACTCATGTGCTCACATCTTACATTGCACAATTTTTTTTTTAAAAGAGTTACTAGGATTTGGAGATGACTCTATACTTACATCCTCATTGCAAATAAATTCAAATTACAGAAGGTTAGTCGCAGAGTTGTTTCTCCTTGAATTGGGATTCTCTGTCATGAGACTATGATTCCCTCGTACCCCTCTGTCACATGGACTTTCCTTCCTAAATGCAAGGTGTTAGGAGAGTACAATCCTCCACTCTTGGGAGTTGAACATCCGGATTCCTCATCCACCCTTAGCATTCCTTTTTCAGTAAAAAAATCATTATCATTAGTATGAAGCACATAAATTATTCTTTAAAAATAATCGTGGTGCCAACTGAAGCTATCTTTCATATAAACAAAGACAAGTCTCTTGATATAGAGTTATTGAAGATTAAATAAAAGAAAAAGGAAACGAAGATTAAATTTATTGGTCAACCATAGGATGAAGAATTTTCTTAGAGTTCTACTCAAAAGGCACTTTGAAGACTCCAAGAAGGCACACATGTAATTTAAAATGACAACATATTACAATAAAAGCTAATTAGTAAGTCTTCCATCAAGTACTCTTCCATGAAGAAAGCTCTGGAGTCTCTGAAGTTCCCCAAGTCGCCATCATGGATGAGTATCTATCACCCTTAACATTGTCGCCAGAGGCTAAGGACTCAAGCTCTACCATTTCTTCCCGTGTAAGCTTCACAGACAAAGCTCCAATGTTTTGGTTGAGGTTTTCAATCTTGGTGGTTCCTGGTATTGGACAGACATCATCTCCCTGGTGATGGACCCATGCCAATGCGAGCTGTGAAGGGGTGCATCCCTTCTTTGTAGCAATCTCATTCACCCTTTCAAATATAAGTTTGTTATGCTCAAGATTTTCAGCTTGGAACCTTGGAAGATTCTACACATAAAACAACAAATACTTAATAAGGTACTTAAGTAGCAACCATATATACTGAACGCACAAGTGATCTTTGGTTTCTGTTGAACCCTTATTTCTCAAGAAACATAGACAGAAGAGACAGGGTAGAGAAGTGAAGCTGTCGAACAAACCAAATGTTAATACTACAGTTAGAGATGTGGAAAGAAAAAATCTAATTATTGTCACGTTCTGCAATTTGTGAGCATGTTGAGCTTGAAAGTATAGAATTATGAAAGAATACTAAAGTGTGCAACATCTTTTTGGGCAAATAATTGAGTAGGACAGTAATTGAGAACAACGTTTATCCTACATTTGTTTGATGATCTTTCAGTCACCAAATTCTCTTGGCTTCTAATGAAAATGACACCATCTCATATACTTGCAAATGAAACACTAAACTACACATGAAGACCCCAGTATACTTGACAACCACATCATGCCATTACAAAAATCAAATAAAAGAGACTCCACTGGGAAGTGAATATTTGAAGCTGATAGATGCTCTTATAGAAATGCAAATAAAACTACAGTTATAGATGCGGAAAGTAACTTCTAAATACTGCCATGTTCTGTAATTTGAAAGCATTTGGTTGAGCTTAAAAATATAGAATCATGAAAGAATACTAAATTGTATAACATCTTTTGGGCAGATAATATGGATGGACAGTAATTGAGAACAGGGTTTATCCTACATTTGTTTGATGATCAACACCAATTTTTTTTGGCTTCTAATGAAAATTACACCTTCTAATATAGTTGCAGATGGAACACTCTTAAACTGCACATGAAGACCCCAATGTATTTGACAACCACATTATGCCATAACATAAATCAAACAGCAGAGTATCCTTGAAACACCATAATCATTATTCAGTTGGCAGCGACTCACTGGGAAGAGAAAATTCAAAGCTGATACATGTTCTTATTGAAATGCAAATAATCATATGAGATGGAGACATACAAACCTTACGAAAGTCATCATCAGACAAGCTGTCAACAATATTGGGCCCTGATGAGAGGAATCCTCTTCCCAGAGGACTGTATGCAACAATGCCAATTCCAAGTTCTCTGAATGGTTAAATGGAATAAGGATTAATAACTCACAAGTATAACCCAATCAACCAAGCAAAGACAACAGGCAGAGATCATCCTTACCTACAAGTAGGAACTATTCCTTCTTCCACATCTCTTGTCCATAATGACCACTCCAGTTGCACAGCTGTTATTGGGTGAACAGCGTGTGCTCTCCTGATCGTTGAAGCAGATGCCTCAGACAATCCAATATACTTAATCTTCCCCTCTTCAATCAGTTTCTTTAGTTCTCGAATCTAATATAATACCACCAAATAAAATCAGAAAACTCAATGGTTTTAAATGTAGTTCCGAAATGAGTTTTCAATTAAAGCTCCAGCTTTTTGTTGGTCTGAAAGATATCTATCTCAACAGGAACCGAAATTATATTAAACATCTCAAGATGATTTGCTCTGAATCGTTGTCTACTGCAAGCTCCAATGATAACCCTCTAACAATTATTTTAGGGTTGGAATAAAACGATTGATTTAAGTAGAGCGGTTAGAACATTAAAATGAAACTCACAGTGATTTCAATCGGAACTCGACTATCAATCCGGTGCTGATAGTAGAGATCGATACAATCAACTTGAAGCCTCTTCAAGCTGGCCTCACAGGCTGCCCTCACATGAGCCGGGTCACCACGTATTTCCCGTTTCCCATCTGCATAGACAATCCCAAACTTGGTAGCCAATTGAACTTTCTCTCTCAAACCTTTGAGGGCCTGCAAACTCACATTCCATTTCATCACCCACAGAGCCAAAAACAGTAAATTTTAACTAATTCACAGAATGATAAGAACATAAGAGCAGAAAATTAAGAACAACAAAGAAATGGAGTACACTTCTGGGTTTGAGGTTTTTCTAACCTTTCCAAGAAGAATTTCGTTGGTGAAGGGACCATAGATGTCAGAAGTGTCGAGGAAGGTGACGCCACTGTTGATGGAATGGTGGATGAGCTTGATCATGTCTTCCTCTGCTTTTGGAGGACCGTAGAAGGCAGACATGCCCATACAGCCCAGTCCTTGGGCTGATACCTGTAGCCCTTGAGAACCCAATTTGATCTTTCTTACACTACCCATTTCGGGAATTCAGAACCCTGAACAACCCAGATTGATCGGTCGTCCACTGCAAAAGAAGAAGACACCAACACCTAAAACCCACCTTAACTACTCTGTTTCAGTCATCTGTCGTGGTATTTATAGTTGCAGGACATGCCTCTTAGGCCGGCGGCCCTCATCCGAAAGCTCCAATAAAATAAAACAAAACCATTGAGTGGTAATTGAATATGGATGGACCACTTACCAAAAATAAAATATGGATGGACCCACTTACCAAAAATAAAATATGGATGGACCCACTGGCATTACTTTTATGTACAATTAAGAGCTGACGCAAGTGCCCACGCCTTCTTTGCACACATTTTCGGACCAAACATGCTTTAAAAAGTAAAGAAGAAATCATACAATTAAGGGGTAATCACTCCTCTTGTAATATGATTTTATTTCTATTTTATTCTTTATACTTTTTAAAATTACTAATCCTTTCAAAAAAAAAAAAAAAAAAAATACTATTCCAACCTTTAACTTTGTATACAATTATTAATGTCCCCTAATAACCCTGTAATTATATTAATGATGTGGCATCTATATTTTTTTCAAAATCTCAAAAATAACCCTGTAATTATATTTTTACTTATTTGCTCTTTTTTCAAGTTATAATACTATTTTTAATAGGAAAAAATTAACTTTAATTTCACTTTTCTTTTAAAAAGAAACCACAAAATAAAGGAAAGATATGATTTTTTTTCCTAAAAATAAATCACCAAATAAAAGGAAGATGTAATTAAATAAAACTTAAAATAGAAATAAAATGTTAAGAAATATCAAATTTAATTCAAAACTGCAAATTGAAAATCACCTAATATATACTGATCATTATGTATGTTACCAAATTTCTATCAATTAGATCTTATAAACTAATTTGTTTGTAAAATTTCTATCATGGTGATTATGAAAAATTTAAGTGGAATGTGAAAATTTCTACAATCATAAGTATGTGGTCCCACTAAATCCAAAACTAATTTTAAAATATAAAAGTTTAAGGATATAATTGACATGCAATATAGTTTCTATAAATGTGGGTAATGCCATATTTTTTACTTCTTAATTTAAGGGCAAAATAGACATTTCATATTTGATGTTAACAGCAACTTAACACCGTTAGAAGTGAGGGGGGAATAATAAATTCACAAATAAGGGGGTTTGATTAGTAATAAAACCAAAGTATAAGGGGACAATAGTAATTATCCCTACAATTAATGGGAAGATGGTGAACCGCCGCTGAACGAATTTAGAAACTCTACCATTGAATTTGGTGGATTAAATCTCAATCGTCCATCATAAACAGTTCAGATTTAACTCAATACATTTAAATGTATGATTTATTTACACAATTTATGCTTTAATTAATTATTATTGTTATTATTTTGTTACTTTTTTTTTATGTGTATAAGGGACTATTGGTACCACTAGGAAGAGTTCAATCTTAACATTGTTGACAAGCACTAGTTGTCAATTGAGAATCCGGATCATCACCCCATTAAGGGAGCACTGTTCCCGATCATCACACTGTCAGGGGAGCATTGCTCCCTAATGGCTTTACCACCACAAATTCTATGGGACCCACAGGGAAAAAAAAAAAAAAAGAAAAAGAAAAAAAAGATACCATCACCCAACCCCTGGATCCCCTATATTTATGGTGGTAAAGCCGTTGGGGAGCACAAAATGCTCCCCCGACAGGTAGCTGATCCGGACACGTCATTTGAGCTAACTTTTGATTGTTAAACTATACAATTCTTATTTTGCACATTTTTATAATTAATTTTAAAAAGGTGACATTTTGCAAGTGATAGATTTAAAATGTTGTTATCTCGTTGATCTTATAATAATAAGTCGTTGGATCTACTTTCTATCACTTGTCACCTTTCAAGAGTGGTACAAGAAGTGCCCGTGCAATGAAAAGATGAAGCGTTAGAATGGTGACTACTAAATTGTATATTAAATATGTTATATTCTTCTATGCATAGTGGAAGTTTGGTCTTTCAACATCTATGGTTGGTAATTCCTTTAAGGAGTTAAAAAGAAGTTTGTTGTAAAGTGAGGTTTTTTTCTAAATTTTTTTAGGGACAACCAATATAATTAGTGAATTTTTTTTAGGGACAACCAATATAAAATTTTTTTAGGGCCTGTTTAGTTACATGAATCCAGAGATTTGAAATCTCTGGATTCATGAATCTGAGAATTATACTTGTTTGGTTGTAAAAATCTCTAGATTCATGAAATCTAGAGATTCACCTTTTTACATTAAAAACGTGAATCAGTAGAATTATGGGTAAGGGGTGAAATCCAGAGATTTCAAAAAAGCTATACATTTGCACATTTACAAAAATCACGTCGATGAAATAGATTTTTAGGATGAATCCACAGATTTCATTTCACAACCAAACATCTAATTTTAAAAATTATAACTCCATGGATTTGAAATCTATAGATTTGAAATCTCTAGATATTTGAAATCTCCAGACTCATGTAACAAAACAGGCCCTAAATACATCAAAACTATGTCATATTGGCAATGACTCCCCAAACGTCTCTTAAATTTAGATAATAATATAGTTTGTTAGCAAATTTTGTTAAGTCATGTTTAGATAATTTTTCAATTCATAAACTATGCTTAATCTTTGTGACTCTATAATGTTGTCCTTAATAAAATAAAATCATAAATTTCATCTTCTTTCTTCTTTCATAAGTTCCTTTTCTTATTATTTTATATTACAAGATATAACTAAGGGTATATTCATTATTTTCTTTAATCCATTATACTTCCAGCGGAAAAGGGGCAACTACCAATTTGAAATAGTTCTGATGTGTCTATGCTTTTTTCTAATCATCTTAGAGTGTCCCTCAAATTTTTTCTTTTTTTATAAAATGGATTTTTTTTTTTTTTATGAAAATGGGAGAGGTTGTTTATTTGGTGGGAGAGATTAGTAAATTGGAGGACAAATTTGTAGTCACATGAATCCTCTTAGGAAAACTAGACTATCAAACCAAACAAACAAAGAATCTTCCAACAAACAGGGTGGCCCCATCTTTGATGGAAGAAACACAATTAATTAGGTATTCTACCAGTACTACACTGGGTGCAAAAGCATCCTTTATAAGCACACCCCACCTCACTGGCACCTGATTGACATGCTATGGTGTTTCAGTGAGGAACCCAAAATAGAGGTTAAGTTTATTTCAGAAATAAATGAGATGAGAGGTCATCTCAGCTCAGGAACCTTGATATATATACACACAGCCACCTAACCTTGATGTATACACACAGCCACCTTAAATCAAAATAATTAACAGAAGTAAACAACCACCCAAATGACTCAGTTTCCAAAACAGAACAAATCAGATACATGAAACCTTGCTTACCGAGATTTAATATGCCAAGGAATTGAGATTGGCTGTAAGATTCCTGCCCAACACAGCACCATAAACTACTTACCCACCTAATTGATTGCCAGCTCAATTCTGAAAGAACGAAGTCATGAAAAGTAGTTGTTTCACTAGCAGCCATGAAGCGTAGTTTTTTCTAAAAGGTATGGAGTACTACAGGACCTGGAGACCAATAATTTTTTCTCATCTTAAAATCATTGTTTACTGAAAACAGAAACCAAAAACCTTAAACCCTAAAACAACACGCTAAATATGGTAACTGCCATTATGAACCCGAAAGAGAAGAGGGAAAGAACAACAATATTGATGACATTGTGGTCACCAATTAGAGAAGGATGCAAAGAGGTGAAGACAACAGTGAAGCTGGTCATGACCCTGTAGCAAAGTTATACAAGTGTTAATGGCGTGGTCGATGAGAGCGATCGATCATATCTTCCTCAGGCTTAGGAGAGCCATATAATTAAAGCCGACATACCCATGCAGCCAAGTCCTTGTGCTGACACTTCCTGGCCTAGCGACCCCAATTTCATCCTCCCTAACACTAGTCATCTTCGTCTTAATTAACTTTCAGTTGAAGCACACTTCCACCCAATAACAAACAAAACCCTAAACAAATAATTCTCTCAACCTCACTATGGATATAATCACCGCACCACTCTCTGGAGTACTTCATTTATTTATACACACCACGAGTGTAGGAATCATGTCAGCATGGATGTTAGCATTAAAATGTTGAAAGTTGTTGACTTGCTGTGCACAAACATTTTTTACCATCTTAGCTAGGGTTGTTCATTGGTAAAATCAATACCTCATAGTAAAGAGATCATTAGTTCAATTCTACCTAATGCATATTATGTAATACCTTCATCTTTAATATATAAAAAATTGCCTATTTCAAAACAAGAAAAGCATATGAAAGAATAGGGAAGTGACACTTTTCGGCAAGGTTTAAAGTATCGGTATCGAGTATCGTATCGGTCAGGTGATTTTAAGAGACGTATCGTCCTGTATCGAGTATTGTATCGCCTCGGTTAATGTATTTTAGTGTAATTCAGTGGAGAGACGTATCTAGATGTATCGTATCGGTTGGGTCAAATATGGATACGTATCGACTAGTATCATATGGTATCATGGGATACTTTAAACCTTGCTTTTTGGTTGAAGTAAGGAAGTGACATGGGTTTGAATTATTGCACCACAAGAAGAAAAAAAAAGTAAGTATTTTGCATGGCAACACTTTTTTCTCAATAATCACTAAAAAAATTCAAAAATTTATTAGTATCTAATGATGACTGGTGCTTGCATTTCATTGAACATAAGTTTTTGAACGGAATAATAATTTTGGGATAACTTGACTCATCTTCATGAACATTAACTTTTGAATGGAGCAGTTAGTACTTGGGGATGACTTTTATGCTTACATCCTCATCGCATATAAATTCAAATTCTAGATGTGTTGTGAAAATGTTGTTTATCTATGGGAGTTAAAATTTGGTGATCATCATCACTAGTATGGAGCATAGTTAGTAGATACATGTATTAATTGTTGTATTAATACAAATATTTGAATGTATAATTGAAAAAAAGAATCTTTCTCATATAATAAGAATGCACTTGTTGCTATATCCGACTTTGTTAATTGGCATATTTAATGGGTTTAATCTTTATTTAAAAATAAAAATAAAAAAGGTAAATATCACTTACCTCCCCTCTTAGATAGACAAATAGCACTTACATCCATCTTAGTTGGATAATATCACTTACCTCCCCTCTTACCTAGCAAATATATCAAACACCTCCTCTCTGTTAATTTTCTCAGTTAAATTTAATTTTTACCATTAAATATTTTTCTAAAACCCCAAACTACCCTTGGATAAATTTTTTTTTTTTTTAATTTGAACCCTATATTACTTAATCACCCTAATAGTTAAACTACTAAATTCTAAAACCCCAAACTACCCTTGGATAATTTTTTTTTTTTTTTAATTTGAACCCTATATTACTTAATCACCCTAATAGTTAAACTACTAAATTATCCACAATTAAAATAATTATTAAAAACCACAACACCATAGTTAAAACCTAAATTATCTTTAATTATTAAAAGCCCAACATATCCTTTTCTTTTTCTTTTTTAAATTTATCAAACAATTTAAAAAAACACGTGCTACTATCAAGTAAAATTAAAAATACAATTAAAAAAAGGGTATGTTGATAAAATTAAACACGTACTACTATTAAGTAAAATAAAAAATGCAATTAAAAAAAAAAAAGGGTATGTTAGATAAAATTAAACACGTACTACTATTTTGGGTTTTTTTAATTGTTTGATAAAAATTTTTGTTTAAAAAAAAATGTGTATGTTGGGCTTTTAATAATTAAAGATAATTTAGGTTTAACTATAGTGTCTTGGTTTTTAATAATTATTTTAATTGAGGGTAATTTAGTAGTTTAACTGTTAGGGTGATTTAAGTATATAGGGTTTAAAATAAAAAAATATTTTTAGTCAAGGGTAGTTTAGGGTTTTAGAAAAATATTTAACAGTAAAAGTTAAATTTAACCGAGAAACATAATAGAGGGGAGGTGTTTGATATATTTGATAGATAAGAGGGAGGTAAGTGATATTATCCAACTAAGAGGGGGTGTAAGTGCTATTTGTCCAGCTAAGAGGGGGAGGTAAGTGATATTTACCCAAATAAAAACCAAAAGGTTCATGAAAAATCCATAATTCTTATATGTATTCACAAAATCACAATTTCCATTGTTTTCCCTTTTCTCTTTGGAGAAGAGCTCGAGAACTCCCTATATTGTTGTTCTAAGAAGAAGAGAAGACTATAGCTTTAGAAAAGTCTTCCGGAGAAAAACTAATTTAGTTTATTTGATTGCTTCCGCTGAATTCGATAACTTTTGAAATTTGATTTATTTGATTTGATTCTTTCTTGGAGTATTTGGATTCCTGTAATCCCTTTTGATTAATTATTTGAACTTGCTTTTGCTCTTGATTATTTATTTCTTGCATTTATTATTATTGATGGTAAGACCGCAGATTCTATAACGAATCACACCCATGGGTTGTTGGGTATAACCGAGACTGGCAGGTGGGGTGTGACATCTAAGATCGAAAACATTGGGTGTTAGTTCATCTCTTAGGATTATCGCAAGATCAAAGACCTCAACAACAAAGTTGTTGAAGTCCCTAAAAGATCCGATTGATGAACCTATATGCAAATTCCCATTTTCTAGAAGATGGAGAAGAAATTGCAGAGGCTAGTGTTTAAGCTAAAATTAGGCAAGTGAGATGCTACGGATTGCGACCAATGTAAATAACTCACACCAACCTTTAATCGCATCATTCAACTTTGTGAACACTAGAAAGTATTGAGAAGAAGAGAAGCCTAAAACTAAGATGCGAAAAGGAGGAAAAGGCCAAGCTTTTGTATCTAAACTAAACTTAATCGTACAAGTGGAACCCTTGTGTGCTTGAATTTCTTGGGCCCTGTAAATTCCTTATAGCATTTCCCACATTGATGCACTTTGGTCCATGGTGATTGTGATCGTTGCTCTGATAATGGAGAGCTCAAGTTCTCCTTGTTGCCTATCAATTCCTTAATGTTTTTCAACCATGCTCCTCCTCTTCTCTTGCTGTATTTCATGCTCTTCCCAACGATGAGATTCAGGTTCTGTACATTTATGCTTAATTTCTTGACTGCTACATAAAGATCTCTCAATGTAATCTTTGGATTAATCAATTCGTTGACGATTGGGGGATACGCTTTGCTTTTCTTAAATTCCTCTCGGATTAATTCCTTCCATGTTCGAGTTCTCATCGGTAGTCATGGAGAGAGGAGACTTACACATCATGAAAGGGAAGGAAAACCAAGAGAACCAGAGAGCCCAACAACTAAGAAACGTTGGAGAAGAAGTGGTGAGGATTGAAACGTGAGTCGAAGGTTCTCACGGGACGGTCGCCGGAATCGGAAGAGGAGGAGGATGCGGTGGTGGATTCAGTGAGGGATATTTTTTTCTTATTACACATACTTAATCCCAAGAGTACAAGAATGATAAAAGAAATGAATAGAAGCCATACAAGTGGAGAACTACCCAAAGCAAGTGAGGTTGCAGTTCCAAAGAATCATCATCCAAATCAAATCTGGAGTGGATAATTTCATGAACAAAGAGCAAAGGCAAAAGCGAATCCGATAGAGTTATATTCCAATTCCCATGCTCTCCAACTTGGGACACCAAAGAGAACAAATCTAGTTTTTGGAGGGCGATAGCAACCAAGGGTCATGCCAGAATGAGTGGTGCACTTGTTTCCCAATGTTTTGAAAAAAAATTGTTTAAGGCCACGAAGCAATAGGGAGAGCATGTTTGGATCAGCTCCCTATTGGAGGAGAACAATGTATACTCTCCTAATGCTTTCGAACCACATAAGGGTAGGACCCACAGGGAACCCACTGAAAATTTTCTCTCTTTTTTTCATTATTTATAAGGTTGCCCCACCACTATAAGTGGTTTAAAAGCATCAACGGAGCGCATTGGTCTTCCCTTAGGGGAGCTGATCCAGACTCGGGTAAGGCTATTCCAAACCGTAGACCCTATCTTCTTGCACACTACCAGGGACGTGTTAGTGAAATACTTCCCTTTGAGAACCCTGGCCCACATTGATGTTTTATCCTTAAGCAATCTCCATGTTTGTTTCAACATCATATCTTGGTTATGGTGCTTTGCGTGGTAAAGGCCCAGGACTCCAAGAATTGCAAGTTTGAAAATATGTTTTTTTGAAACACTGGAACATTTAGAATACTTACCCATTCCAGAATTTTAAAGCAATAGAATCAAGTGAGTTACATACCCACTCAAGAAGATGATAACAACACATAGAGAACGGAAAAATTGATTCAAGGATAAGTTTAATAAGAAGTTGTCTACCTGCAAAAGAGAGGCTATTAAACTTCCACATGCTTAACCAAACAACGACTTTGTCCACAAGGAATTAGAAGTCCTTAATACGAGAATGCACATGTAAAACATATATTATATAGATATTTACTTGACTTATCCATCTCGCTTGTCGCAATTATCTGAGACAAAAAGGAACATAACTGAGGAGACACATTAAACGAGAAAAAAGACCACTCTTTTCAAAATTAGCACTTTGAGCTGACAGGTACAAAAAACAAGTCCAAAGCAACCTTAATTGTGTTTATATCACTTTCAGATGCCTGACGATAATTAAAAAGCATTGTTCCAAAAAATAAATGCGATAATGACCTATTTTAATCCCTCTAAAATAACTCAAGTCTTGATAAACATCCAAAATTTGGGATGGGACCTCCATAACTCATAAATAAATATGGACTTAAAGGGCACTCCTGAAAGAGAGGGAGGTATAACTTTATTAATCACAAAACAGAAAAGGAACTTAAGCAAATTTCATACATGGTAAACTCTTCTTTTTTTATGGTAAGGTTACATATAGGTAAACTCAAGACTTCAAATAGAGACTAGCAGTGAAATTTAAGAGCTCTCTGTGCTTCAAAGGAAACAAAGTGAAGCTTTATTGAACACTGTAATGGCAAATTATTGATCTCTCCAAGTTGATGGATGAGGGGTTTCTGAGTTCTTCCAAGTGCTAAAAGTGGATGGGTATCTATCACCTTTAACTTCCAAAACCAAGGCTTCAAGTTGAGCCATTTCTTCAGGTGTTAATTTCACAGATAAAGCACCAACATTCTGCATCAGGTTTTCAACTTTGGTGGTGCCAGGTATAGGACATACATCACTTCCTTGATGGTGAACCCATGCCAAAGCAAGCTGACCAGGAGTGCATCCCTTTCTTGTAGCAATCTCATTTACTTGCTCGTATATACGTTTGTTATATTCAACATTCTCAGATTGAAACCTCGGAAGATTCTACAATAAAAAAAATTAAATTTAAAAAAAAAAAGAAGAAGAAGAAGAAGAAAAGAAACCAATTCTCATAGCTGGATGACAATTTTCTGGGTTTGATTTAAAATTTAAGAAACGAGTAGGGAACCTTAGGGCTTGGGTTGCTGTCAACAACCTCATTTAATCAGTCTTTCAAATGGTAATGCAAAAAATTAAAAAGACAAGAACCTTTCTGGTGTCATTTGTAGGAAGACTTTCAACAAATTTGGGTCCATAAGAGAGGAAGCCTCTTCCTAGAGGGCTATATGCCACAATACCAATTCCAAGTTCTCTGGTATATATTCAACAAAATTAAGAATAACATATAACTGTGAGTAAACTGAAAAACATATAAGAAAGAAAAAGAAAGAAACTAAAATAGATAACGTTGCATTATAACTTGCCTACAAGTAGGAATTATTTCTTCCTCAGAATCCCTTGTCCATAAGGACCATTCCAATTGCACTGCTGTTATAGGGTGGACAACATGGGCTCTCCTAATTGTGGAAGCAGAAGCCTCAGAAAGACCAATGTACTTAATCTTTCCCTCTTCCACCAGTTTCTTGAGCTCCCCCATCTGACTTACATAGAAAACAAAAATGAATGATTAAACATACACGTAAGAGGTATAGTAGGCTTATCCTTCAATAAGCTTTGCTGAAAACCTGAAAGGTGATGATGTTGTTGTTGTGAAGACTAATTTTCACCAAGTAAAATGTATTCTAAACCCGTTTTGGGCCTAAATGCATTCAAATTCACTGTTTATGGATGTTTAGCCATTGGAAAATAAGCCATGGGTCTTGTTTAGAATTTTCAACCTTTCAAAATGGCTGATTGTGAGCTCCAAACTGCTCACAAGTATATGACAAATCAATGCTTCTCTAGAAACTAAGGAAGGGGTAAAAAAACACACCGTGATTTCAATGGGAACTCTGGTATCAATCCGGTGCTGATAATAGAGATCGATGCAATCAACCTGAAGCCTCTTCAAGCTGGCTTCGCAGGCAGCTCTCACATATGCTGGATCTCCTCTGATTTCCCATTTCGCCTCTGAAATTATGTTACCAAATTTAGTGGCCAATTCCACCTTCTCTCTTATTCCCTGGAGAGCCTACACATCCAAGATGAAACAGAAAAAAACTCAAGAGCCTAAATCAACCAGAGAAGGAAACAGATAATAAGAATAGAAGGGAGAAACATTACCTTTCCAAGAAGGATTTCATTGGTGTGAGGGCCGTAAACATCAGAAGTGTCAAGGAATGTGATACCATTGTTAATGGCGTGGTGGATGAGAGCAGTCATATCGTCGTCAGGCTTTGGAGAGCCATAGAAGGCAGACATACCCATGCAGCCAAGTCCCTGTGCTGACACTTCCAGGCCTTGTGACCCCAATTTCATCCTCCCTACACTCGCCATCTTCTTGATTTACAGTCAGAAGCACACTGCCACCCAAGAACAGAAAACCTAGACAGACACTTCTTCTCGATCTGTCTCTGGATATAAGCACCACCCACTGGACAAGTGTGCTTCATCTATTTATAGAAACAAAGATTCCCACTCACCACAAGTGTGGGAATGATGTCAGCAGGGACGCCAGCATCTCTTGCATTAAAAGATTAAAAGTTGCCGTGCAGCAGACAGAAATAATAAACATTAGGAGTGACTCGTGAATTCTTGCACTACAAGAAAATGTATTTTAGGATTAATTACATTTAAGAAAAGGTGGGATCTTAAGACTTTCACAGCTTTCTAACTCGGTTTTTATTTTTTATTTTTTTAAATGAAACAAAAGCATCAGATTCATGACACTTTTAAGAGTTTTACGAAAACGGTTGTCTGCTTTCCAGCAGAACAAAAGACTATAATACCTGATACATTTCATAGTGATTTGCAGGATACAATTTGAGACATTTTGTCACTATTCTATCATAGTTTAAAGTATCGAACAGTCAACAGTCGAGATCAAAATTTTGACCAGATTTAAATCTTGATCTTACAAGATAATCTTGTGCATTAAATGCACAGAGCTAAAGCCATTTTGCACAATTTGGTAGTGGACAAATGCTAGATTAAGTACAACAAAGATGGCGTTAAATTCAAGGACCATGGCTAGACACCTCAAAGGGCAGCAGCATAGTAAGCTTCTTACATGTAGATTAAAGGATCAAACAATACGTTTTTTTAGGGGCATGGACACTTACAAGAAGTAAGGTGGTTGAATTAAAGGAGCGCCAATTCAACTGACTAAGGCTTATAGAAGAGATAAGAAGCTCTTAGAGCCAAAATAATACAATTTTCAATGTTGCTTCTAGTCAAATAGGCTTATGTTGCAAACAATAAGAGGTCCTACCCCTCCAGGTGTAGTAAAAAGAAACTGTTAATACCGAAAAGATTGATCGAATTCATCAGGGGAAGTTCCTAATGCAACTGACAAAATAGATCAATGAAAGAGATCCAAAATAGTTTTTGCAACCAAAATTCAGACTTTAGGCCAAAGGTCCTGCCAACAATATGTGCTTAGCTCCTGCATTTTTTTCTGAAACCTGTATTCTATCTGGTACGATGGATATAGTTCTCTCCTTTATATATTCCATCTCAACATATTCAAGCCCACAACAACTATTTTACGAGCATAAGGAAAATCACAAGGAACCCAATGGAATGAACTATTTGGTTTCTCAAAGTGGTACCAACTAATATGCTTGTTTCCTTAGAGAGAATTCTTGCAAAGTCGAGGCCTGAAATTCCCAGTTTAGAAAAATATACAATCTTTGGTTCCAAGTTATTTTTAGAATTCACGCAAGGATCTTAAATAATATTTTGAGGGTCCTCCGTGGAAGGTGATACACTCCTGCAGGGAAACAAATGCAACACTAGATCTTTTAGTAGTCTTTGCTGCCAAATAACATGTGTCAAGTGTTTGTGTATTGTGGCCTAAAACAATTTTTTTAAGGAAAAATAAATATAATTGAATGCAAACTCAGGGGGTCAATATGTAATTTGTTCTCGATAAATATATATTTATTGCAATTGATAGGATACAAATTTCAAAAACTTCTTGATATCTGGTGATGACCATTGACTCATGCTCACATCTACATTGCACAAATTTTTTTTGTTAGAGTCAGTAGGATTTGGAGATGACTCTACATTTACAACCTCATTGCAAATAAATTCAAATTGTAGATGTTAGTAGCAGCATTGTTTCCCCTTGAATTGGGATTCTCTACCATGAGATTATGCTTCCCTCGTACCCCTCTGTCACATGGACTTCCCTTCCTAAAAGCATGATAAATGAGTGTTAGGAGAGTACAGTCCTCCACCCTTGCGAGTTGAACATCCAGACTCTTTATCCTTGGGGACAACAGTTTAGTGGTCATGATTATTAGCATTCTTTTATACGATAGAAAAGTCATTATCATTAGTATGAAGCACAAATTTTTTTTTTTTTAAATAACTGTGGTGTCGACTGAAGTTGTCTTTCATATAAACAAAGATAAGTCACTTAATATAGAGTTATTGAAGATCAAATAAAAGAAAAAGCAAACAGAAGATTAAATTTATTGGTCAACCATAGGATGAGGAATCTTCTTAGAGCTCTATACAAAAGGCACTTCGAAGTCCAAGAAGCCACACAAGTAATTTAAAATGACAACATACTACAATAAAAGCTAACTAGTAAGTCTTCTATCAAGTACTCTTCCATGAAGAAAGCTCTGGAGTCTCTGAAGTTGCCCAAGTTGATATCGTGGGTGAGTATCTATCACCTTTAACATTGTCCACCGAGGCTAAAGATTCAAGTTCTGCCATTTCTTCCTGTGTAAGCTTCACAGACAAAGCTCCAATGTTTTGGTTGAGGTTTTCAATCTTGGTGGTTCCTGGTATTGGACAAACATCATCTCCCTGGTGATGGACCCATGCCAATGCGAGCTGTGAAGCGGTGCATCCCTTCTTTGTAGCAATCTCATTCACCCTTTCAAATATAAGTTTGTTATGCTCAAGATTTTCAGCTTGGAACCTTGGTAGAGTCTACACATAAAACAACAAATACTTGATAAAGGTACTAAAGTTGCAACCATATATATATATATTGAACACACAAGTGATCTTTGGTTTCTGTTGAACCCTTATTTCTCAAGAAACAGAGACGGGAAGAGACAGGGTGGAGAAGTGAAGCTGTCGAAAAATTAAAGTGTTAATTAATACTACAGTCATAGATGTGGAAAGAAATTTCTAAATATTAATGTCATGTTCTGCAATTTGTGAGCATGTTGAGCTTGAAGGTATAGAATTATGAAAAAATGCTAAAGTGTGCAACATCTTTTCGGGCGGATAATAGGGTTGGACAGTAAATGAGAATAGTGTTTATCCTGATAGATGATCTTATAGAAATGCAGACAATCATTTATGGGATGGAGATATACAAACCTTACGAAAGTCATCATCGGACAAACTGTCAACAATCTTGGGCCCTGATGAGAGGAATCCTCTTCCCAGAGGACTGTATGCAACAATGCCAATTCCAAGTTCTCTGAATGGTTAAATGGAATAAGGATTAATAACACACAAGTATAACCCAATAGCAAAGACAACAGGCAGAGATCATCCTTACCTACAAGTAGGAATTATTTCTTCTTCCACATCTCTTGACCATAATGACCACTCCAGTTGCACAGCAGTTATTGGGTGAACAGCATGTGCTCTCCTGATCGTTGAAGCAGATGCCTCAGACAACCCAATATACTTGATCTTCCCCTCTTCAACCAGTTTCTTTAATTCTCCAATCTAATATAATGCAACCAAATAATTAAAATCCGACAAAACTCAACGGTTTTAAACCTAGTTTCAAAATGAGTTTTCAATCAAAGTTCCAGCTTTTTGTTGATCTGAAAGGTATCTCAACAGGAACCGAAATTATATTAAACATCTCCAGATGATTTCCTCTGAATCGTTGTCTACTGCAAGCTCCAATGATAACCCTCTAATAATTGGAATAAAATGATTGATTTAAGTAGAGCGGTTAGAACATTAAAATGAAACTCACAGTGATTTCAATCGGAACTTTAGTATCAATCCGGTGCTGATAGTAGAGATCTATACAATCAACTTGAAGCCTCTTCAAGCTGCCCTCACAGGCTGCCCTCACATAAGCCGGGTCACCACGTATTTCGAATTCCTGTTTCCTATCTGAATGTGCAATCCCAAACTTGGTAGCCAATTGAACTTTCTCTCTCAAACTTTTCAAGGCCTGCAAACCCACATTCCATTTCATCATCCACAGAGCCAAAAAACAGTAAATTTAACAATTTCACAGTGTGATCAGAACATAAGAGCAGAAAATTAAGAACAATAAACAATGGAGTCCAGTTTTCAGTTTAAGTTTGATCTAACCTTTCCAAGAAGAATTTCGTTGGTGAAGGGACCATAGACATCAGAAGTGTCGAGGAAAGTGACACCACTGTTGATGGAATGGTGGATGAGCTTGATCATGTCTTCGTCTGGTTTTGGAGGACCATAGCCGGCAGACATGCCCATACAGCCCAGTCCTTGAACTGATACCTCAAGCCCTTGAGAACCCAATTTGATCTTTCTTACACTACCCATTTCCAAAACTCACCTTAACCCCTATGTTTCTGT